>NC_058132.1:504343639-504409840 GCF_016433145.1 Gracilinanus agilis
CTCTCTCTCTCTCTCTCTCTCTCTCTCTCTCTCTCTCTCTCTCTCTCCCCATCTGTAAAATTTGAGGTTTGGCCTCAATAACCTCTGGCACTTTATACCTTTAGGATCTTGGGCAAATCGATCAATTTCTTTGCTCCTCAGTTTTCATAGCCATGAAATGGATAAAATATGTGCAGTGCCTATATAAAAGTCATTTTGAGGATAGTACTTTACAAATTACTACATAAATATGAGCTATTGTGAATTGGTACCAAATCTGGAATCTAGATTCTGAATCTAGAATCTTAAGGGGAGGTTATTTGTGGAAAGGGGTCACATTCAAATCATCAGGCCAGAAAGACATCTCATTTTTTTAAACCCTTACCTCCTGTTTTAGATTACAGACTAAGTATCAGTTCCAAGGCAGAAGATGGTATCATTCCCACAAGGGAATGTGAATGTTGATATCAAGCCCATCTCTACTACTCAAAATTGCAACTCACAATGTGTATCCTATTCATGATGAACAGCAGCAACTTTATCTAGGATAAATGATATCAAATCCTATGTATTACCTCAAGGACTAGCCCACCAGACGTCTATTCTTTATCTAGTATGAGATAATTAATTATCTTTGGGGCAGAATTATTTTTTAAGCCCTTACCTTCTGTCTTAGAATCAATGCTGAGTACAATCTCCAAAGCAGAAGAGTGGGAAGGGCTAGGCAATTGGTGTTAAGTGGCTTGCCCTGGGTCACACAGCTGGGAAGAATCTGAAGACAGAGTTGAATCCAGGATCTCCCATCTCCATGCCTGACTCCCTATCCACTGAGCCACCTCACTGCCCCAGTACAGAATTCTATGGCAAAGGCCACAGGATAAGGAGTTGTGCTGAAGCTGTTGTAATATAGCAAGGTCTTAAGTAGCATGAATAATAAATTTCCCAGAAGTGGTTGAATTACAGGAATTGGCATTGCATATATGTTTTCATCGGATTGGAATAAATTACCATATTTTATATAATTATAATTTTGAATAGTGCAAATCTGAATACATATCCGCTGTACCACCTAACTGTTCCCTTATCCCTAAAATAAAGGGCTTGGACTAGATCAGTGGTTCCCAAACTTTTGTGGCCTACTTCCCCCTTTCCAGAAAAAAAATATTACTTAGCCCCCTGGAAATTAATTTTTTTTTAATTTTAGCAATTAATAGGAAAGATAATTGCACCTGTGGCCATCACTGCTCTTCTGGATCACTGCAGCACCCACCAGAGGGCAGTAGCACCCACTTTGGGAATCAATAGACTAGATGATCTTTAAGGTCCCTACCAGCTCTCAGAATATCATATTATGATAAGATGTGATCTCTAAACTCTCTTTCAACTCTAAATTTATTAGCCTATTAAATTTATGCTGAAGAATCCATTTTCAGTTTTCTTCTATTAAGAGAACATTAATAATAGCTGGCATTTGTAGAAAACTTTGAGGTTTGCAAAATACTTGACACACATCATCTTATTTGAGGTTCATGATAATCCTGTGAGGTGGATACTGCCTTATAGGCAAGGAAACCAAAACCTAGAGAGGATAAGCCATCATTACATAGCTTGGTAAGTTGCCAGAGGTGAGGTTTGAACCTAGATCTCTCCTTACTCTTGGGTGGAAGTCTTTGTACCAACTGTGCTAAATAGTATCCTATAATTATGACAGATTATGGCTTAAATACTTTGCTCTAATATTAGACTGCTCTAGGCGTTCAATCTTTATTCTTCTTCAGGAAGTTAATTAACTAATGTAGGGTTGTCCAAATAACCATTTCAAAAAATAGTTGTAACAATGAATCCTACCACATAAAGGTAATAACAATAACTAAAACATATATGACACTTTAAGATTTACGGTGTACTTAACACATATAGAAGGGCCCCCATATTGCTGATTTAGTATCCTTTGATTCAGTTATCCACAGCTAACTACAGGGAAAAAAATGGGGGAAAATTAGAAAATTCCAGAAAATAAAAAACAACCAGTTCATAAGTTTCAAACTGCCACCGAGTACAGGCTGAAACATGACAAATGAAGTCAGTCAGCTGAATACATGAATTATCTGAGAAAAACAGACAGAGAGATTCAGAGAGACAGAGAGATTCAGAGAGAGAGAGATTCAGAGAGAGAGAGAGAGATTCAGAGAGAGAGAGAGAGATTCAGAGAGAGAGAGAGAGAGAGGCAGAGACAGAGATATTCAGAGACACAGACACATAGAGCCCCCTAGAGCACAATAAGAGCAAAAGAGAGAGACAGAAGAGACACAGATATTCAGAGAGACACAGACACACAGAGAGAGACAATGAAAGAGCAGGAGAGAGACAGAGACAGAGAGACAGAGATATTCAGAGAGACACAGACACACAGAGAGAGACAATAAGAGAGCAAAAGAGAGAGTCAGAGTGAGACAGAGAGAGAGATTCAGAGATACACAGAGAGAGAGACAGTAAGAGAAAGAGGCAAAGACAGAGATTCAGAGAGACACAGACACACAGAGAAACAGTAAGAGAGAAAAAGAGAGACTGAGACAGAGAAAGAAGAACGAGATAGAGAGACTTGCTTATCCTTCATTTTCTTTTTTTTAAGAAAAATTTTCCATGGTTACATGATTCATGTTTTTTCTTTCCCCTTCACCCCATCAAACCTACCCCCCCCCATAGCTAACGTGCATTTCCTCTGGTTTTAACATGTGTCATCAATCAAGACTTATTTACATATTATTGATAGTTGCATTGGTGTGGTCCTTTCAGGTCTACATCCCGAATCATGTCCTCATCAACCCAAGTGTTCAAACAGTTGTTTTTCTTTTGTGTTTCCTCTCCTGTAGTTCTTCTTCTGAATGTGGGTATTGTTCTTTTCCATAAATCCTTCAGAATTGTCCTGGGTCATTGCATTGCTGCTAGTACAGAAGTCCATTACATTTGATTTTACCACAGTGTATCAGTCTCTGTGTACAATGTTCTTCTGACTCTGCTGCTTTCACTCTGCATCAATTCCTGGAGGTTTTTCCAGTTCACATGGAATTCCTCCAGTTTATTATTCCTTTGAGCACAATAGTATTCCATCACCAGTATATACCACAATTTGTTCAGCCATTCCCCAATTGAAGGACATACCCTCATTTTCCAGTTTTTTGCCACCACAAAGAGCATGGTTATAAATATTTTCATGTTTATCTATGATCTCTTTGGGGTACAAACCCAGCAATGGTATGGCTGGATCAAAGGGCAGGCATTCTTTTATCACTCTTTGGGCATAATTCCAAATTGCCAGCCAAAATGGTTGGATCGGTTCACAACTCCACCAACAGTGCATTAATGTCCCAATTTTGCCACATCCCCTCCAACATTCATTACTCTCCACTTCTATCACTTTAGACAATCTTCTAGGTGTGAGGTGATACCTCAGAGTTGTTTTGATTTACATTTCTCTAATTATTAGAGATTTAGAACACTTTCTCATGTGCTTATTGATACTTTTGATTTCTTTATCTGAAATGCCTATTCATGTCCCTTGCCCATTTATCAATTAGGGAATGGCTTGATTTTTTATACAGTTGATTTAGTTCCTTGTATATTTGAGTAATTAGGCCTCTGTCAGAATTTTTTATTATAAAGATTTTTTCCCAGATTGTTGTTTCCCTTCTGATTTTGAATGCATTGTTTTTGTTTAATATCTGGTACTGGTAGGCCACCTTCCTTCATGTTTTTTTTTCATTATTTCCCTTGATATTCTTGATCTTTTGTTCTTCCAAATGAACTTTGTTATAGTTTTTTTCTAATTCAGTAAAAAAGTTTTTTGGTAGTTTGATAGGTATGGCACTAAATAAGTAAATTAATTTGGACAGAATGGTCATTTTTATTATGCAATCAATGTTTTTCCAATTGTTTAGATCTAGTTTTAATTGTTTGGAAAGTGTTTTGTAGTTGTATTCGTATAATTCCTGTATTTGTTTTGGTAGATAGATTCCTAAGTATTTTATATTGTCTAGGGTGATTTTAAATGGTGTTTCTCTTTCTACCTCTTGCTGCTGCAATGTGTTGGAAATATATAGAAATGCTGATGATTTATGTGCATTTATTTTGTATCCTGCAACTTTGCTGAAGTTGTTGATTATTTCTACAAGCTTCTTAGTTGATTCTCTAGGATTTTTTAAGTAGACCATCATATCATCTGCAAAGAGTGATAGCTTAGTCTCCTCATTGCCTATTTTAATACCTTCAATTTCTTTTTCTTCTCTAATTGCTACTGCTAGTGTTTCTAGTACAATGTTAAATAATAAAGGTGACAATGGGCATCCTTGTTTCACTCCTGATCTTATTGGAAAGGCTTCTAATATATCCCCATTGCATATGATGCTTGTTGATGGTTTAAGATATATACTGTTTATTATTTTTAGGAAAGGCCCTTCTATTCCTATACTTTCTAGTGTTTTCAGTAGGAATAGGTGTTGTATTTTGTCAAAGGCTTTTTCATCATCTATTGAGATAATCCTTCATTTTCTAAGACCAGTAATATCATGGAATGACGTCTTGACCCACATGAATTGGATTTAAGTTAGGCACAGTTGCACAGTCATTAGCCTCCTTTTTTTTCCAGTCATTGAAGTTAAGGGCAAGACAAAAATCGGGATGACCGGTGACAGTCCAGATTGCATGTGATGACCTTGGCATCTTCGATGTCTGACCAAGCTCTAAGCATGCCAAAACACGAACTCCAGCCACTTTTATGGCTGATGAAACACATTTTTCTCATCCACTCATTCCACCAGAGGAAGCCTTCACATGCTTGGGGTAGACACCCCTTACTCACCATTGGGTTTGTGGCCCATTGGTTATCCTAAACCTGGTTTAGCGCCTTTGCCAAGAAGGTTTTTACACGGGTGTGGCCACTGTGAATGATAGCTTCTTAGAGCCACAGGTGAGAGCTGAGTGCCAGGTAGACACCAAAAATAGGTGAGCAACTCTGAAAAGGATTCAGCAAGCCCTCACACCAGAGGTGCTAGTCCTCCTTGAATACCCTTACTCTGAGAGAGTACAATGCTGTAAAACAATGTTCAATTACTTTATTATTTCTACTATATGGCAATTTCTTGTTTAACTTATCAGTTAAGCCTTTTTCTATGTATGCATGTGCAAGAAAAAACACATTCTATATGTGGTCAGAAGGTGTTCGCTTATTTCCTCCATTTCAGCCATCTACAGTATTTCTTCAAACATATTCTCATCAATAGAGGGGCCCTATTGTATTAAATCCATTTATTTTCATGATAAGCCTATGATATAGGTTTTGCTATTATTCCCATTTTACATAGGAGAAATCAGAGGCTGAGAGAAATCAACTAATTTGCCCAGTTTCAAACATCTAGGGAGTGGTCTGAGGCAGGATTTAGACTCAAATCTTCCTATCCCCAAATCCAGCACAAGGACATTATTCAAAAGTGACATAGGATGCCTCAGAAGGTAATAGGGTTTACCGTTGGGAGGACAGTCTTCAAACAAAGGCTGGATGAGCAACTACTGAAATACTGTAGAAGGGATTCCTGTTCATTCACAGATTGGATGTGGTCACAGATTGCCTTTGTCATAGAGGGTCACTAAAGATCATTCCAACTCTGAAAGTCTATGACTCTGTGTGTGACTGACACCAATCATAGTATCATAGAATTTGGAAATGCAGGAAGTTGTGAGTTTATTTAATCCAAACCCTCTTGTTTTACAAATGAAGAAACTGAGGTCCAGAATTATGTGAACTCTGTGTCTCTTTAAGCACTTCACTCTGTGCTTGAAGAGGGACAAGATGAGGCTAACTGTCATCTATTTAATTTTCAGGAAAACCCAGGGCATATGTCTATTTTTTTAAAGTAGATAGTCCTAAAGAGATCGTGCCTAAAGATAACAACCAGACAAGCAGCCACACAGAAGATGGAAAAAGGATGAATTATGTTTTGGGGACAGAGAACTGAATAAAACACTCCTCTTGCAAATATTTTCTTGGGCATCAGAAATTCAAATAGCTGCTGAAGTTTACATAAATAAGGTTAAAAAACCCAGTCATCAAAATAGTTGTGGTTTTATTTTATTATGAGATTATTTTACCTGACTATTATTTTGTATTCGAGACCAAAAGTGGCGACATGACAAGGCATCACAATGGAGAGGGTTGGTTTTGGTGCCAGAGGTCCTTCCTGAGTTAGGCTAGAACCACCATTTATCATCTATGTGACTGGGCAATCAACCAATCAACAAATATCCATTAAGCATCTTCTCTGTGACAAGGGCTGTCCTAAATTTTGTAGATAAAAGAGAAAAATGAAACAATCCCTGTACTCATGGAGCTTAAGGGTAGACACTGTTGTTGTTTAATTATTCAGTCATGCCCAACACTTCATTTAGGGTTTTTTTGGCAAAGATATTGGAGTGGTTTGTCATTTCCTTCTCCAGCTCATTTTACAGAAGAGGAAACTGAGGTAAACAGGGTTAAGTGATTGCCCGGGGCACACAGCTACTAAGTGTCTAAAGCTATATTTGAACTCAGGTCTTTCTGATTTAAGGTTCCACGATATATCCACTGTGCCACTAATTGCACATATAAGTATATGTAAATTTAACACAAGGTAATATTGCTCTGATATTAGGGAAAGGGAAATGGAGCTGGGAGACCCTAGCAGCTAGAGGAATTAGGAAAGTTTTTATATAAAAAAGCATTAGTGATCTGAGAGGAGGATGTAAGGAGAAAGAACATTCCAAGAAGAGGGGATTGAGAATCATTACAAAGGTTTAAAGGTAGGGGATAGAATGTCACATATGGAACATCAAGATGGCCAATTACTCAATCTCTTGGGATCCTACTTTTCATATCTGTCTGAGGACATGGAATTAGACAATCTTTTTTTTAAAAGCCATTACCTTTCATCTTAGAATCAATAAAGTGTATTGGTTCTAAGGCAGAAGAGCGGTAAGGGTTATGCAATGGGGATTAAGTGAATTGACCAGGGTCACACAGCTAGTGTTGAATTGACTCAGATTTGCAATGGTTGATAATGGAGTCAGAACAAGCAGGATGCTGCTATCCTACCAGAGGGGAAGGGTAGGAGTGGATAGAATTCTTCCCCCTCCCCCTCTTGAAACAGTTACTCAGAAGGAAATAACTGTTAACTGAATTCCCTTTAGGTCTAATAATGGAGACTGAACAGGCTTGACTAATTCAGGGCTAAGTTGGTTGATAGATAGGAATTGATCCCTCTGAAATTAGCAACTTCCACTGTTTAAAGATTATTCCCTAAACCCTGAGATAGATAAAAGGTTCAAGTTGTCTTCTCCATCAGCAGAACTGCTTTCTGGTCAACAGCTGTCCCAGTGCTTACTTTGATGAAGTTTTTACCTAGGTAATGTATGTTGGTGGTAAGTATAACTTGATATAACCTCACACAGGCTCTTAAATTCAACTAGGAAAGGGATTTATTAACTTCAGGAAAACAAGGAGAGGGGAGGTGGATTTTAGGAATGAGGAGGAGGTAAGCTATCTAAAATTTCTAAACTTGTTCCCCTTCGGGGAAAGTGCTTTGAATAACTTGACTTTATCTCACTCACTAACTAACCTTTCTCCTAATCTAATGTTACTAAGTTTAAGATGGCAAAGGTGAACTTGATTGAAGATAGTTGAGATCTTGTAAGTGAGGTAATATTTCCCAGTGCTCTCAGCCTGGTATAGTCTCTATGGAGTAAACCAGCAAAGTAACCACTCTGCTCCCTGAGGTTAGAGATAAGCTAACAAAAAGCAATGCTACACTTCTTTCCAGCCTCCCCTGAACCCCAAAAGCAGTGTCCAAAAGTGACCTTGCAAGTTGGGTATCTTGGCTTTTTATACCCAGGTTCTTAACTGCCCCAACTGCCCCATCTCCGAGAGTTCTGGGGGGCACTGTGGAATTCTGTGAGGCAGCTTTAACCCCACTTAAGATCATGGATGTTACACTAGGAAGCCAGATTCAAAACCAAATCCTCCAACTCTTGGCCTGGTTCTCAATCTAGTAAGTCACCTAGCTGCCCCCTAGACAATTTTTAAAATTGTTTCCATTCTAAATCCTGAGTTGCTAAAGTTTCCATAACTAGTAACAAGACTAGAAACCAGTTTTACCTGGTCCCAGTTTGAAGCCATCATTCTACACTCTATCCTTAACTTCCAGTTTGTTGTTGTTCAGTCATTTTTTAGTTCTGTCTAACTCTTTGTGACCCCATTTGGGCTTTTCTTGGCAAAAATACAGGAGTGGTTTGTCATTTCCCTCTCTAGCTCATTTTATAGATGAAGGACTGAGGCAAACAGGGTTGAGTAACTTGCCAAGGGTCACACAATTAATAAATGTCTGAGGCCAGATTTGAACTCAAGAAATGAGTCTTCTTGATTCCAGGCCGGGCTCTCTATATACTATACCACCTATCTGCCATCAACACCCTACTTTCCTATTTTCTATTAGCAAAGTGTCCAAATTCCTTTTTCTCTTACCTCTAGAATTAATTCACCAAAGGGACTTAGAAGTCCAAGTAAATTTATCTGAAGGTAAAGCTGTCATGCAATTAATCACTGATTACTGAACAGAAAACAAGTTCCAATTCTGTGTGAAAGGAAATTCTTGGTTCTCTTTATCTATTCTGAATTTACACTTGTGAACAGGGAATCTGTTATTCTCTTTGCCTAGCTGGAATTAAAACTTTGGTTAACAATAATGTAAATACCCCTACTTAGTACCTCACTAGATTGTGAGGACAGGATTAACTCTCCTTTGTCTACTTTTGAATTAATCAACAAAAGCAAATATACCCATACTTAACCCTAAAGTAAGGGAAACTCTTACTATTGGAGTTTATACCTCCAAAAGGAAGATACCTCTACTTAACCATAAGTAGGTGGAAGTCTACAACCTACCATGCTAACTGGGTAATAACTCAGTAACATGCAATCCAAACTGGATGACAGCTCAGAAACCTGTGAATCCTAGGAGGAGAATTAACACTTTTAGAGGTGACAAGTCAATCCCACAGGCATTGCCCGTGGACAGGTCTAGACATTTGGGAAACTGTGATTGGCCCCTGTGAAGAGGGGCAGGAACAGAAAACCACCATAAAAGCCACCAAATCCTGGGGCTGAGGGGGTCTGGTGAAGTTGAGTCTGGTGGAGAGTGTCTCCTAGAGATAGTCTTTCAGGGAATTTCACTGGAGACTGCAGCTTGGATCATGGAATCAACTTGGATTCTGACTCCTGGATTACTCTGTTGGGTGAGTGAAAAGGGCTGACTCCTTTCCTAGTTTCCTAAGAGACTAGCTTGCATCTTGGAGGAGGCCTCATGGTTACTCACTACCAACCCTCCTGGCTGAGGATTAGTATAGGTATTTTCTCTAACCTCACACATTTTTCTACTTTATTGTTTCCACTCTATTTTGTAAATAAACTTCTAACTTGAGATATAATATCTGGCAGCCGTGTTATTTCATATAATTTAAGTCCAACCACTAAATTTAACCTTTATATCTGTCACTAATTAGCTTTGAGCAAATCACTTAAAACTCATAAATGGTCAAAGGACATGAACAGGCAATTCTCAGATGAAGAAATTAAAACTAACTTTAGTCATATGAAAAAAATGCTCCAAATTATTATTAATTGGAGAAATACAAATTAAAACAACTCTAAGGTACTACCTCATACCTACCAGATTGGCTAACATGTCAAAAAGGAAAAATGATAAATGTTGGAGGGGGATGTGGAAAAACTAGGATACTAATACACTGTTAATGGAGCTGGGGACTAAAACAACCATTCTGGAGAAGAGTCTGGAACCACACCCAAAGGCCATTAAATTGTGCATACTCTTTGACCCAGAAATACCACTACTAGTTCTGTATACCAAATAGATTAAAAATAAAAGAGTCTACCTGAATAAAAATATTTAGAGCAGTTCTTTTTGTGGTAGCAAAGAACTAGAAACTGAAGAGATATCCATCAATTGGGGAATGGCTGAACACATTATAGTATATGATTGCAAAGGAATATAATTGTGAATGACAAACAAGATGATCACAAAAAAACCTGGAAAGATTTATATGAAGTGATGCCAAGTGTAGTGAGCAGAACCAGGAGGAGAATTAACACTTTTAGAGGTGACAAGTCAATCCCACAGGCACTGCCTGTGGACAGGGCTAGACATTTGGGAAACTGTGATTGGCCCCTGTGAAGAGGGGCAGGAACAGAAAACCACCATAAAAGCCACCAAATAGTTTTTTTACACAGTAACAGCAATAATGTATGATCACCAACTGTGAATGTGAATTATTATTATCAACTATTATTATCATTATCAACGAGGCAAGAATTCAGGACAATTCCAAGAGACTCATGACAAAAAAGGATATCTACCACCATAGAGGGAACAGAAAGAATCCCAGTGCAGATTGAAACATACCATTCTTCATTTTATTTCCTCCATGAATTTTTCTCTAGTGTAAATAATGTTTCTTGTTTCACAACATGATGAACATGGAAATATGTATTATATAATAATATATGTATGATCTATACATATTAGCTGCATTCTTGGGGAAGAAGGGTGAGTTAGAAGGAAGGAAAGAATATGGAGGATTGTAAAATGTCAAAAAAATATTAAAAATTGTATTGTCGCATAATCTGGAAAAAATTTAAAAATTTTTAATCACTCAAACAATCAGAGCTCTTTCCTCAACATTAAAATGGGAGGATGAAAATAAACCTAGGCAGTCTTTCCAACTTAGAAAAACCTATAATTTTAGTAAAAATGGCATAGTCTTTAAAATTTTTATTTTTATTATCATGCAAAATACATTTCCATATGGGTCACTGTTGTAATAACACACTCATAGAAAACCAAAACCTCAAAATAAAACCGTATATATGCTGATATGAAAGATAATATGCCTTTATCTATATCCATTTGAGTCTAACCAATTCTTTCTCTGGAGGTGGAAGCATTTCTGATCATAAGTCTTTCAAGATTGTTCCAGATTATTGCCTTGATGTGAGTAGCCAAGTTTTCACGGTTAATCATTGTATAATCCTGTGTACAATATTTTCCTGGTTCTGCTTATTTCACTCTGCATCAGTTAATGCAGATCTTTCCAGCTTTTTTCTGTAATCATCTGGCTTATCATCTCTTATAACACAATAGTATTCCATCACCAATATGTAGCACAATTTGTTCAGCCATTCCCCTATTGATGGACTTCCCTTCAATTTCCAATTCTTTGCCACCACAAAAAGAGCTGCTATAAATATTTTTGTACAAGTAAATCCTTTCCTCTTTTTTAGGATCTCTTTGGGATACAGATCCAGTAGTGGTATTACAGGATCAAAAAGTATGCATAGTTTTATAGCCCTTTAGGCATAGTTCCAAATCAGCATAGTCTTAATAGTAAGAGTTTTCAATTTAGAATCAAATGTCATGAATATGACTCTTCTACTTACAACCATAAAACACAAGTCTCAGTTTTTTCACCAGTAAAATGAAGAGATTCCACTAGATCAGGGGTTCTTAAAAGCCCAAGAACTTTTCAAAATTTTCTGACTTTATAGCAATATAATTTTTGGTTTCCTTTATAACCATATGGTGTAACTAATCTATGTATTTATTTTTTTTAACTCTTACCTTTTATCTTAGAATCAACACTGTGTATTGGCTCCAAGGCAAAAGAGTGGTAAGGGCTAGGCAATGGGGTTGTGACTTGCCCAGGGTTACACAGCTAGAAAATGACTAAGGATGTATCAGAACCCAGGATCTCCCATCACTAGGGTTGGCTCTCAACCCACTGCCCTCTCAGCTGCCCCCATAATTTAAAACATTATTTTGAGGAGTCCATCGTTTTACTAGACTGTCAGAGATCCATGACATAAAAAAAAAAGGTTAAGCATCTTTAAAGTCTACATGAATGAAAGTTCTATAATTCTAAGAATGTATCACCTCTTCGCCCTTCCTTTGCTCACCCTTTATAGTGGAAATGTTAATAACAAAGGAAAGGCCTAAATGACAGAAGCAGGATCATAGAATCTAAATAATCCCCAAACCAAGTTGGCCCTTGTGGAAAAACAGAAAGCTGACTAAATTGGAAGTCACTTACTTATTACCAATCAGACCTTTTCTGTTTATTTACTTTTCTGCCTACTTTAACTTTCATGTGAAAGGGTTACATGTGATTTAAAAATCACTATTATTTTTTTTTTTTGCCTAAGACAACAAATGGTCACTTAAGAGAGATTCATTTATTCGGTAAAGGCAACTAAAATGATGATTTAAGATCTCTACGCATTCATTTATTTGGTAAAGACAAATAGCAACAGATGGAGAAAGAAACAAGCCAAATAGGGTCTTCTGGGAAGAAAGGCTTGTGATTTAGAAGCATTTGCCTGTGATGAAGAGATCAAACCTCTTACCACTCCTCTCCTTTGACTATCAATAAAAAACACCAGTTTAAAAATAATGATAGGTTAGGAGTACTTAAAACATACACACAAAGCAAAAAATAAATATAGTGCATTATGGAGAAAGCCATTAAAACTTGAAAAAAAATGTATTTGAAGTTCCAGGATGACAGCTGTGGTGCCATAGCTCCCAGCCAAGAATTTCCATTCACAGCTGCTTCTTTATTGATTAAAATGAAGCAAATCCACCCCTGCCACTCTAACTGGAGTCTCTGTTTGGAGGAATAAAGAAAGCAATAAAAGTCCAAAATTGACATCATGCTTTATTCACAAATGCTTCAAAATCCTGATGATGGAAATCTGGAACTTTGGAGTCCAGTAAAGATTTCGATAAGCAATATTGTGTTAATATATGTGTCTGTTTGAATGCAAGCCTACCAGTATGTAATATGTATAAAATGTGTATATGTATGCATGTATACCCATGTATTAGTATGTACCTATGTACATAGATACATATTTGTGTGAATAACTTATATGTGTCTATAACTGGGGTTTTTAACTTGAGGTTTTTAACATTCTGTAAACATGTTTTATTTTCATATTATTTGTATCATATTTTATTTTCTGCATTTAAAAATATTATTCTGAGAAGAATTCCACAGGTTTCACCTGACTGCAAAAAGGGGCTGAGAAACCTAAAAGAAAAAGGTTAAGAACCCTTGAATTTCTACAGCAATTTCTCTATAGTTTTAGCCTAATTAGTTAAGAGGTTTATTGTCCTTTTTCTGTCATGTCCAACCTCTTTTTTTCATAATAATGAAATTATTTTAAATAATTGATTTAAAAAACCCAAACATAGATATCCAAATGAATACAGTTCCCTTCAATGTGATCATATTGGGAATTTGAATACTTATTTCAGTGTGTTATTATTGCTTAAGCCCTTTTGGAAAATCCATTTCAAAATCTATGATATGATTTAGCATTTTTAGTTACTTTTTCTTATTTCTTTTTTATTAATTTCTGTTACCATAAACATTGTTCTCCTGGCTCTGCTCACTTCACTTTGCATCAGTTCATATAATTCTTTGCAGAGTTTTCTGAATTCATCCTGTTCATCATTTCTTATGGCACAATAGTATTCCATTAAAACCATATACTCCAAGTGATAGACAACCCCTCAGTTGCCAATTCTTTGCCACTACAATGAGCTGCTAAAATATTTTGGAAAAGGTAGGTCCTTTTCCCTTATCTCTGATCTCTTTGGGATATAGACCCAGTAGTGATATCGCTAAGTCAAAGGGTATGCATAGTTTTTTTTATGGCCCTTTGAATCACAGGGCTACTTCAACTTTCATATAGACTTCATGCAATTAGCTACTCTTTTAAAAAAATCCATAGATAATGACCTGTACATGAGGAAAGACTAAAGAAAGTATTTGATATTCATACTCCTTCATTATGAGAATATGTTACAAATCACTGGTTACAAGTATCTCACAAGAGTTGATTGTATAATTTTTTAGTGTGAGACTTTATAGTTCAGAAATTGGCAGACACCACAAATCTGGGCCTGATTTATTGTCTTGTTAGTTGTCTAGACTTAAGAAAGAGATGGGAAAAAACTGTGAGTAATGCAGATTAAAATTTAAAATGTATCCTGTGTTTTCAGAGAGACAGTTGTTAAACATTTTCCAGCACATCACTGACTACATTCCATTTTCACTGTTTCTCATTAAGAATGGAAAAAGTAAGATCACACTGGTGACCAGAATAAATGTGGACTGCCTGGACCTGGAACCAACCATCTGGAGGGCTACACTTTAGACAAGAGTCCCGAATGCAAGCATTCTTTTGTTCATGGGGTATATCAGCACCCCATTTTTTAAAATGCCTTTTTCATAATATTTATGACCAAAAATATTTTTTCTAATATCTAACTTGAACTATATTCTTGATATACAACCCCTCTAGTTCTCTTTGATTTTAACTCAATCATTCTTTACCAATCAAAATATCCTTCTTTTAGTACTAGAAACACTAGCAGTAGCAATTAGAGAAGAAAAAGAAATTGAAGGTATCAAAATAGGCAATGAGGAGACTAAGCTATCACTCTTTGCAGATGATATGATGGTATACTTAAAAAATCCTAGAGAATCAACTAAGAGGCTGGTAGAAATAATCAACAACTTTAGCAAAGTTGCAGGATACAAAATAAATGCACATAAATCATCAGCATTTCTATATATTTCCAACACATTAGAGCAGCAAGAGGTAGAAAGAGAAACACCACTTAAAATCACCCTGGACAATATAAAATACTTGGGAATCTACCAAAACAAACACAGCAATTATACAAAAACAACTACAAAACACTTTCCAAACAAATAAAACTGGAGCTCAACAACTGGAAAGCCATTGATTGCTCATGGGTAGGACAAGCTAACATAATAAAAATGACCATTCTACCCAAATTAATTTATCTATTTAGCACCATACCTATCAAATTACCAAAAAACTTCTTTACTGAATTAGGAAAAACTATAACAAATTTCATTTGGAATAACAAAAGATCAAGAATATCAAGGGAGGGGGCAGCTGGGTAGCTCAGTGGAGTGAGAGTCAGGCCTAGAGACAGGAGGTCCTAGGTTCAAACCTGGCCTCAGCCACTTCCCAGCTGTGTGACCCTGGGAAAGTCACTTGACCCCCAATGCCCACCCTTACCAATCTTCCACCTATGAGACAATACACCGAAGTACAAGGGTTAAAAAAAAATTTAAAAAAAAAGAATATCAAGGGAAATAATGAAGAAAAATGTGAAGGAAAGGGGCCTAGCAGTACCAGATATTAAACTATACTATAAAGCAGCAGTCATCAAAACAATATGGTACTGGCTAAGAGACAGAAGGGAGAATCAGTGGAATAGATTTGGGGTTAATGACATCAGCAAGACAGTCTATGATAAACCCAAAGAGCCCAACTTTTGGGACATGAATCCACTATTTGACAAAAACTGCTGGGAAATTTGGAAAACAATATGGGAGAGATTAGGTCTAGATCAACATCTCACACCCTACACCAAGATAAATTCAGAATGGGTGAATGACTTGAATATAAAGAGGGAAACTATAAATAAGTTAAGTGAACACAAAATAGTATACCTGTCATCTCTGGGAAAGGAAAGATTTTAAAACCAAGCAAGAGTTAGAGAAAATTACAAAATGTAAATTAAATGGTTTTGATTATATTAAACTAAAAAGGTTTTGTACAAACAAAAACAATGTAGTCAAAATCAGGAGGGAAACAACAAATTGGGAAAAAATCTTTATAACAAAAAACTCTGACAGGGGTCTAATTACTCAAATATACAAGGAGTTAAAGCAATTGTATAAAAAATCAAGCCATTCCCCAATTGATAAATGGGCAAGAGACATGAACAGGCAATTTTCAGGTAAAGAAATCAAAAGTATCAATAAGCACATGAGAAAGTGTTCTAAATCTCTAATAATTAGAGAAATGCAAATCAAAACAACTCTGAGGTATCACCTCACACCTAGCAGATTGGCTAAAATGAAAGAAGGGGAGAGTAATGAATGTTGGAGGGGATGTGGCCAAATTGGGACATTGATGCATTGCTGGTGGAGTTGTGAAATGATCCAACCATTCTGGCTGGCAATTTGGAACTATGCTCAAAGGGCTATAAAAGAATGCCTGCCCTTTGATCCAGCCATACCATTGTTGGGTTTGTACCCCAAAGAGATCATAAATAAACAGACTTGTACGAAAATATTTATAGCTGCACTTTTTGTGGTGGCAAAAAACTGGAAAATGAGAGTATGCCCTTCAATTGGGGAATGGCTGAACAAACTGTGGTATATGTTGGTGATGGAATACTATTGTGCTAAAAGGAATAATAAACTGGAGGAGTTCCAAGTGAACTGGAGAGACCTCCAGGAACTGATGCAGAGTGAAAGGAGCAGAGCCAGAAGAACATTGTACACAGAGACTGATATACTGTGGTAAAATAGAATGTAATGGACTTCTGTACCAGCAGCAATGCAATGACCCAGGATAGTTCTGAGGGATTTATGGTAAAGAATGCTACCCACATTCAGAGGAAGGACTGCAGGAGAGGAAACATATAAGAAAAATAATTGCTTGAACGCATGGGCTGAGGTGGACATGATTGAGGATGTAGACTCGAAACTACCACACCAATGCAACTAACAACAATTTGGAAATAGGTTTTGATCAATGACACATGTTAAAACCAGTGGAAATGTGCATTGGCCATGGGTGGGGGGACTGCGGGGGGTGAAGGGGAAAGTAGGAGCATGAATCATGTAACCATGTTAAAAATTAATATTAATAAACATTTTTAAAAAAGGAAAAAAATATCCTTCTTTTCCCTGTTTGTTTTATTTAGACAAATAAGTAATTCATTTTGTGTGTTTCTTTCTGTCACTGTGTACGTCTCTCTGTTTCTCTGTCTCAATCTGTGTTTCTTTCTCTCTGTCTATGTCTCTTTGTCTCTGACCCTCTGTCTCTCTCCCTCTCTCTTTGTCTCACCTCTCTCCGTCTTTTTATCTCTCCTCTCTGTCTCTCTGTCTCTCTGTCTATCTCTCTCTTTCTCTCTCTTGCCTGCTAAGCCTTATAAACTCTAAACAATCATGACCTTCCTTCTCAAGAGCCTTAAAGTGTGAATGTGTCATATCTCACAGGGAACATGAAGCTGGGTTTGGAATTTGCTTCAGTGAATCTCTTACTAAGTTTTGCCCATGCAATCAATAAGAAAGGCAAGATTACTTGTAAATTTGATGGTGAAATAAGAAGTCAAGATAATAGGTATGGTTTATTTAACTATTTAATGTAGTGTTTGAGGAGAAAAAAAGAGAGGCAGGGGAAAAAAGATTAGGATCCCAATTTCACCATAATTAGAGGAAAAAAGTCAACTGTTTATTTTTATTGATGTATAGCTCAAACAGGGATTCTGCAATAAATATGCTCCTGAGACCATGAATTAATTGAAAAACAACTTTAAAAAACTGATAAATGTAATTCTTAGCTTTAATAAGACTTTAGTCTTTCAAAACAAGGTCAGACTGGAAAGTAGTAGCTTTATAAGGAGAAGAGCATTGTATTTGGAAAGGAGAGATCTGAGTTTTAGTGCTGACTCTGTAATGGCTATGAAGTCTTACACGGAGTTTTCACTTTTAAATGCCTCAATTTCTTTTTTTGTTCTTAGTTTTATCTCTTCTCCAATTTATTAAAGAAGGAACCAAGACCATTGTGATGTCAAGAAGGATACAAGTGGGGGTAGCTAGGTTAATCCTGTGGATTGAGAGCCAAGTCTAGAGAAGGGAGGTCCTGAGTTCAAATCTGATATTAGATACTTCCTAGCTGTGTGATCTTGGGCAAGTCACCTAACCCCATTGCCTAGCCCTTATTGCCCTTCTGCCTTAGAACCAATACACAGTATTGATTCTAAAACAAAAAGTAAGGACTTTTATACTTTTTTTTAGGAAAAAAAAAGATAGGAGTTACACAGCAAGGAGGATGCTTAATAACGAGGAAGTTGAAGAAGAGAAGGAAGGAGGAGGAGGGCAGCAAGAATGAAACCAGGAAGAGCAGTCACTCCACACAAGGACAACTTGTGAAGAGTAGTAGGCTGACTGATCCTGACTGCTCTTGATCCTGCTGCTGGCCAGGAACCAGGGGAAGCAGCAGCAGCCAGCTCTGGCACAATCTGCAAAATGTGGATTCCAGCTTCTAGTTACATTGGAGAGAGGATGAGAGAAATGTTCTTAGGCCAAGGGACCAAGAAAAGCTTGGGAAGGAATTGAGTTGGAAGAGGCCATTTAAGAGACTGCAGCTAAGAGGGACACTGTTTAAGAGAGTTTTGCTTGAGGAAAGCTGTTTGGGAAGAAATAGAGAATAGGCCCTCCTCAATTTCTTCTTTTAAAATTAGAGGGATCAGACCAGATGTAATTTCTAAAATTACAGCCCTAACATTCTGATAAATCTAATGGAGTTTCCACGTCCAATTTCCACCGTCTATGCAATCTCTTTCAAGCAAATCAACCAATAAGCATTCATAAAATTATTTCTATAAGCCAGAATCTGCTAGACTTTCCAATTAGGGTGTGTCTTGAGTATGATCTTAGCCCAAGTCAGTTAAATTCAGCAAGCATAGATTATATCAAGAACTGTAGCTCAAAGGAAATAAGATGAATTTTTGAACCACAAAATAGAAGTATGCTAAATCCACAGTCATTTCATCTTTGCTTTACATGTTATTTACTTAACATAAGAACTTCCCCATTTCCTGATCTTTTTCACTGTGCTGCATGGAGTTTCACTTAGGTGTATATAGAATAACCTGGCCCAAAGACTTACTATCTGAAACACAGGCATTCCATGTTTAAAAGAATGTTCTTACCATTTGTCTTCTGTTCTCCACCAAGTTGATGCCAATAATTCCCAAGAAGGATCCAAAACCAAGCTACAACCAACAGAAAAAAGGAAAACCAGGTCAATATTTCAGTGTGCTTAGCAGTCTGCTAAAGAAAGTTTAACAGTAATTAATAAAGCTAATAATACAAAAGTTTAGAAAATATTTTATGATGGCAAAAAGAAGTCATCTTCATCTGCATCTTACGTTGGCCCTGAGGCAGAAAAGTTCATATTGGACTGGAGTTCTTTGGGACAATCCTAGGCATTGACTATAAATAGTTCCCACATGAGGAACTTGCAGAAATTTACATTCGGACTACTGTGCTATAAGAACTAATAAGCAAGATGATTTCAGAAAGAGCTGGAAAGATCTGCGGAAACTGATGCAGAGCGAAATAAGCAAAACTGGGAGAACACTTTATACAGTGACAGCAATATTGGATGATGATGATCTGTGAAAACTTAACTGTTGGAGTCCTCTTTCACATCAGTGTATTTACAGTTTTATTTTGGGGTTTTGGTTATGTATGAGTGTGCTTTTACAACAATGACCAATATGGAAGTGTGCTTTGCATGACAAAAAAAATGAAAATTTTAAATTTTAAAAAATTTAATAAAAATATATTTTTTTAATTTGCATTCAAATTATGGGCTTGGGTTCCACTGTAGAGAAGGTAGATTTCATATACTTTATCTATATATCTTACATACAGACATTTTATACATAAATATATACTCAGGCATTTTTTACAGTACACATTGTAAACATTCAATTATATCTAAATATGTTATTAATGTATATATATTATATGTAGTATATTATATACACGTGCACGTCTGTATGCTGGATTATGTACCTATATGTATGTGTATTTGTATATACACATGGAAACTAATATATTACTTACATAGATACATATACACATATATAAATGATATAAAAATGAATAATGGTGATGATAATAATAATAACTAGTATTTATATGGTGCTTTAAGGTTTGCAAAGTACTTTAGTTTATATATATATGTATAATATAGTTTACTATATTAAAGAATATAGTAAAATGAAGATAGTAAAGGAGAGAAATATAGGAAAGAAGTAGAGAAAGAAATTTCCTAATGTCTATACTAGTTATCTTATAACTATTGATAATTACTACCTAAAACTACCTATATCTATCTATAACTAACAACCACCACTATTAACAAACACCCCACAAAGTTCCAACCGAATCCAGCTGAATCAAAACTAACCCAATCAGTGTTTAATCCAACCCCAATTAGGTCTGTCAAGGAAGACCAGCTACTTTCCAAAAAGTTCAAGAAAGAAAAAAAAACCCTAACAACCCAGATCAAAAGCCCAAAACTCGAAAGCCAAAAAGCCCTTGAAAGGCTAAAGTCAAAAAGCCCTCTCAGTAAGCTCAGGCCCGCTTTTATATTCCAGCGGCTAAATGCCAACCACCAACTCATGCTCAGCAGCCAACTTCCTTGCAACAGCCAACCCTAACTTAGTAAATGACAGACCACTGGCCAGCCCTGTCAGCAACTGACAGCCTTTTATCTGCTTTTACTACCTCACTTCCTGTCTCTATGGTTCCTCCTTCCTGTCTCTATGGTTCCTCCTTCCTGTCTCTATGATTACTCCTTCCTGTCACTGTGGGCTGGTTAATCCCTACACATCTCTAAGGTAAGAGGTCTCCCGTTAAATTTAAAAAAGGAATAAAGAATTCCTTCCTATAGCTCTTAATCTTTTTTTGCATCATGGGCCCCTTTAGCAACCTGGTGAAACCTGTGAATCCCTTTTCTTAATGATGTTTGCAAATGCATAAAATAAAATGTATGGAATTTAAAATGCAATTATCATAATATTTTTTGAAAACACAAAGACCAGTCATGAACTTCATATAAAGAATTCTTAATAAGGGATTCTATTTCAGGACATCCCATGGAACTAAAATACAAATAGACTACTAAGGAAGGGCAACATATTAATCCATCATCAATCATTAATATCTTAATAGGAATTACTTTATAGGTTACCTTGGAATGAGAAAAATAGGACCCTAAAGGAACAGATCAGAAATTTTGATTGACTAGAGAAAGAAATAAAAAGTAGCAAAAAGGTAGATGGGAAATGAACTTTGCCTAATTCCCAATTTTTACGGGGCAGAAGAGGCTAAATCTAATGCTGCAGAATGAGAATATGCTGCCCAACTGTGAACTCTAAATGAAGTTGTGTGAGAAATTCTAACCACAGAGTATTGAGAGGTCAAAAAGTAGGATCTCAGCTTTCTTTTCTTCTTCTTTCTTCTTTCTTTCTTCTCCTTCTCCTCCTTCTCCTTCTCCTTCTCCTTCTCCTTCTCCTTCTCCTTCTCCTTCTCCTCCTCTTTCTCCTCCTTCTCCTCCTCCTCCTCCTCCTGCTCCTCCTCCTCCTCCTCCTCCTCTTTCTCCTCCTTCTCCTTCTTCTTTTATTAATAAAAAAGGTTCTTTAAAATGAATGCTTGTGATCCCAGGGACCCTGCTATGCTGTTCCCAGGCCATACACAATACAGTGAGCAAGAGGAAACTATCACAAACTGAACTTTAAGAGCATCAAATTTAATTTTTTCAGGTGAGTTCACTTAGGGGGCAAGAAGTATCCAGCCACAACATACCTGACCAGAGATTTGACATGGAGGAATATATTTCTGAAGGAATTCTGAATGTGTTCACAGAAGTGTGCTTTCTTGGTTCAGTGATATGTAAAATAATGGTAGGAAAGTCATATGAAGATGCTTTATTGTCAACTCAGGGAGATCTGAGAAGTAATAAAAAAGATCCCATGCCTTAAAGTATCCCCACACCTGCCTTTTACTACTCCTAAAATTTACTACTCCTAAAAGATCAATTTCATTTTTGAAGTCAGAGTGTGTCTTCAAAAGTTACCTATTAAGAAGAAACTAGGGGGACAACTGGGTGGCTCAGTGGATTGAAAGCCAGACCCAGAGACGGAAGGTCCTGGATTCAAATCTAGCCTCAGACACTTCCTGGCTGTGTGACCCTGGGCAAGTTACTTCACCCTCTTTGCCTATCCCATATCACTCTTCTGCCTTGGAACCAATGCACAGTATTGATTCTAAGACAGAAGATAAGAGTTTGTTGGGGGTTTTTAAAGATGAAACTAGGCCTCGAAGATAAAAGAGTGTGCTAATACTTTGAAACATATTTCTTAAAAATAAAGCCCTATATTAAGAGGACAAAAGCAGCTAAGTGGTGCAGTGAATAAAGTACTAGGCTTGTGGTCAGAAATATTCAAATCCAACCTCAAATACTTAGAAGGAATGTGTCCATGGGCAAATCATTTAACTTCTATTTGCCTCAATTCCTCATCTGCAAGATGGGGATACAGTGGAGAAAGAAATGGCAAACTATTTCACTATCTTTGCCAAGAAAACTCACACAGAGTCAGACATGACTGAACTAATAAACAACAATGATAGTAAGAGGAAAAGAATAGGTTACCACCCAATAAAGTAATCAAAAGATATAAACAAATAGTTTTCATAACAACTGCAAACCATAGACAACCATATGAAAGAATGTTACAAATACTAATAATAAGAAATGCAAATCAAAACAACCTTGATATTTTACACTCAGAAAACTGGAAAATGCTGGAAACATTATGGAACGATAGGAATACTAATTCCTGATAGCCAAGTTATGGATTTGTTCAATTGTTCTGGAAAAAAACTTTAAATTGTTCAAAGAAAGTAATTAAAATGTTCACACTCTTTGTCCCAGAGATCTTATCACTAGGCTAAATACCAAAGAAGTCAATGACATAAAGAAAGGTCCCAAATATATAAAAATATTTATAATAACATGTCTTATAGTAGCAATGAATTGAAAACAAAGAAAAGGTCCATCAACTGGAGAATGGCCAGACAAATTATGGCACAAGAAAGTAAAGGAATATTGCTGGGCTAAAAGAAATGACAGATATGACCAATACAAATAGACATGGGAAAACTTATCTGAGCAAAGTGAGTTAAACAAATATACAAAATGATCATAATAATTTAAATGGAGAAACAAAAATGAAACAATTGAGATGAGATGATTTGAAGGCAGCTAGATAGCTCAGTGGATTAAGAGCCAAGCCTATAGACAGGAGGTCCTGGGTTCAGATCTTGTCTCGGATACTTCCTATGTGACCTTGGGTAAGTCACATAACCCCCATTGCCTAGCCCTCAGTGCTCTTCTGCCTTGAAACAAATACATAGTATTGATTCTAAGAAAGAAGGTAAAAGTTTAAAAAAAAGAAGGAAATGGAAAGGAATGATGTAAAATCATAATGACCCACCCTTTTCCTCAAAGAAGGGATATAAGAAAATTGATGGCTGTCTTCTTTGCTAAGGTGAGAAACTAGGATGTGTGAAAATACAGATGTCATGATTTTTTAATGTATTCATTATTTTTGCTGAACTCATTCCCCGCCTCTCTTTTTAATTTTTTTTTTGTTATGAAATCACTTTCTAGTAGGGGAAGGGAAAGGAACAAATTAGGAAATGTA
Source organism: Gracilinanus agilis (assembly GCF_016433145.1). Taxonomy (NCBI): domain Eukaryota; kingdom Metazoa; phylum Chordata; class Mammalia; order Didelphimorphia; family Didelphidae; genus Gracilinanus; species Gracilinanus agilis. Next base: position 504,367,117 of record NC_058132.1, read on the forward strand.
AATGATTTGAAAACAAAAGAGAAAAATAAAACCATTCTAGAATCTTTGCCAAAAAAAAAACTCATATGGGTTCACAAAGGGTTAGCCACAACTAAATGACATAACAGCAGTTGGCAAATATGGACAGGGAGGGCAATGCCAATTCTCTTTCCCTAAAATCACCTTGACAATTTTTATCTAATCCACAAAATTTACATTTATCCTACTCATGGCAGATTCCCTTCAACATTGTGGTATTCTTTGTCTTTGGGATCTCCTACCTCAGTTAATCAGTCAACAAGTCTTCATTAAATACTGTATACCAAAGACTATGCTAGGCAATGGGGATACAAAGATAAAAGTGAAGCAATATCTGCCCTCAAGAAGCTTATATTCCAACAGAGGAGACATGTAGACATATAGGTGTATATAAAATAGATGACAGCCCCTTAAATATCTGAAGACAACTATCATGCCCCATACTCAGTCTTCTCTTCCCCAGGCTAAATATCCTCAGTATCTTCAACTTGTATGGCATGGCTTCTAGTTTTTCATTTTCTTGGTTGCCTTCTTCTGGATAACCTCTAGTTTATCAATGTGCTTCTTAAAATATAGCATTCAGAATTAAACATATTAAATTAAATTTAAATTTAATAATAAATTTTTATACATTGAAATATATAATTATATGGAATATATAATTTATAAATAAGTTATAAATTATAAATAAAAATTTATAAATATAAAAAAATTTAAAAATAAATTTAAAAACATAAAAAATTAAATAATAAAATATACCAGTGCAAAGTACTGAGATTACCATTTACCTAATTAAGCATATTATGTCTCTTGATACAACTCAAGATTGCAGTGAGGATAATTGGCTTCCACTGATTTCTATTGAGTATGCAAGTTTACTAAAATTCTCGGATTTTCTCACATGAACTTATAAGTAGCTCTGCATGCCCCATTACAGTACTTGTATTTTTTAAAAATAACTTCCCAAGTAAGATTTCTTCCTATTTGATTTCATCTTACTAGATCCAGCCGTTTATTCCCACCTTTTAAGATCTTTTGAGGTCTTGACTCTGTTATCTAAGACCTGAGTTATCCCTCTCAGCTTCAAGTCAACTGAAAATTCTATAAGCATATGCCATCTTTGTCCTCAGCTATTACAAATAAAAATGTTGAAAAATTCAGGACCAAGGGCAGATCCCTAAATCCCTCCACTACTAGAGACTTCCTTCTGAGAAATAGTTAATACTATCCAACTACCTCCTAACTTCTCATTCTCCTAATGAGAAGACATCTGACTACTCTTTGGGCCTGGACATTCAAACACTTCTGGATCCCCCTAAATTCAACTAGCCCACCTTTCTCTGCATCTATAAAGGCATTATGCAAGAATTTGTGAAATATCCAAGTATATTCTTATGTATATTTAAGAGTCAGAAGATGAGAGTGAGAGCATTTAAGGCCATCTCTCCCAGTCCAAAGTCCATTTTCCTTGGTGAAAAAAGAGAAATAAAATAATCACTGAGTATAGCTAGATTTTGCTTAGTGTGAATGTTGAATCTCCCGAAATGCTTGCATTATTTGAATCTGTACTACTTATCACTATCAGGAAACTGGAAATAATTACCATATTTTACATAATTATTACTTTCAATAGTGTGAATTCATATGTAATATGACCTCTTCAGGCAATTCATTATTCGCACCAACTAGGATGTAGCTATAGCACCTTCCTTTTTTCTTTGTCCATGATCATCTACTCCAGATTTCAAAACAATAACCCTATCCTTTCTAGATCTACCTCTAGCTCCGACACAGTTTTGGTAAGTTTTCTTTCTGTAGTTATCAGCATTCATTACTACTTTCAGCTCATTCTGAGCTTTAATGCTCCAGAGGCTATTAATAGCACTATCCCATGGTTAGGTGTTTATCTTCCATGACTCTCCCTTACTTTTTTATCTCTTGTAAATGTATTTTGATCATCTAAATTGCCCAAAACACATTTACAAAGACACTGAATCAATATTTAGGAGAAAATTTCAGTTCATGTTATAATGCTGACAATAGAATATTTCCTGAAAACATTTCAGTAAAATCTCAAAATAAGCAACCACATTACATGTGGGATCTAGAAGTTGGGTATATTCCTTAAGTACAATATATGGTCTACAAGGTTTGTGAGTCTCCTGTCAACCACCCTGGTCTCTATTTCTGGCTTTCTAGGGCACACCAGAGTCACTTCACTGGCCCTGCCATTAAGAATAGGCTTGGGGGCAGCTGGATAGCTCAGTGGATTGAGAGCCAGGCCTAGAGATGGGAGGTCTTAGGTTCAAATCTGGTCTCAGACACTTCTCAGCTGTGTGACCCTGGGCAAGTCACTTAACCCCCTTTACCTAGTCCTTACCACTCTTCTACCTTGGAACCAATACATAGTATTGATTCTAAAGTGGAAGGTAAGGGTTAAAAAATAGAATAGGCCCACCTTTGTCCTAGCATGAGAAAGAACATTAGCACAGACACTTTGGTACAATGGTTTTTGGAATTCTTCAATAGGGCTCATTCTTTTAACTATCTATTTTTCAAAAATGACTTCAAAAAAGCATGCTGAGGATTTTCCCATTTTCAACACAGACATCATTTTTTCCCTAACACCAGCTCATTATAATGAATTGCTGGTTTGTTCATAGGAACTTTAATTAGTGTCCCACGTAAATGATTTAAATGACATATTTGTCAAACTAGTGAATGAAAGGAATTCATTCTTTCTATTATTTAATTCCCAAAACAGACTTTGGACAGTTTTATTCCATTTAGAATATTTTGGTCCCTTGCCAAAATATCTATATTTCTTAGAGAAATATGCCTCTAATGATATCCTGTTTACATCTTAATGTGATTAATATTAAGCATTAAGTAAATTAACTTTTAAAGAAAAAGTTCTTCTAGATCTCTTTATTGATCCAAAGTTTTTTAATGTATTTGTACACAAAGCATGCAATTCTAAAACCAAAGGGGAAAGGCCTTTACCTTCCACAGCTCAGATCCTTGACCTTCTTCTCCATAACTGCACCCACACATTGCCCTAGATGGAGTCCTGAAAGATGCTTTTGCCAGTGTATGCCAAAAGAACTTCCTTGTGGGATTACCCAGGGCCTACACCCTGACTTCTGGACAACTTCCAATTTCATGGCACGAAACAATGAGAAAAGGAGCTGAGAAATATGAATTTCCTTCATCCATACCACAAATAGCACCCTATAGCCTGCCATCCCAAGCACGCCTGTGCTGCACTCACAATAATTCCTGGATAGTAGCCTCCCACAGTTACATTCTGAGTTCTGGTTGTCGCTGCAAGGCCAATGGTCAGTATGAAGATGGATACCACCAGCAGAGAGACAGCAAATGACAGAGAAATCTGCTTTCTTCTCGCAAATTGCCCTGTGGAAGATATAAGGGGTGGGGGGTAAAAATCTATTTTTAAAAAAACAGCATAGATGCAAAAGTAGGTGCTTCAGCAAATATACAAGTTCAAAGAGTTATGAATGTAGTTTCTCATTATTATTCAGTCCACTTTTCAGTTGTATATGACCTTCCAGGACTTCATTTTTGGGTTTTCTTGCCAAAGATACTGGAGTGGTCCACCATTTCCTTCTCCAACTTATTTTATGGATGAGGAAACTGAGGCAAACAAAGTGAAGTGACTTGCCAAGAGTCAAACAAGTTAGTGTCTGAAGCCAGATTTGAACTCAGGAAGATGACTCTTCCTGACTCCAGACCTGGCATTCTGTGCCATCTAGCTGCCCTGGTTTCTCATCTGCTAATGCAAAATAAACAGCTTTTCTTTTCTTTTTTTTTTAAACCCTTAACTTCTGTGTATTGGCTCATAGGTGGAAGAGTGGTAAGGGTGGGCAATGGGGGTCAAGTGACTTGCCCAAGGTCACACAGCTAGGAAGTGTCTGAGGCTGGCTTTGAACCTAGGACCTCCCATCTCTAGGGCTTACTCTCAATCCACTGAGCTGCCCAGCTGCCCCTAAAATAAACAGCTTTTGAGGAAAATAATCCAGGAGAGCCAGACCAACCACCCTTTAGTTTAATTTTAAAAAGAAGACACTATTGACTTAATATGTACTTCACTCTTAATTGTATACTTTGTTCTTAAATGAAAGACTTTGAATCAAAGCAACAAATAAATATTAAGTAACTACTGGTTGTACACAATGCCAAATACTGGGGGAAAGGAATTAGCCAAGACATTTTCTCTTCTTTCATGGAGTTCACTTGAGTAGTAAATGTATTTCAGTTATGTCATATCTCGCTTGGGAAGTAACTGCATCACATTTAACATTCACCAGGCAAACAATCATTCAAAGCAAAACCAATTACAAGTGAAGTATTTGGCCTATGCTAGTTTACAGGGACCCACTGAGGTAGAATCAGGATCTTGCCTTTACTGCTACCAACCCAGAGTCTTTGGCATAAGAGTTTGCGGCATCTTCTGGTCCATGGCCTGCTGCCTGTTTTTACATGGCCAGCAGCTAAGAATGATTTTTATACTTTATTTTTTAATTTTATTTTATTAAATATGAACATTTTTCCATGGTTCCATGATTCATGTTCTTTCCCTCTCCTCCTCCCACCCACCTCCAATAGCCAACACACAATTCCACTGGGTTTTACATGTATTATTGATCAAGATCTATTTCATATTATTGTTATTTGCACTAGGATGGTCGTTTAGAGTCTACATCCCCAATCATGTTTCCATCGACCCATGTAGTCAAGCAGTTGTTTTTCTTCTGTGTTTCTGCTCCCACAGTTCTTTCTCTGAATGTGAATAGCATTCTTTCTCATAAGTCCCTCAGAATCGTCCTGGATCATTGCATTGCTACTAGTAGAGAAGTCCATTACATTCAATTGTGCCACTCTCTATGTATCCATCTCTATGTATAAGGTTCTCCAGGTTCTGCTCCTTTAACTCTGCATCAATTCCTGGAGGTCATTCCAGTTCACATGGAATTCCTCCAGTTCTTTATTCCCTTGAGCAAAATAGTATTCCATCACCAACAGATACCACAATTTGTTTAGTCATTCCCTAATCGAAGGGCATCCTCTCATTTTCCAATTTTTGCCACCACAAAGAGCGCGGATATAAATGTTTTCGTACAAGTCTTTTCCCTTATTATCTCTTTGGAGTATAAACCCAGCAGTGGTATGGCTGGATCAAAGGGCAGGCAATCTTTTTTTTTTAAAACCCTTAACTTCTGTGTATTGGTTTATAGATGGAAGAGTGGTAAGGGTGGGCAATGGGGGTCAAGTGACTTGCCCAGGGTCACACAGCTGGGAAGTGTCTGAGGCCAGTTTTGAACCTAGGATCTCCCTTCTCTAGGCCTGACTCTCAATCCACTGAGCTACCCAGCTGCCCCCCCGGCAGGCAATCTTTTAAAGCTCTTTGGGCATAGTTCCAAATTGCCATCCAGAATGGTTGGATCAATTCACAACTCCACCAGCAATGCATTAATGTCTCAATTTTGCCACATCCTCTCCAACATTTATTACTTTCCTTTGCTGTCATGTTAGCCAATCTTCTATGTGTGAGGTGGTACCTCAGAGTTGTTTTGATTTGCATTTCTCTAATTATAAGACATTTGGAAGACTTTTTCATATGCTTATTGATAGTTTTGATTTCTTTACCTGAAAATTGCCTATTCATATCCCTTGCTCATTTATCAGTTGGGGAATGGCTTGATTTTTTGTACAATTAATTTAGCTCCTTATATATTTGAATAGTTAAACCTTTGTCAGAGGTTTTTGTTATAAAAATTTTTTCCCAATTTGTTGCGTTCCTTCTAATTTTGGTTGCATTTGTTTTGTTTGTACAAAAACTTTTTAATTTAATGTAACCAAAATTATTTGTTTTACATTTTGTAATTTTTTCTAACTCTTCCTTGGTCTTGAAATCTTTCTTTTCCCAAAAATCTGACAAGTATACGATTCTATGTTCACCTAATTTACTTATAGTTTCCTTCTTTATATTCAAGTCATTCACCCATTCTGAGGTTATCTTGGTGTAGGATGTGAGATGCTGATCTAAACCTAATCTCTCCCATACTGTTTTCCAATTTTCCCAGCAGGTTTTGTCAAATAGTGGATTTTTGTCCCAAAAGCTGGGGTCTTGCTGAGGTCATTTACCCCAAGTCTATTCCACTGATCCTCCCTTCTGTCTCTTAACCAGTACCATATATTTTGATGACCACTGCTTTATAGAACAGTTTAAGATCTTGTACTGCTAGGCCCATCTCCTTCACTTTTTTTTTCATTATTTCCCTTGACATTCTTTATCATATTTTCTTCCAAATGAACTTTGTTATAGTTTTTTCTAATTCGGTAAAAATGTTTCTTTGAAGTTTGAATCTTATGGCACTGAATAAGTAAATTAATTTGGGTAGGATTGTCATTTTTATTATGTTATCTTGTCCTACCCATGTATTTTAATTAATTATTAATGTATTTCTAATTGTTTAGATCTAGATTTGATTATGTGGAAAGTGTTTTGTAGTTGTGTTCATATAATTCCTGTGTTTGTCTTGGCAAATAGATTCCTAGGTATTTTATATTGTTGGGTGATTTTAAATGGAATTTCTCTAACTCTTGCTGCCAAAATGTGTTAGAAATATATAGAAATGCTAATGATTTATGTGGGTTTATTTTGTATCCTGCAACTTTGCTTAAGATGTTGATTATTTCCACTAGCTTTTTGGTTGATTCTTTAGGATTCTTTAAGTAGACCATCATGTCATCTGCAAAGAGTGATAGCTTGGTCTCCTCATAGCCTGTTTTAATACCTTCAATTTCTTTTTCTTCTCTAATTGCTACTACTAGTGTTTTTAGTACCATGTTAAATAATAGAGGTGATAATGGGCATCCTTGTTTCACTCGTGATCTTATTTGGAAGGCTTCTAATTTATTCCTATTATAGATGATGCTTGTTGATGGTTTTAAATAAATACTGTTTGTTATTTTTAGGAAAGGTCCTTCTATTCCTATACTTTCTAGTGTCTTCTACAGGAATGAGTGTTGTATTTTGTCAAAGGCTTTTTCTGCATCTACTGAGATAATCATGTGATTTTTGTTGGTTTGCTTAATATGATCAGTTATGTGGATGGTTTTCCTAATATTGAACCATCCTTGCATTCCTGGTATAAATGCTACCTGATCATAATGAATAACCTTCATAATCACTTGTTGGAGTCATTTCGCTAATATTCTATTTAAGATTTTTGCATCTGTGTTCATTAAGGATATTGATCTGTAGTTTTCTTTCTCTGTTTTTGATCTGCCTGGCTTTGGGATCAGTATCATATTTGTGTCATAAAAGGAATTTGGTAGAACTCCTTCTTTGCTTATTTTGTCAAATAGTTTGTATAGTATTAGGATTAGTTGTTCTTTAAATATTTTATAGTATTCACTTGTGAATCCATCTGGCCCTGGGGATTTTTTCTTAGAGAGTTCTGTGATAGCTTGTTCAATTTCTTTTTCTGATATGGGATTATTTAAGTATTCTATTTCTTCTTCTGTTGATCTAGGCAATTCATATTTTTGTAAACATTCATCCATATCACCTAGATTGCCATGTTTATTGCCATATAATTGGGCGAAATAGTTTTTAATGATTGCCTTAATTTCTTTTTCATTAGAGGAGAGGTCTCCTTTTTCATCTTTGATACTGTTAATTTGGTTTTCTTCATTCCTTTTTTTTACTAGATTAACCAGTACTTTGTCTATTTTTTCAAAGTACCAGCTTCTAGTCTAATTTATTAATTCAATAGTTCTTTCACTTTTTATCTTAATGATTTCTCCTTTAATTTTTAGGATTTCTAACTTAATTTTTATCTAGGGATTTTTAATTTGTTGACTTTCTAGTTTTTTAATTTGCATGCCCAATTCATTGACCTCTGTCCTGCCTAATTTGTTAATATATGCACTCAAGGATATAAATTTACCCCTGAGTACTGCTTTGGTTGCATCCCATAGATTTTGGTAGGATGTCTCATCATTGTCATTCTCTTCAATGAAATTATTAATTGTTTCTATGAATTGTTCTTTAACCAATTTTGGAGAATCATATTATTTAATTTTCAATTAATTTTTTATTTACCTCTTCATTGTACCCTTACTAATTATTATTTTTATTGCATTATGATCTGAAAAGGTTTCAGTTATTATTTCTGCTCTTTTGCACCTGTTTGCCACATTTTTATGCCCTAGTACATGGTCAGTCTTTGTGAATGTACCATGTGCTGCTGAAAAGAAGGTATATTCCTTTTTGTCCCTATTTATTTTTCTCCACATATCTATTAACTCTAATTTTTCTAAGATTTCATTCACATCTCTTACCTCTTCCTTATTTATTTTTTGGTTTGATTTATCTAGATCTGAAAGAGGAAGGTTCAGGTCTCCCACTAGTATAGTTTTACTAGTTATTTCCTCCTTAAGCTCCACTAGTTTCTCCTTTAGAAATCTGGATGCTATACTATTTGATGCATATATGTTGAGTACTGATATTTCCTCATTATCTATACTGCCTTTTGTCAGGATGTAATTAACTTCCCTATCTCTTTTAATCAGATCTATTTTTACTTTGGCTTTGTCAGACTCCTGCCTTCTTTTTCTCAGTTGATGCCCAATAGATTTTGCTCCAGCCTTTTACCTTTACCCTGTGTGCGTCTACCTGCCTCATGTGTGTTTCTTGTAGACAACACATGGTAGCATATTGGTTTCTAATCCATTCTGCTATTTGCTTTCATTTTATTCAGAGTTATGATTACCATCTGTGTATTCCTCAATATTTTTATTTCCTCTCTTAGTCCTGCCCTTTCTTCTTTTGCTATTTTCTTCTACACTAGTGGTTTGCTTTTAATCAGTCCCCCTAATCCCCACCCTTATTTCCCTTTCTGCCCCCTCCCTTTTTATTCCCCTCTTATTGTTTTTAGGGTCTATTAAATTCCCTCCCCCCTCTCTTTCCCTCCCTTTTTGTACTCCCTCCCCCATTCACCCCCACATACCTCTTATTTTTTCCCTCTCAACTTCCCTGTAGGGTAAGATAGAATTCAATACCCCAATGGATCTAGATGCTCTTCCCTCTCAGAATTGATTCCATTGAGAGTAAGGTTTGAGTATTATCCAATAGCACACTCTTCCTCTCTTTCTTATAATAGTATTCTTCCCCTCCCCCTCCCATGTGCTTCTTTGTGTGGTATAGATTATCCTATTTTTCTTATTCCTTCAAGTTTCTCTTGCTGCCATCTTCTATTCCCCTCCTTTTCTTTTTTTGCATATTTATCTTAAACTACTTAGGACCCCAACCTCTCCCTATGAATAATTCTAACTACTATAATTGTGAATACAATTTTTGAGAGTTACAAATAACATTTTTCCACATAGGAATATCAACAATTTGATCTTATTGAAGCCCTTAAAGAAAAAATAAAAAACATTTTCCCCTCTCTTTCTTATTTACTGTTTCATGTTTCTCTTGATTTTTGTATTTGGATATCAAGTTTTCCATTTAGTTGTGGTCTTTTCTTTACAAATCTATTTTGTGGAATGTCCATACCTTTCCCTGGAAGTATATAGTCAGTTTTGATGGGTAGGTGATCCTTGGTTGTAGACCCAATTCTCTTGCCTTTCTGAATATCATATTCTAAGTGTTGTGGTCCTTTAGTGTGGAGGCTGCCAGATCCTATGTAATCCTGATTGGTTTTCCTTGATATCTGAATTGTGTCTTTCTGGCTTCTTGTAATACTTTCTCTTTAGCTTGGAAGCTTTTGAATTTTGCAGTTACATTCCTGGGGGTTTTCTTTTGAGGATTTAATGTAGAGGGTGATCTATGGATTCTTTTATACTTCATTTAAATAAAGTTTAAAAAAAAACAGGCCATAAGGGGCCCCTAAGTAGCACAGTGGAAAGACTCCCAGGTGGCAAGACTACTTGAAGGTGCAAGCTTTATGCAGTTAAACACTTACAGTCAATAACCAAATCCAATTTCTCCAATATGTGAAGCAGTTATTAGGGTCTTTGAACCTGAAAACTTCTATCCATCCAGTCTATTTTCAGACAGTCAACAAGTTATTAGCATTTATTACTATGTGGCAAGATAAAATTCAAGAGCCCTTTATTTATATGACTTGGGAAAGTCACGACCTCTGGGTCTCAGTTTCTTCATCTGTAAAACGGGAGACTAAGACTATATGGGCTTTGAAGTTCCTTCAAGTTCTAGATCCATGATTCTATGAATCCTAGGTTCTTAATAAGTTAAATGATTGTTCCAGTTCTAATCTTTATATGTTCCCAGTTCAGCTTTCCCTGATTACCAGATAACTCTATACATTTTGTGTCCTTATCTCTCTCTTCCAGTCTAAGTTATACTGTGCAAAAAAGTATGTGTGCTTTCTATTATCTATCTTCTACTACACTAGATAGCTTTTCCCTCAGTTCTTCTTTCCAGTCAGACTCCTAAGTTCCTTTATGGTTAATGGTTCTTTTGATCCCCAGGCATATTCATTCTCACTCTCTGACTCTGTCTCTCTATCCCTAAGGGTTTTTTTTAAAGTCTTCCACAGTTGCATGATTTCAATGTGAGTGCTCCTTCCAGAAAGTCTCAATAATCCAGGATTTCATAGATGTTGGTACACTGTCCCTCCTTTCTTATACCATAGGATTCTTTTTTTTTTTAATTTTTAATTTTTAGAAAAATTTTTCCATGATTACATGATTCATGTTCTTGATTTCTTTTCCCCCACCCCTAGTAGCTGACGTACATTTCCACTGGTTTCTTCCTGTGTCATCGATTAAGACCTATTTCCATATTATTGAGAATTGTTCTGAGGTGGTCATTAAAAGTCTACCTCCAAATCATGTCTGCATCAACCCATGTGTTCAAGGAGTTGTTTTTCTTTTGTGTTTCTGCTCCCACAGTTCTTTCTCTGAATGTGGATAGCGTTCTTTCTCGTAAGTCCCTCAGAATTGTCCTGGATCACTACATTGCTGCTAGTAGAGAAGTCCATTACATTCAATTGTACCACAGTGCATCAGTCTCTGTGTACAATGTTCTCCTGGTTCTACTCCTTTCACTCTGCATCAATTCCTGGAAGTCAGTCCAGTTCACATGGAATTCCTCCAATTTATTATTCCTTTGAGCACAATAGTATTCCATCACCAGCAGATACCACAATTTGTTCAGCCATTCCCCAATTGGCAGACATACCCTCATTTTCCAGGTTTTTGCCACCACAAAGAGTGCAGCTATAAATATTTTTATACATTTCTTTTTCCCTATGATCTTTTTGGGGTACAAACCCAGCAGTGGTATGGCTAGATCAAAGGGCAGGCATTCTTTTAGTGCTCTTAAGGCATAGTTCCAAATTGCCATAGGATTCTTATCAGCATCCTCCCATAAAGGCTCTATAGGGTACACACTGAAGGGCTTCCTCTAAACCAGGAGTTTTTCATCTTTGTTTGGATCATGGAACCCTTTTGGTTGTCTGATAAAGAACAATGTTTTCCTATGTACAAAATATAATACAATTAAAAAGGAAATTATATTTTAAAAAGAGGTGATTTTTTTCCCATCCAGTTTCATGGAGCCCTTGACTTCAGGTTAAGAATCCCTTCTCTGAGTATTTTAACAACTTCTTGTTTGGTTTGTACTCCAAAAAGATAATTAGGAAAAATAATTGCACAAAAATATTCATAGCCATGCCCTCTGTGGTGGCAAAAAATTGGAAAATGAGGGAGTATTCATTGATTGGGGAATGACTGAACAAATTGTGCTATATGATGGTGATGGAATACTATTGTGCCATAAGGATTGATGATCTGGAGGCTTTCCATATGAATTGGGAAAACCTCAATGAACTGATGCAGAGTGAAATGAGCAGAATCAGGAGAACATTGTATATAAAAAGTAAAACATTGCGGAACTATCCAATATATTGTAACTTGCTACTTGTAGCAATGCAACAAGCCAGGACACTCCTTAAGGACTTAGGTAGAAGAATGCTAACCATATTGAGAGAAAGAACTGTGGGAGTAGAAATGCAAAAGCAAAACATCTGACATCACTTATCACATGTATATATGGAGATGTGATCTGGGGACTAGGCTTTAAAAAAATCACTCTATAGCAAAAATGAATAATATGGAAATAGGTATCAAGTGACAACATTTGTACAACCCAGTGGAAATGTTTATCAGCTCTGGGAGCAGAGAGGGAAGAGGGGAGGGAAAGAAAATGAATCATGTAAACATGAAACATATTCTTAATAAATTAATTAATGAAATTTAAAATAATAATAATAATTTCTTGGGTACCAGGGAAAAGTACTTGCACTGTCCATTCATTGCCCTTTGCCTTCATTCCAGGATTGACCAACATACTTCTCAATTCATCTATTTCTTGTATGATGGTTTTTGAACCCCTTCCTTATATACAAATTATTGTTTGAAAGATACATCATTTCCGATCCCCATGCACCTCTCCAATGTCCTATGGACCATGGGAAATTTTGAGTCTTTGTTCCCATGATTTGGAACCACATGGTATCACCATAAAAATAGGGATAAGGATTGGATTTGAATTGTGATTTTTCTGTTAAAAGGAACTCCCAAATGGGGAAACTTTCACCATGAGTTTCTTTACCTTGAGATCATGAATGTTAAAAAAAAATGCTTTTTTTTAATCAGGAAGCACCTGGGAATCACCAAAAGCACTATATAACTTTCCAAATCAATCAATAAGCATTTAGTTTGTTCATGTGATTTCACTGTTTCAAGAAACTTCTGGTAAGGAGAACCCTTCCTTCAATGCAAATCATACATGCTCTGTAATGTCTAGTCTTAGAGAGTTGGAGGGTAGCAAAGAGAGACTAAGAGGTTAAGTGGCTTACCCAGGATCATACTATCAGTATGTGACATCCTGACTCTGACTCTTTATCCACTAAGCCATATTGCCTGACACACATACTAAAATATGCTTACACACACACACACACACAACCAAAATGCTTTTCAATTCAATTAGTTCAACAAGCATTCTTTAAATACCTACTCTATGGAAGAAACTATGTTAAGCAAAGAAAGAATCAAAACAGTTCTTGTTCTCAAAAAGCTTACTTCTATGGAGCAGCTGGATAGCTCAGGAGATTGAGAGCCAGACCTAGAGATGGTAAGTCCTGGGTTCAAATCTGACCTTGGATACTTCTTAACTGTCACAAAAATGAAGAATATGGAAATATATTTTGCATGATAATACATGTATAACCCAGATTGAATTGCTTTCCAGATCCAGGAGGGGAAAGGGAGGAGTGAGGAAGACAATTTGGATCATATACCTTATAAAAATGTATGTAGAAATTTGCTTTTCCATGTAATTGGTAAATAAAATAAAAATTTTTAAAGAAGCCTAATTCTACTGAGCACTATATTGTAATCACTCACTCACCAAGTATTTATTGACCACCCACTATGTGCTAGGCACTGGGGAAACAATGACAAAACCTGGTCTTTGCCCTCAAAAAGCTTACAGTCTACTGAAATTCAATCCATCTCACTCTCTTCCTCTTCTTGTGCAAACAAACCCTCTGTCCTCACTTTTCATAAGGTCCATTCACTGAAACACCCATCATCTAGTGACTAACCTTCCAGTGAAGATCTCCAGATTAGCTCTCTCTACACTAGACTGTTTAAAACCACACACAATGAGTGGCCAATTGTACTTGATTACTTTACTCTGCATTGGCAGAGCCTTCTAGAATGGAGTTACCTCTAAAGCAAGCCTTGGTATAATATCCAGTAGATTCTAAACTTCTTCAGAATAGGGACTCTTTCAATTTTATCTCTGTATCTGTAGTATCTGGGACAGTATTTTGCACAGAGCAGATTTTACAGAAATCATTTTTGTTATTATTTACTCGTTTTCAGGTGTGGCTGACTCTACATGACCCCTTTGGGGATTTTTTTTGGTAAGTATACTGGAGTGGTCTGCCATTTCTTTCTCCAGCACATTTGACAGATAAGGAAACTGAGACAAACAGGGTTAAGTGACTTGCCTAGGGTCACACAACTAGGAAGTATCTGAGGCCAGATTTGAATTCTTGAAGATGTCTTACTGACTCCAGGCTTTATCCACTCTGCCACCTAGCTATCTTACAGAAATCATAGGATTATCAATTAGAGCTGGAAGGTCCTTAGATAACATCTAGCCTCAATTTCCTAATTTTAGAGGTAAAAAAATTCAGTCCTAAGAGAAATTTTGTAACTTGCCTGAGATCATACAGATATTAAGTAACAGAGTTCATTTGGGAACCTCAATCCTCTAATTCCAAATTCATTGCACTTTCCACTCTGCTACATTGCCTCAAAATCATGAAAATCGGCATAATTGCATCAAAGATACTATATATTCTGACAGAGGCTGTTGTTGGTCAGGAGATCAGTAAGCAATACAGCACACACAATCTAAGACAAAAAAATTTTCCCCTATGAGCTATATGTGAATTATATCTGCTTAATTTTAAAGCAAATTATAGGGTAAACAAAATATTATGCTCTCCCCATCTTCCTATTATTAGGCTTCTAATTCTGAAACTGATTTATTTTCCTTTTTAATTTGAGAAAAAATAATTTATTTGAGTTATAACTACTTTTGTCTAGTAGAAATGTAGACACCTATACATCTAAGGTGCATTATGGAGGATTCAAGAGCAAAAGATAAAGAAGTTTAATTGTCAGACATTCAGAAATAAATGAAAACATAATGGGCAAAATTGAAATAACTTTTCTAATAAAAGGAAAACTATTCTATTTTTTAATCCAGAGGAGGTGACAAAGATGCTATCCTACAAGAGTGGCCATTTAATGCAGAGACAAGATGAAGAGCTGGTGTAAGACATATCCAAGTCCTAGGCAATCATTCCTTTTTTCTTGTTCTTTGTTTATCTCACACTTTTGCACAATGTTCCATAGGAATCTTTAGTCCTAGACCAATTTTGCTTTACTTAGTCACTGTGGTTCTACCTCTGTCCCCTCTGTTAAAACTCACCTCAGCATATGCTTCTTTTGAAAAATTCATCAAGAGTCACTCTCCATACATAAAAGCACAAAGAATCAACTCAAGATTATAATGTATTATTAATGCCTGATTGGCCAAGATGATATACCAGAAAGGGCAATGGATTCAGAGCAAAAAGCTCTTGCTACTTTTTACCCATGTGATATGGGCAAGTCACTTGAATTCTCCAGACCTCAGTTTCCTCACCTGTAAAATAAAGGCAGGGGAAAAAAAACCTTAAATACACCAAAATATTCATAGCAGTACTTATTGTGATGGTAAATAACTAGAAATGAAATAGATATCTGTAGGCTGGAGGATATCTAAACAAGTTGTGGTACAAAATTGTAATATAAGGTAATGTTCATATGAAATTAAGACTGTGATGGACAGAAAGAAGCATGGAAAGACTTGTATGGTATAAGCAGAACCATAAAAACGTTATACTGTGTGAAGGGAATTTGTATTTTTGTGTGATCAATCAGAGATTTAGCCTTCCCTTCCATTTGTTTTGAATTTGGGTCAATCAGCAATCCACAATTGATCCCTCAGGCACTGCCCCCCTGGGTTGTGCCAGGCTAAATGAGGAATTGTGATTGGTTCCTATAGAGTGATGTAAGAGAGCTAATGGGTATAGTAAGGATTTGTAAAATGAGACCCATCAGGAAGCTGGGAGGGGGTTTATTTTCTGAGGCTGAGATTCAGAGACAGACACTGAGTTGTTAGGCTCTGGATTATTAGGCTAGGAAATTCTTTACCTCCTTTCTTATATTTCTCTCTTATTTTCTTTTTCTTATTAATAAATCTAGCTGTTAACAGTTTTGTGACTTAAGTATTAATTACAATTTTTGGCAACCACCCATTCTAATCATTACAATACACATGGAAAGAACAAAAAGCTAAAAATTGAATGTATGATGATCAAACTCTGCTCTGAAGAACAGATCTCACTTTTTTGCAGAGGTGGGGTGCTATGGATATGGACTAATGCCTGCACTATAGGATTCAGTTTATATGTTGGCTGGCTTTGCTGGATTGCTTTTTTCTTCTATTTTATTCTTTGTTACAAAGGATAAGGAAGGGGGTGTGATATATTTGGATGAGGGGAGGAAAGTATAAAAACAAATATATCCATAAAAATTAAAAATCTGATATACTAAATGAAGGGATTAAACTAAATAATCTCTAAAATCCTTTTCTGTTCTAATGTTCTATGACTTTAACTATTTGCAAATTAAACAGATGATGGATTAACCATGAGAGCTGAGACTTTCCTTTGGCCCATATATTCATATGAATTCCCTTATCAAGTCATCCCCAGTCTCTTGTGTTCCCCAGGCCTAAGAAGATGAGAGCAATGGGCAAGGGTTCCAATAAATATTTATTGAATGGCTGATGGACATTAATTTCTCTGGCCATTAGCACAAGAATTGACCACACACATTCCTGCCAACTTTTCCCTTCATGATAATCAATAGTCCTTCTTCTTCAGGTCCTGAGTTTTCTTGTCCCTGTTGAATTTGGACACGAATCAATAATATATGTTGGCTCTTAAGGTAAAAAATATCCAAACAGATTCCCTTTTTCTTTCATTAAATATGAAATCAACTAGATCTGTTGGGGAGAACTAATACTTCCTTTCATGGGATCCTCAGGATTCAGAGTCTGCTGGAATATTTACACTATTCTTTTATTCAACCAACATTTATTACATATTAATGATAAGCAAGGGGTTGGAGATCTATATATCCCTTGACTAGCTAACACAATGCCTGACACACAGGAGGTGTTTAATAAATGCTTTTTTTGTTGATTGGGTATAAAAAAAAGAGATGTGACCCAGGCCCTATACTGAAGCTGCTCAGATCTAATAACAGGACTGCTACATGTTTAAATCTATCAGTTGGGGCAATGTCTAGGACTAATTCTGCACAGTAGAGAACCAAAGAAAACATTTATGGTGCTCAAAATATAGTCAACTCTCTCCTTTCCATAACTATCAACATGGAAATGCTTCATCCTAGTTTTTTTCCTATAAGACTTATACCTGAATAGAGGAGAAATGAGTCTAGCAAATGCACCAGTTCAAACTCAAGCAGCATCACATATGCCTAGGAAAGGGCACAGCTTCCTAAAGGACTATGCCCCTTAAAAGGAATTATAAAGAAAACTGTACCTACAGATCAAATCACATAGGTCATCATGTAAGTCAAATTTCCAAACCACTACAATGACAACTTCAGAATAAAAATATTTCAGAGCCAGGCAATGGGCCAAATTTCCTTCAAGCAATGCCCTAAACTAGAAAATTCCTGAACAATGAACGAATGCTTGCATCATGGAATTTGGCCCATGGTACCATATAATTCAACTCTTTCTTTCTCTGCCATGTTCCTCCTGGGACCACATTTCCTCTAAAAGTTTGGCTGGGGCAACAACTGTATATGTATTACATTACTGGACCTTTATATGGAAGGTTTCAAACTGCATCATTTTTTTGTAGTCTCAAATTTAACTTAAAAAAAAAAACCCTACCTATCCAGAAGTCATTCTTGATGGGAAGTAAAGGCAGGAACATTCTTGGAACAAAAATAAAACTCAGTTGTGAACTACAAACATTGCCTTAATAAAAAAATTTTAAATGTACCAAAGAAGGGGCTGTAGACTAATTGAACTTTCCATAATAAATATTGTAGTAACAGCAACGACAACAATAATAATGATAATAATAGTTAACATTCATGTAGTACTTTAAGAGCTTTACATATATTTTGTCATTTAATCCTCACATCAACCCTGTGAGGTAGGTAAAATCCTCATTTTACAAATGAAGAAACTGAGGCTGAAAGTGTCACTGGGTTACCCAGAATCATATAGTTAGTAAGTTTGAGGTAGGATTTGAATTCAGATCTTCCCAGCTCTGGTACTCTTTCCACTGGGCCACCTATTGCTTTCTGGGAATGACTGTTTATCTTTAGGATAAACAGGGATAGAATGTCTGATTTAGAGCTGGAAAGGTCCTTAGAAATTATTAATCTAATTCTCTCATTTTATAGATGAAGAAACTGAGGCTCAGGAAGATTAAGTAATTTTTCCAAGGTCATACACATACTAAATAGCAGACAGAGCTAGAATTCAAACTCAAAGTCTTCTGACTATAATTCCAATCATGCTTTCTACTATATCTTCTAACCAACCCCTCTATACCAGTCTAGTTTCTACTGCCTTATATAATAATAAAGAGAACCAACTACCTTCAGTCAATTTCCTTGGTTCTCCCAAATTATGGCCAAACTAGGGGAAGTCAGAGTCAGGCAGAAGAAATCTAATGTTCATGGAGGGTAGCTAAGTCATGCAATGCATAGAGCTTTGGACATGGAGCTGGGAAGATCTGAATTCAAAGCCAGTTTCAGGTACTTGCAAGCTATGTGACTCTGGGCAAGTCACTTAAACCCTATTTGCTTCAGTTTCTCATCTGTAAAATAAAGATACACTAGAGAAGCAAATGGCAAACTGTTCCAGTATATTTGCCAAGAAAGCCCCATAGACAAAGCCCATGTAGTCACATAGAGTTGGACACAACTGAACAACAACAATATTGTACATAGATGAGACACTAGACTGAATGGAATAACTTGGTCTTGGACTAGCCTTTATATGTGACTATACTTTGAAATTAGGGTGGACATGAAGTCGCCTGGGGATGATCCTGGGTAAGGTGAGGATTGGATGTATTGGAGAGAGGTTTAAAAGTACTCTACACTGGGGGGCAGCTGGGTAGCTCAGTGGATTGAGAGCCAGGCCTAGAGAAGGGAGATCCTAGGTTCAAAACTGGCCTCAGACACTTCCCAGCTGTGTGACCCTGGGCAAGTCACTTAACCCCCATTACCTACCCTTACCATTCTTCCACCTATAAGCCAATACACAGAAGTTAAGGGTTTAAAATAAAAAAAATTAAATTAAATTTTTAAAAAAAGTACTCTACACTGGAACGACCTCCAGGAATTGAAGCGGAGCGAAAGGAACAGATCCAGGAGAACATTGTACACAGAGACCAATACACTGTGGTACAATTGAATGTAATGGACTTGTCTACTAGCAGCAATGCAATGATCCAGAACAAGGCTGAGGGACTTACAAGAAAGAACATTATCCACATCCAGAGAAAGAACTGTGGGAGCAGAAACACAGAAGAAAAACAACTGCTTGACCACATGTTCGATGGGGATATGATTGGGGATGTAGACTCTAAACGATAACTCTAGTCCAACTATCAACAATATGGAAATAGGTCTTGATCAATGATACACGTAAAACTCAGTGGAATTGCATTTTGGCTATAGGGGGGGTGGAAGGAGGGGAGAGAAAGAATATGAATCATGTAACTATAGAAACATTTTCTTAATTAATCAATAAAATTAAAATTTCTTAAAAGGAATCTGTAGGCTCAGTGGATAGAGTGCAAGACCTAGAGTTAGGAGGACCTCAATGAAAATATGGCCTCACATACTTCCTAGCTCTGTGACCCTGGGCAAGTCATTTAGCCCCAATTGCCTAGCCGTTACTGCTCTTCTGCCTTGGAATTGATTCTTGTATTGATTCTAAGACAGAAGTTTAGGGTTTAAAAAAAGTAAATCTGTGGGTATTACGACTGAGGCAGCTAGGTATCTTATAGATATATAGAATAGAGTGTTAGACTAGGAGAAAGACCTGGATTTGAATCCTGCATCGAACACTTACAGCTAAATGATCCTGGTCAAGTCACTTAACAGAAATTAACAGAATCTTAACAGAAGTAGGCTTCACTTGCCTTACTATAAAATGAGGATGATACTATTACTAATATCACAGGTTGTTGAGGATCAACTCCGTTAACATATGTAAAATGCTATGCAAATCTTAAAGAACTATATATATGGTTAAAGAAATGTATTAATGCTAGGCAATAGTTGTAGTAGTAGTAGTGGGTAGTAATGGTGGTACATGAATATAATGGAATATTACTAGACTCTAAGAAATTATGAATATAAATAAATCTAAAAAACACAGGAAGAGACTATTATGACCATGTATTTCCAAAAATGTTTCAAGGAAAAATACAGACTAATTTTCCATGAAGAACAATGGTAGAAATTCAAAGGACTTTAGGGATTATAGGATCACAGGAAAAAGCATAATGATCTTTTTAAAGAGATTTAAAGCTAGACCCCCTTTAGACCAACTCCCTCATTCACATGAGATAAGGAAGCTGAGAAAAAGAGAGATGATATGATTTACTCACCCAATCTTAAATAACTAGCAAGTGGAAAATCCAGATCTTTATAATCCATGGTTATTTGCTGATAATTCAGAAACCTCTAACCATCAACATTCAGTCCCATTTCATTTCAATGTATGTAAGACTTAAGAACTGCTTCAGGTGGTCTACCTAAAGAAAGTCTAAGGCAGGTAGGTAATAAGTGATTAAAGCACCAGGACTGAAATCACACATACTATCTCAATGATCCTAGATGGGTCACTTAACCTCTGGTTGCCTTGGTTTCCTCAACTGTAAAATGGGATTAATAAGAACTACCACCCAGAGTCATGAGATCAGATGAGATAATATTTGTAAAGTGCTTAAAACTGTGCCTGTAGATCCTTAATAAATACTTGTTTCTTTCCTTTCTTCCTTCCTTTTCAAGAAGATGGTCAAGCAGGACTTTAATTCCATACTTTGATTTTGTGCCCCCATAATGGCAGAGATGTGTGTGGCAAACATTGTTTGCATGCTGGGACTCTGAAAGAAAATTCCACAATTTGCAAACTCTTCCTTTGTTTGAACTTACAATCTAGATCATTTTCTCTGATGCAACTTAAAAACCATTATTCTCCTTTCTAACTTAATATTTAGAATGTTACCTGTTACTTCCAACCCTAACTCTCTACCTTTCCTATTTCTTTTAAAGACATCACCTTCCTTCTGGTCATGCTATTTACAAATTCTCCCTCCTTTCACATACCCAATCACTTAACAAATCTTATGAGGTCTAGCTCCACCATCTCTCTCCCATTCATTCCCTTCTCGATGCTCCCATGGCCACCACCACCCACCCTGGTTCAGCCCCAACACCTAGGCAGTTGCAATCCCTTCTTAATTGGTCTCACAGGCTCAAGTCCCTCCACCTTCCATTCCATCTTCCACCCAGCTGCCATCTCTAAAGCAGAAGTCCAACCACATCAATCTTCTGCTTGATAAATTGCAGCGGCTTCCTATTTCCACTAGGATCAAATTCAGATACCTCTATTAAGCATCTAAAATCCTTCCCCAGCTGGCTCCAGACGACTTTCTAACTTTATTATGCATTGTTTTCTTGTCCTTTCTGGTTTGCCAAACTGATCTTTTTGCTATTCTTTATATAGGACATATTATCTGTTGTATCCCTTTCTTTAAAAACATAGCAAAAAAGGGGCAGCTAAGTGGCTCAGTGGATTGAGAGCCAGGTCTAGAGATGGGAGGTGCTGGGTTCAAATAGGACCACAGACACTTCCTAGCTGGATGTCCCTGGCCAAGTCACTTCACCACCATTGCCTAGACCTTACCACTCTTCTGCCTTGGAACCAATATACAGTATCGATTCTAAGACAGAAGGTAAGGGTTTAAACATACACACATACACACACCCATACACAATAGATCATGCCTGTAATACACTCCTTTCGTACCACATCTCTTTCAATCCCTTGTTGTTCAGTCATTTCAGTTGTCTTAGACTCTTCATTGGCCCTATTTGAGGTTTTCTTGGTGAAGATAATGGGATGGTTTGCTATTTTCTTCTTCAGCTCATTTTACAGATGAAGAAACTAAGGCAAACAAGATTAAGTGATTTGCTCAGAGTCATAAAGCTAGTAAATATCTGAGCTCAGATTTGAACTTGGATCTTCCCGACTCCAGACCTGGTGCTTAATCCATTCAACCACCTAGCTGCCCATCTTTTAATCCCTAATTTTCTTCAAATCTCAGTTCAAGTATCCCTGGCTACATAATGCCTTTCTTCACCCTTCTGGCTACTAGTGATTCATTCACTATTTTTTTTAAAAAAAGATATTTGCTTAGTATATACTTCTACATAAATATGTTTTTATTTTCCTTTTAGAATGTAAGCTCCTTGCAGGCTGGAACTATTTCATTTTTATCATTTTATCCTCAGGAACAGTGCTTGGCTTATAGAAGGCCCTTACTGATTGACTGATATCTCCTTTGAGTGAAGATGTGATTTTTAGAAAACCAGAATTCATTCTGAGCAATCTTGGTAAATAACTTGGTTAATCAAAACAAGTAATATTGCAGGGGGGAGGTCTGAGAGTAGATGGCTCAGTGGATTGAGTCAGACCTAGGGATGGGAGGTGCCGGGTTCAAATTTGGTCTCAGGCACTTCCTAGCTGTATGACCTTGGGCAAGTCACTTAATCTTTATTGCCTAACTCTTACCACTCTTCTGCCTTGGAACCAATACACAGCTAAGATTCTAAGAGGGAAGGGAAGATTTAAAGAATGTCAGCATATACAAATGCCCAGTTGTACATTATCTCTACTTCTCCTCCCCTTATTATAATTATTTATCCTCATTATTAAGTATAATTGCTAGCATTTATCTAATAATTTAAGGTCTTCAAAGCTCATTATATTTGTTAACACATTTGATAACACATTAAAGTCACTGGTGATACAGGGATTAGAGTGCCACACCTGAAATCAGGAAGCCTAGAGTTGAAATCTAGCCTCAAATACTTACTGGCTTTGTGAAGGGGGCAAGTCACTTAATCTTTCTTTGCCTTGGAGAAAGATAGGTGACACAGTGAATAGAATGCCAGACCTGGAGTCAGGAAGTGAACTTAACCCTGTTTGCCTCACTTTCCTCATCTGTAAAATGAGCTGGAGAAGGAAATGGCAAACCACTCAAGCATCTTTGCCAAAAAACCACCAATGGGGTCATGAAGAATCAGACCCCACTGAAACATCTGAACAAAAGCCCTACTACTTCTCTACGCCCTAAAAATTAAATCATCCTTAGTAGGTGGCACACAGACCAGTCTTCCACATCACCTCTGTTCTTTCTCCTCTAAAGTAAATCATATAGATGTCAATCAAGCACTTTGCTCTTTTCCTATACCTTTTATTGGTCCTCCCCTCACCTATTTTTTAGCTTTTTAATTATTACAATATGCTATGTTAGCAATATGAAATTAAGATAGGCTCCCAACTTGAATGAAATTAAATGTCTGAACGGTATATCGGACATTACTTAGGCAATTTTTATCATTCTGATGAAATGCAGGACATAGCCAGTGTGCTGAATCCAATTAACTAGTCACAAATGCCTGTTTCGAACCACAAGAAGTCACCTTTATCAGTCTCACATCATCCCAGTGTAGTGAAGTTGTGGTAGTAGATAGGATGCCAGGAGCATTCCTTGATTCCTAAAACACACAGCTAATACTGTGGTTGGCCTTTAAAGAAAATTGCCTTGATGAATGGTTGATCTAAAGTAAATCATTTATGTAATATAACTATAATTTCAGAGTTTGTGCAACCTCTGCAAAAAGATAAATAATGTACTGATTTGGTAGGCACTGATTAAAATGATAAGGAGCCTTCTCTATTGCTTTTGGAAGAATTTCAAGGTTCATCTATATTAATCCTAATTTTGATTAGCCATTACCATTTCTTTCTTAGTCTTGACTGTTTTCTTCAAAATTGCGATGGAGCAAAAGGCAGGAGGTGTGCTGGACCATTTTTGCCAGTTGCTGTGATCCAGATTCTAAGGTTAATGCACGGGCTGTAGAATTCATAGGGGATAGTTGAAGAAAGAATAGCTTTTAAAATCTGATCCTACCCAAACTGTAATATCCTGACATCAGGAACAACAGAGATGATCACGTATACTTACTACTTCCTTTTTTAAAAAGAAGACATAAATTATCTCTGAAAATGAAAAGATTTAAGAAATAGCCAGCCCAATACAGTAGAAAGAATGGTGGATATGAATCTAGCCACAGGACCTGAGTTCAAATCCTATTCTGCCCCGGTCACTTGTGTGACCATGGGCAAATCATTTCTGATGAACTTTAATTTTCTCTTCTGGAAAATGTAAAGGTTAGATCATAAATATCATGATCCCTTTCAGTTTTAAATCTATAATCCTCTATCAGCCATAGAATAGAAATCAGGATGATGTTTTTTCAGTCACATCCAAATCTTTCAAGATTTTCTTGGCAAAGATACTGGAATGGTTTGGTAGTTCCTTCTCTAGCTCATTTTACAGATGAAGAAATTGAGGCAGAGTTAGTAACTTGTCCAAGGTAACACAGGTAGTGTCTGAATGCAGATTTGAATTCAGGAAGATGGGTCTTTCTGACTCCAGGCTTGGCACTGTATTCAGTGTGTCATCTAGCTGTTCCAGAAAGCAAGATGGCTAAATAATTATAATAAAGCAGGATTTTTTTTTGTTTATTTGATGATAGGAAAGTAGTTAAGAATTGGTGAAAGCAGACTAGAATTAATTAGATAATTACTTCAAGTCTGATACTGTACAACCTTGAAGAACTGTGTCGTTGGCATGTTATTATTGTACTCTTGGCATTCTTAAGATAATACTGCCAGCAGGGTAAAATTGAAATCCTACTCAATTTCCCTTTCATGCTTGTCATTATAAAAACTTACACTGAACTACCATAAACAAAGGCAGTACTCTTTGTATTTAGCCAATTTTTTTCAAACTAAATCTTGAGAGAGGGAGTTGTTCTGACATTGGCCATTAATACAAGATCACCATCTCTCTTCCTCACTATCATCACCTGAATGTGCCCCACCTTGCCCACCAATATCACTTTGCTCATTTTTATTTTAGCAGTCAGCTTTCTCTCTTATCTAGTCCCAACCCTGGATAGGCCATAACACACTTAAAATGCTGATCATTTCTAAAATAATTGAAAGACAAAGTGTTTTTATCACTCTCCCTTTTTTCAGACAAACCTTCTTAACTTAATAGAAGGATAATCTGGAACATGGGAAAAGGATTTCATGAGGGCATTCAAAACTGTTATGTGCCAAAGTTTCAGAAGTATGAGAGGTAAACGTCTCCAGGAATAAGAGGAAAGTTAATTTAGTCATTTATTTCCTAGATAGCTATGGTTTCACCCCAGCAAAATGACAGTTCATGTCATGTTTTTTTTCTACTCATGAATTTTTCCATTTTAAAAACTTTAGGATCCTAGCACTATTTAAAAGTTTTGATGTTGTGACTGATTCTAGTAGATAATTATTGCTGAGTAAAGTTTTTTAACCAATAGTATCTCCTTTGGTTCTCAACACAGCCCTGTCAGACAGCTATCCCCATTTTAAAGTCAAGAAAACTGAGGTTTATGGAAGTTAAATAAGGGCTAGTAATTGTTTTCATTTTAGAAAACTATATTTAAAGTCATTTTCTCTTGTTAACCAAAAACAACCATTTTATCCCAAATGTACTAATGCTACCATAACAACAACTAGACAACAACCATACATGCAAACATTACACATTTTAGTATTTTGCTAAAATAGCTAGAAATTGAAGCTTCTTGAAAAATTAGCTTCTTTAATATTTTTTTATCCTAAACTGTAATGGGGGGGGGCGGGGAAAGCAGTCTTTCTACACCAAACTAAATGTCCCTGCAATGTAATTTCCCACCTGGTTCTTCCATGGTTAAGCATTTGAATATGCTGTTTAAAATGGCAAATTTTAATAGCTAGGCAAGAAATTATTTCCTCTGTTCCAACTGTCAAATCATCTTTTACCAAACAATGATTTTCTGCTACTTAGTGTGCTGTTTCATTCTCTCTTGCCGCAAGGAAAACACACCCAAATATTAAATGTAACATTCCCCAAACATCCCAGACAGGTTTTTTAGATCCTGCCCTCTCTCTTCCCCCCAATGCCTTAAGATACAAAAAGCTTCCTGGCCCAGCATACCTGATGATCATTTTGCATCTGAGGAGGGGAAAGTGTGTGGTCTAGATGATATGATTAGGAGAGGAGGCAATGGTTTCTATAATGGATTTGAAAAAGAGAAAGGAAATTCTTTGGTCTCTTGAACCAGTAGTAAGCAGTTACCTGAATGATAAGAAACTCACCTTTTTTCCATTAAATCCTGGGTTAACAGTCCAGAGGTACTAACAAGGTTTAATGTATTTTTTTATTTTAATTTTTAAAATTTTAAGGGCAAAGGCATTGCAACCCCACTAACAAGAGTTTCCACTTTGGTAGAACATGAAGTAGGCTAGTAGTTCTCAAAGTGTTCTCCAAGGGCCCAGGGTCCCCAAACTCTTCGAAGTCAAAACTATGTTCTTAATAATTGTAAGAATTTAAATCTCTAATACAGGAGATCTCGATAGCACAAAGCAAAAGCTGGGGTGGGGACGGGGTAGGATTGATAATTTTTAAGACAGTAAAAATGATCAAAAGGCTGTAAAACTACTGAAGCATCTATCAGGGCAGGAGCAGGTAAGGTTTTCTTTTTGTTTTTGTTTTTGTTTTTTTGGTGTTTTTTTTTTTGAGGTTCCAGAGATAAAACCAGGAAAAGATTTGGAAGGGACTAGCAGGAATCATAAGCATCCAAGAAATGTAGCCCAAGAGTTAACTCCCAACGTTTCTCACAAGTTCCCTCCGGTAAAGGGCTTCTCAAAACTTAAGTATTCAGTATTTAGGATTTGACCAATAATGCATAACCCTTTTCCCTTGCGCCCACCTCCTACCCCGGTACCTTCATCCCATCTTGTAGGAGTCTAAAAGTACCACCGATTGCCAGAGGAGTTTTAAAAAGATGCTCTAAGAGCGGTGGTGGCCGCTGGACGTTCTGGGAGCGGGACAGGGAAGGAGGAGGCGATGACCAAAGCTTGGTTTACCTGCGGCGTCCAGTAGAGACAAAGGACCAGGCACTGGAGGAGGAGGAGGCTGCATCCTCCACTTGTCCTCCTGGGCTCCCGGGGCGCTCGGAGCCCCAGCCTGCGGCGCGGGGTGCTCCAGCCCGGGTGCCGGGAGGTAACGCTCTTTGGAGTGGCTCAGCAGAGCTAAGCGGCTGGGACTTTTGCCAGCCTGAGACTAACACCCTGCCGAGGTTGGGAGGGAGGGCTCTCACTGCCCGTCAGCCCAAAGGGTGCCTCCACTTTCCCTGGGAGACAGCCTTAAACTGCCTTCTGCGACTGTATTTATCCTCTGCTCAATCCCTAGACTCCCCTCCCCACCCCTCCCCCACTTCTTGCCGCCGCCGCTGCTGCTGCTGCTGCTACTGCAGAAAACCCTTGGGAGAAGGAAGAAGGAAGAGGAAGGAGGAAACGTGAGTTTGTAGTGTGGTCCCAGCACGGGGATTTTACCACTCCTAACCATCCTCCACTTCCTACCCACTTCCCTTCGCATTGATTCAGCTCTCCACCCTGCAAAGGTTTTCTCTTTCTTTAGGCTCTCTCTTCTCCTCCGAGTCTGTTTGAGATCCAGGGAGAGCCTAAAGAAAGAGAAAATCTTTTCTGATGATTATATTGACTCTAATGGACCCATTACGCTGAATGAGCTTTCCCTGCGCTCTCGTAGCTCGCCATCATTTGCAAAGAACCCAGGGTAAACCACATGGAGATCCTCTAGCCACCCAGAAGCTCTGGGTCTTGGTCGTTTATGCAGGGCCATGTAAAAGACAGTATCTCCCAGAGAAAACCATTGGGTGCTTTGATGGAGGAGGAAAGTAAGGGAGAGGAGGAAAGAAAAGAAATGGGAGCCCTATGGCGGCCTCATTTAAGGATTATGAAAGTTGGCATGGCCTAATAGCCAGAAATCTTCCCTATGACATAACCCAGCTCTGTGACCGTGAGTAAATATTTTTTTTCTCCCAGAGTCTGAGCTTCTTCAGGTTTACAATGGGGATAATAAAATAATATTAATAGTATCTAGCTTGGGACATCTAAGAGGCCCAGTGGATGGAGTGCTGGGGTGGAAGTCAGGAAGACTCATCTTCCTAAGTTCAAATTTTGCCTCAGATACTTACTAGCTAGGTGGCAAGTCCCTTAACCCTGTCTGCCTCAGTTTCCTCATCTGTGAAATGAGCTAAAGAAGGAAGTGGCATTCTAATATCTCTGCCAAGAAAACCCCAAAGAGGGTCAGGAAGAGCCAGACACCACTGAATGTCACCATCATTTCTATCTACTTTACAAGGTTGTCGTGGGGAACAAATAGTATTTTGTACATTTTAATGCTATTTATGAGTCATTTTTAAAAATATGAATATAGGTGAGGAGTCCTGTTCTGGCTACAAAGTGGTGGAAAGGACACTCCTCACTGAGTCAGAAGATTTGAATTCCAGTTCCAATTTCTATAATTACTTAGCTGTGTGACCCTGAGCAACTCACTTAACCTCCCTGCCCCTTTCAATCTTCTCCTTTAGAAATAAGAACAAGATCGTCTTTGAGGTCAGGGACCACTGGCTATTGCATTTGCACAGTGTCTGACACATAGTAGGTGCTTAAATGCTTGTTGATTGATAACCTACCTTACAGGAAAGTTTTGAGAAAGCAATTTGGTAAATAAAGTGCTAGCAATATTAATTATTAATAAAAATATTAAGTTAAAGGACTATTAAACAAATAATATTCTCAGAATTTCATTTCCCTCCAGCAAATGGATATCAGGGAGTTGAAATATTCATTGAAAAGCTAAGTTTTTATCAGTCTATTCAGGAAAGCTATCTCTAATTGTTGGGGGGGGGGAGGAATATCCCTTCTCAGAGAGTAGGGCATTCCTTAAACAAAGAAGAAATATGTCTAATTTTTCATTTTAATTTTTCTTCTCACTTGATGTTGATTTTAATCATTAGTCTAAGAAGTCAGTAATCTGGTTATAAATAAATAGTCGATTTGAAAATAATTTCATTTCTATGCCCAATTGTTTTCTGTCAAAATATAAGCTTTTACCTTTTTTTTTTTTTTTTTGCAATACTACTCCATTGCTCATCATATCTTAATGATGCCCAATCTCTTTTCTTGAAGAAAGCATTGGCCAGGGGCAGCTAGTTGTAGAGGGGTCCTGGTTTCAAAACTGGCCTCAGTTGCATGACTCTGGGCAAATCACTTAACTTAACCCCAGTTGCCTAATCCTTACCATTCTTCTGCCTTGGAATGGATACTTAGTATTGATAAAGGTTTTTAAAAAAAGAATAGAAATCATAGGCCAATGCAGTAATTTATTTTGGTTGACTGTGTATATCTATTAAAAGGTTTCATTTTTCCTTTTTTTCCTTTTTATAATGTTGAGTTGGGATAGAGAGAAAACAAATGTTTGTAGTTGAAAAAAAACATGGGAGAATATTCATGTTATATAGGTGTGGGGATTCTGTATAGTCTACAGACCTTTCTTATTTCCTATTCTTGATTCATATTTTTCAACGTATCTTTCCCCATCCTTCCCTATGTTAACCTTTTAATTTAAATCACTGTTTATCAAAGTATATGTTGATTGTATTTGGTGGGTCATAGCTCATCCAAGAATTCTTCTACCTCCTTGTTCTCCATAGCAGATTTTCACACATAAACTACAATTATCTTCATAGTGTCTCATATGAAGATGTCCATCACTATAATACAAGATAATCAAGGGTCCAGTAAAATCATTTCTTGTTGCCATTGGATACATCATAAAATCAATCAACTAAGTCAATAAAATTCCAAAGAGAACTTCATAAGTCCCACTCCCATTCAACTTCCTTTTGTCTCTTATTTCATTTATAGCAGTGATTCCCAAAGTGGGCACTACCGCCCCCTGGTGGGTGCTGCAGCGATCCAGAGAAGGAGTAATGGCCACAGGTGCATTTATCTTTCCTATTAATTGCTATTAAAATTTTTAAAAAATTAATTTCCAGGGGGCTAAGTAATTTTTTTTTGGAAAGGGGGCGGTAGGCCAAAAAAGTTTGGGAACTACTGATTTATAGTATAGCACAAATATGCAGAGAGATATGATTTAGCTCCTCCAGGACTACAATTACTAGTGCATCAGCGAGCAAGGTTTTCACACTTAGAGTGCTAACAGTTAATGCTTATAAATGTTCTTAAAAAAAAAACCTTACCTTCTGCCTTAGTATGAATTCAAAGACAGAAGAGCAGCAAGGACTAGGCAATTGATCATAATGACTTGCCCGAGATCACATAGCTAGGAGTTTATAAATGTTCTAAAAACTCTATGATTTTTAGCATTCTCTGTTACTTTTTTCCTCATTCTGCCACTGTCACTGTAGAAGTGTCAGTACATATAACAGAGCCATTTTACATTTTTATGACTGTCTTGGGTTGCCATATCCACATCATCAAGTGATTGGTCTAAGGGCACTGAGCTTCTCTGGATGTAACTAGATTGGCCTTCAGAAAGCAAACGTGATCTGAATCTAAGACCATACTCAAAGTCTCTCCAGAATGGTAGACTTTGCCAGAACTTGGGTTCCATGACAAAATAAAAAATCAAAGTAGGACTTAGTTGAAGACCATAAAAAGTGACAGATAATAATAAAGAAGGGGGAGACGGAATACTTTTGTCAGTATGTGGAGCCCACTGGAAAGAGTTTAATATCCTGATGTAGAATATTGAAAAGTTTAGGGACTTACCTATGGTCACACACAGTAGTATATGTCTGAAGCAAAATTTAAACCCAATCTTCCTGGCTCCAAGGCCAACTTTCTATCCACCATGCCGTGTTTGACTCTGTTTCCATCTTGTGGTATTAAAATAATTAAAATAATAATGTTAAAAGTGTGATTTACACTTTTACTCTATTGATTGTTTCTACTCTACACTTTTACTCTTTTGATTATACTTTTTTTCTATTGATTGCTCATTAGTCTTCTTTGTAAAAAAAAAAATTAACTTCATTAGTCTTCTCTCTTTTTTTAAACTCTTACATTCCATTTTAGAGTCAATACCATGTATTAGTTCCAAGACAGAAAAGCAGTCAGAGCCAGGCAAAAGAGGTTAAGTGATTTGCCCAGGGTCACACAGCTAGGAAGTACTTGAGGTCAGATTTGAATCCAGGACTTTCTGTCTCTAGACCTGGCTCTCAATCTACTGAGTCACCCAGCTGCCCCCTTTATGCTGCTCTCTTACAACACTCTACTTATATAATATCATTTTCTCCTTAGGAAATAGTGTTGGTTGTGGAAGCTCATGTCTTCTCTCTGGAAACTGAAAGCCAGTAATCCAATATCTCTCTTGGTCCAATTTCTCACCAACTACTTCCCTCATTCAGGTGAGAAATAATGAGCCATAATTCTCCACTAATGAGGACTACCTCTGAACCAAGGGTTCCATCAAGAGATCATTGACCCCATTTATTGGTAACCACTAGCTACTGCATCCTGAGCTTTGGACAATTGTCCTGACTTTTGTCTTGTTACTGGACTTCGGTGACTCTGGAAGAGAGAGCGAGGCTGATGATTGTATACAAAATCCAATTCACAAGCATGTCAAGACACCAGTCTTGTGATGTCATTGGTCTTCTTCAAAAACAAAGGACAAACAACAACGTTGACTTTTAGCAAGCAATTGAAAATGAATAATTCAGAAAATTATTTGGATAAAATGTTCCCAATGCCCCTTCTAACTCTAGCTCTGTAATCCTCCGACATTGAAGAAAAGATTCCTTGGCCATCTCCAAGAACAGAATGTTTTTACCCTTGTGATACTTTTGAGATTTTAGAAAGGTCAGTGAAAGATGTGGGAACAATGTTAAACAATTCCCTTTTACTTAGAACTGTGACACTTAAGCCCATTTAATAGCTCTTACCAAACTTTCTGATAATACCACTGCAACCATAGAACTCTTCTATGGAAAAAATATATTCCAGAGGATGAATCAAATATCTTTTTCTTAAAATGAAAAGAAATGCAAAGGGGTGAGGAATGTGAAAGAAAATACAGTAGAAATGCTTAGAAAAGGAAAGCATCTTTATTTTTGTTTCTTGTAGGAATTAATAATTTACTCAAAGTATTCTTTTACAACAATAACCAATATGGAAGTATTTTTTAAACCCTTACCTTCCATCTTAAAATCAATACTTTGTATTGGTTCCAAGGCAAAAGAGCAGTAAGGGCTAAGCATGGGGGTTAAGTGACTTGCCCAGGGTCGCACAGCTGAGAAGTGTCTGAGGTCAAATTTGAACCCAGAACCTCCTGTCTCTAGGCCTGGCTCTCAATCCACTGAATCTAGCTGCCCCCTTGGAAGTATGTTTTGCATGATAATATGTCAAATTGTCTGCCATTTCTGAAAGGGGAGGGAAGGAAGACAATTTGGATCTTATAATTTCAGAAAAACGTATGTTGAAAATTGTTATTACATGTAATTGTGAAAATAAAATGTCTTTTGTAAAAAATTATTATTATTATAAGTTTATAATATCTTATAATTATAGTTTTGGTTATATTTTTATTGATAATAATGAAATTATAATGACTTTTATAATTATAATAATAATTAAAAGACTCAAACTCATTAATAAATGAAAAACATGATGAAGTAGATTGAGATCTAGCCTGGGAAACAGGAAGTCCTTGGTTCATGTTTCACCTCAGATACAAATTGGCTATATGAACCTGGGTGAGTCGCAATCTATCAATCAATAAGCATTTATTAAATTCCTACTTTGTGCTAAGTGCACTGTGTTAAGGCCTGAGAATACAAGAATTAAATTAAGCACAATCTCTGCTGTCAAGGAACTTACAATCTAATAAGGGAGATTACATATGGACACAAATAAACCATAGAGTATAAAGCAGAATATGATGGAAAAGTCTAAAGAGCCATAAGAAGTATGAATTGGGAGAGAGAAATTTCAACTAAAGGAATCAAGGAAGGCTCCCACTTGGCCATCACTTCTGACTGTTGCTATAGGTTACAAAGAAAGACAAAAAGCAGTACTGGCTCTCAGGAAGCTAACCATATAATGGCAGGGAGGTGGAGAGAGCAACATGCAAATAATTACATACAAAGATATATACTATGTACAAGAT
Organism: Gracilinanus agilis; assembly: GCF_016433145.1. Lineage (NCBI taxonomy): Eukaryota > Metazoa > Chordata > Mammalia > Didelphimorphia > Didelphidae > Gracilinanus > Gracilinanus agilis. The sequence continues at coordinate 504,400,269 of NC_058132.1, forward strand.
ACATATGTGTACATGTACGCTACATATAACACATATATGTGATCAATTGGAGAGAGCCAACAACAGGAAAGCACTACAGTTAAGAAGGGTTAGGAAAAGCTTCTTGCAGGTATTCTGTAATGCCCCAAGCAATTCTCTTAGTCTTGTAGGGTTGCAGAGTAGATATAGATTTGCATTGGTAGAGAGAGTTTCCTCAGGAGGAGTTCTTCTATTAGTAAAATCCCGTCTAGGGAGAAGAGAGTTGGTGAAATTTAAAAAACCCGTTAGGGTCCCTGGGCCTCGTCTCTTCACTGAAGAAATGTGAGAATGACTGATCTGTGAGAACAGAAAACAACTAAATTATTTTAAAAGACAAATAACAAAATGACAAGTGATTCCTTCATAACTAGAAAGATCAAAATGATTGAGTTAAGAGTTAGAAGGAATCTTGGCAATCTTCTAAGTTAATTCTTTTATTCTATATTTGGAAACCTAAAGAAGAGAAATAACTTCTATGAATTCACACAGGTAGTCCTTTCATTAGCAGAGCTTAGCTCCATATCCATCAATCAATCAGCATTTCTTAAAAACCTACAGTATGCCTGCACTGTGTCAAGCATTAGGGTGACAAAGACAAAAAGGGAAAGCCCTTGCCCTCAAGGAGCTTACATTCTTAGGAGGGAGATATCATGTATTTACATAATGTACTTCCTCACAATAATAAGCATATGTATTATATGAAATTAATACAGGGGAGTTTTGAGAGAGAAGACACCAATTACTGGAGGAGGATTAAGAAAGGCTTCATAGATGATGAAGCTTTTACTTTTTCTGGAAAGAAACGAGGGATTCCAAGAGATAAAGATCCAAATGTCATGCTTTCCATTCCATGGATGGAAAGACATTATGAATATTTATATTTATGGAATTTATGGAATAGATCTCTTTACCAGGAACTGAGAAGAGATGTGCCAAATTTGTAATCTAGTTCTCTCACATGATAATCTGTCCATCTGTGGCACATAGGTTCCCATTTGCCACAGAACAATCTCTAAGCCAATGTTCACAGGCTCAGCGAATGTACCCTCATCGGTGGCTTCTGCCTAAGTCTTCTCCTGCCCCCACCATAATGTTGCCAAGGAGAAGTCAACACCAGATGGAGAGGAAAGAGGGCAGTAGCTAGCTGGGGGTAGGGAAGCCACTCTTCTCAAAAGAATGGAAGGGAGGAGGAATACATATTAAGTTCAAACCTGCTATCAGACCCTCTCTAACACCCCAGGAAGCACTAGGGACCCAATGGGATCTCTATGGGCTAGAAATTATAGTAGAGAGGCTATGTAACAAAACAGACTTTGAAGACTATCACCAGATAACGTTTTTCCCACCCTGGGAGCCAGATAGGCTAATTCAAAGAATATCCAGAAAAAATGAAGGAAATCTTTGTTCTTAAGGCTTTTGACATTCCAAAACTTTTGATGTTTTGATATTCTAGGATTCTGGAGTTAACCATAGTTTCTAGGACCTCTGAGAAAGAGCTGGAATCATATTGAACCTCTAGGACTTTTTTATATCAAGAAATAGCCAGACCTAGAAGCACATTCTACTATTCCATGGAAGCTCTGGGTCCTCTGGCCCAGAACCAGAACCCTATGGGTAGTTCCTATACCACACTATCAGAAGTAATTCAATTCAATATCAATAGACATTTATTAAATGCCTACCTTCTGCCTCAAAATGTCCCATGAAAACAATCATGATCATATATACATACATATGTATATATATGTATGTATCATGAGGGTTAAAGCTAGAAAGGACTCACCTAGAACCTTGACCAATTCTGACTAAAGGAAACTAGAACTTTGTCCAACTCGGTCTTTTTCTATATGAAGTCTTCCCCAGATTCACACTGGGACTTGAACCTGGGTCTCCTGAATATTCAGGAGCTCTTATGTGGACATCAATCCCCATCCTCCAGACATATAAAGCCACAGAAACACACCAAACATAGTCTTTTCACAATTTTACACATTTGTACAAGCAAACAGCCTGTAACTTGCAGTAGGAGGAGAAAGGGCTCCCCTGTGTCCCAAAGAGAGGAAGATTTATGCCCCAAATCACCAAGGTCTTTTTTAATGAATACCAGGTAGCCAATATCTTCAATATATGGGCCACAATCAACCACATTCACTTCTTGCCCTCTTATCTCTTATGGCAAAATACATTTCTTGTAGAATCAGATATAAATGGTAACGAGATTAATGGATGAACTTAGAGTAGATTTGAATAACCCGTGATGTAACTAAAATAGCATTGTCACTTTTAGATAATAAATGCCTGAAGGGCAGAAATTATTTCATTTTTATCTTTGTGTCCCCAGCACATAGCACAGCAACTGATTATTAATCAAGCTTAACAAATGCTTGCTTGATTGATTATAGTATTTGTTATTGTTGTTTAGTCATTTTTTGGTTTTGACTTTCTTTTATTTTTTTCTCAGTTACATATAGAAACATTTTTTATAATTGTTTTCTGACATTTGGTGTTTCAGATTCTCTCCCTCCCTTCTTCCCAATGTTTAGTCATTTTTCAGTCATGTTTGACTCTATGACCCCATTTGGGATTTTCTTGACAGAGATACTAGAGTGGTTTGCCATTTCCATCTCCAGCTCATTTTACAGATGAAGAAACAGAGGCAAGCAAGGGTTAAGTGACTTGTTCAGAGTCACATAGCTGGTAAATATCTGAGGACAGATTTGAACACAGGAAGATGAGTCTTCCTGACTCCAGGCAGGTACTCTATCCATGGTCCAAACTAGCTGCCCCAAAATTCATATTTAAGCAGTGTTTATTGGGTGCTTCCTCATTCACTTGTAGTAGCCATAAGATGCTTTTTTCTAGACCCCCAAATTTGATATCATTTTAGATGCATTAAAAAGATACTTTCATATAATATACTGATGAAGACAATCAATAATGACTCACTTTGAATGCAGCATATCTCTTTTTCCACACCTATTAAAATCCATGGATCTCAAATAGATTCACAGAATAATAGAATCTCTGGGTAGAAATAGACTTTCTATGTTACTACCTAGAAGCAGACTGGTACAGTGCAAAGAGGAATGGATTTGGAGTCAACATAACCAGATTTAAAACTTGACTACTATTTACTAACTATAAGTTCTTGGGCAAGTGACTTTAACTTTTTGGATTTGGGCTTCATCTTTTGGAAAATGGGAGGGTTTAACTAGATGACCTCTGAGGTCTCTTCTAAAAATATATGATCTAGTCCAACATCCCATCCCATTACAAAAACCAGCTCTGTGCTTTGGGTCAGAATGGGCCACATGGCTCATTTAGCATAGCCTGCTGCCCACTGAATAGCTTATGACAGAAATGAAAAGAGGCTCTGGCACAGGGCCGACTGACTGAGAGAGAAGGCAGGTGGGTATTCTACTTAGGTGCTTTACAAAAATGGATGCAATTTGATTCCTGCAGTTCTCAAGGATCAAATTCACTCTGTCAGCAACATCATCATTGACATCTTAGAAAGTCAATTGCTGCCCAGACATGCATCTCAGCTTTTCTATTTTGGAATATCAGCTTCCCTCGAAAGACCAGTTCTTAGATCCACAGGAAGAGGGTCAGCCAATACTTGGTATAGCCAGTCTAGTTATAAGCAATGATGTCATCTTGATAACCCCAAAGCAAGTATCCCAGAGAGATGATAAAAAGGGAAAGTACAATCTACTTCCTAAAAGAATCACCTTCCAGGGCAGCTAAACCTTAATTGCCTAGTCTTTGCCACTCTTTTACCTTGGAACTGATACTTCACTTTGCATTAGTTCATAAAGGTCTTACCAGGTTTTTCTGACGCCATCCTGCTCATCATTTCTTATATCACTCAGTATCATATACCACAACTTATTCAACCATTCTCCAATTGGCGGGCTCATTCACTCTGCATCAGTTTGTGGAGGTCTTCCCAATTCTTATAGACATCAAGCAGTTCATCATTCCTTATAACACAACAGTATTCCATCACCATCGTATACCACAATTTTTTCAACCATTCTCCAATCAAGGGACAACCCCTCATTTTCCAATTTTTTTTTTGCCACCACAAAGAGCGTGGCTATAAATATTTTTGTGAGGATGTTTGTTTTTATCCCTTTGGGGGTACAAACCTAGTAGTGGTATTGATGGATCAAAGGGCATGCTTTCTCTTAAAGCCCTTTGCATCCCCTCAACTTCTAATTATTTGTCACCATAAAAAGAGCTACTATAAATATTTTTGCATGCATAGGCCTCATTTTCTTTTATCTCTTTGAGATACAGATTTAGTAGTGGTATTTCTGGGGCAAAGGGTTTTGTAGCCTTTTGAGCACAGTTCCAAATTGTTCTCAGAATGCTTGGATCAGTGCATATTTCCACCAATAGCATATCAATGAACCTATTTCTCCACATCCTCTCCAGCATTTATCATTTTCCTCTTCTGTTATGTCATCCAATCTAATGTGTGAGGTGGTACTTCAGAGTTGTTTTAATTTCCATTTCTCTAATCAATAATAAATTAGAGGGGCAGCTAGATGGCTCAGTGGATAGAGCACAAAGCTTGGAGTCATGAAGATCTGAGTTCAAATTTGGCTTCAGACTCTTCCTAGCTGTGTAACCCTAGGCAGGACACTTAAGCTCAATTGTGCCTAGTCCTTACCACTCTTCTGCCTTGGAACCAACACTTGTATCAATTCTAAGAAAGTAAGGGTTTTTTTAAAAAACAGTGATTTAGAACATTTTTTCATATGAATATAGATAACTTTAATTTCTTCTTCTGAAAACTACCTATTCATATCCTTTGACCATTTATCAATGAGAGAATAGCTCTTATTTTTACAAATTTGACTCTTCTATATATTTGAGAAATGGTCTTTGTCAGAGAAACTTCCTCTAAAATTTTTTGGTATTACTTCATTGCCTATAGTAGCTTTTAGCAAAATGTAATTTCCTTTAATTAGGCATAGTTTTGCTTTTGCCTTATCTGAAATCATGATTGCTGTCCCTGCCTTTTTTACTTCAGTTGAAGCATAATAGATTCTGTTCTAAGAGCCTCTTATTTTAACTCTCTGTGTATGCATCTGTTTCAAGTGTGTCTCTCATAAACAACATATTGTTAGATTCTTGTTTCTAATTCATTCTGCTATCTGCTTCTGTTTTATGGGTAAGTTCATTCCATTCACATTCACAGTTATGATTACTAAGTATGAATTTCCCTCCATCCTTTTTTCTTCTATCTTATCTTCTATAAAATGAGGGAGTTGGACTAAATGATTTTAAGGTCTCTTTCAGTTCTAACAGTCTCTGTACTATGAATATCCATGTTTTAAATAAGCCATATAGCTGAATTGCTGCTGCTACCTTTACCCTACCCCTCCTTGACTGAAGTTTCTGTGGGAGCCCTTGCCACCAAATGTCACCCCAAGGAATTTCTCTCCAATCCACTCAAGTAACTGCTGAGGGAGTCTTCATAAGTGCCATGCCAGCTAACATAGTCCCCTTTTCTCTGGTCAAGTTTGGCAGGGAGGATATGTTTGCCAGGTGTTTTGAATGAGGACAGAGAATATATTTCTCCACAGACAGATTTAGTTCTTTAATACCACAATCTAATAAAATTAGGAGTTAAATAAACATTTGTGGCTTAATCAACCATAGTGGTAGGTAGGAGTAAAGAGCCTTAGGAACAGAAAAGCTAGCAATGAGGCAGATTAAAGCAGGTAAAAAGGGCCAATCCAGGGCTAAAAAGGAAGATAAGTAAAGATATGAACAAGGTTGAAGGTTGGTAGTTGCAGAATAAAAGAATGATGGTTTAGTCAGACCAGAGAAAGGGAGTTTACAAACTAAGGAAGGTTAGAAACTAATATGGGTGCAGGTAGCTAGGTAATTCAGTGAATAGAGTGCCAGGGCTAGAGTTGGGAGAACCTGTATTCAAATTTGGCCTCAGACACTTTCTAACTGTGTGATGTTGGGCAAGTCATTTGGCCCCAGTAACCTAGCCTTTATCTCCTTTGAACTGATTCTAAGACATGGGAGGACGGGGGAGGGAAAGAAGGAAGGAAAGAAGGAAGCAAGGAAGCAAGGAAGCAAGGAATGAAAGAAGGAAGGAAACTGAACTAGTTCAAAGTTTAGGCTAAGCCTAAAAGTATAGAGCTACCAAATGCAAAAGTTAAACTGAAAAGCAAGATCAGCAACCATTGGCCAGTTAAAAAACCAGGGAATCAAAAGCAGAGTAGGATGATGGGAGAAATTGGGATAAGGGTTCATAGTCAATGGAAATGACAATATGCTTTGTTCAAGGCTCAGCTCTAAGTCACAAATGGTGGACATGTTAGTAATTCCTCTTGGCTATAGATGGTGCACCTGTAGTCTCAGTTAAGCATGCATTATAAATTCCAAACAAACAGTTTTCAAACAAATTTTTTGAAAACATTTTGTTTACAAATTGGGAAATACCTGTATTACCTGGTATTATGCTGACACGTGTCAAAAGCTCTATGAAGCTGATTATTTTAATTAGCGTGTATTTCTATATGGAAAGGAACTGTACTTTTTGTTGTGACTAGATGGAAATTTTTAGTTGTCAAATGGTAAAACTGTATTATAATTCTAAATCTTCCATTGGCACCTTTTTACAACTCTTAACAACTACATTTATATGGATAACCAAATTGTAAAGGCAGGGGTCGGCAACGTATGGCTCTTTCTGCAGGAGCCATAAAGTCAATTTTTTTTCAGGCTCTGTTACAGGAGCGCACTGTAAGCACTGTACGGCTCTCACGAAATTACATTTTAAAAAATGTGGCGTTTATGGCTCTCACGGCCAAAAAGATTGCCGACCCCTGCTTTAAGGGAAGATACCGTCTTGCATGTCTTCATATTCTTCCACAATGACTTGCACGTAGTGGGTACTTGATAAATATTTTTCTATTAATAACATACTATATAAATTTTATTATTGTTATTATAGTCATTAATAGAAATATCTGATTTTTCCCACATTACTTGGAGAAAGAAAGAGAAAAATGGTGTGTGTGAGGGGCAGAAATATGAAGAGCAGTAGTTTCCAGAGTCAAATTTCTTTTCCTTTTGTGCTCTAGACTTGTGTAAATGAGATAGTTCTAATTTTCCTGATTTGTGAATATAGATTGTTGTCCCTCCTATGAATGTTGTGAAGAAGATGCAGTAATCTGGTTTTTTTGCAAACACACCCCCAAACATAGTCTTCTTAATAGCTACTGTGCAATTTGGGAAACTAACTCTAAATTGATTTATTTCCATTCTTCCTGTTTCTCTCCCTATCCTCCTTCTTTAAATGTAAAACCCTGGCTCCCTCTCTCTTGCTTCCTCATCCATAGCTGCTATAGTTATCCCATCTCTCATTCCCTTTCCCTCCCCTTCCCACTCCCCCCATATATGTATATTCTATTATATGTGTGTATAAACATATATGTGTGTCTGTATACCCACACACAATAGTATCCATGGAAAGACAACAGTAACAAATGACAGTAACAAAAATTGAACTAATGCTTTGAAATGATAATAACAAAAGCTATAAACTTTCTGGATTCTGGAAAGCATTTTGGAACCATGCCCAAAGGGCCATAAAACTGTGTATGCTCTTTGACCTAGCAATGCCACTACTAAGTCTAGATCCCAAAGAGATCAAAGACAGCAAGAAAAGGAACTCCAGGTACAAAAATATTTATGACATTTCTTTTTGTGTTGGCAAAGAATTGGAAACTGAGGGGATGCCCATCAATTGGGGATTGGCTTAACAAGTGGCAATATGTGATTATAATGGAATAGTATTGTGCCATAAGAAATGACAAACAAGACAATTATAAAATTTAAAAAACCTGTAAAGATTTCTATGAAGTCAGCAGAACTAGAACGCTGTACACAGTAACAACAATAATGTATGATCACCAACTGTGACAACTATTATTGGCATCAACAATGCCAAGATCTGAGCCAGCTCCAAGGGGCTCATGACAAAAAAGGCTCTCCACCACCATAGAAGGAACTGATGGAGTCTGAATGCAGACCGAAGCATACCATTCTTCACTTTATTTTCTTCATGACTTTTTCTCTGGTATAAGTGATATCTCTCCTTTCACATGACAAACATGGAAACATGTATTGCATGACAGTGTATGTACAGCTTATATCATATTATCTGTCATCTCCAGGAGGGAGGAAAGATGAGAGGGAGAGAACATGGATGGCAAAATGGATGGCAAAGAATAATTATCAAAGTTGTATCTACATGTAATCTGGAAAAAAATACAACATTTTTTAAAACTGTAACAACCAAGTTTGGCCCCATAGAAAAAATAAGAGAATGTATCTTCTTTCCTTCTTTTCAGATGAGGGAGCTGTGTAATTGGAATTTGTTCCCCCGGGACTCTCATACCCAGCATCTTATTTGCATCTCACATGGAATGCCTGCGTGTGTGTGCATGGGGAGGATATATTTTGAAGTAACTCCACCCTCTCTCTCTGCTCCAGGGAAGGCAGTTGTGGAGGTTGGGTGAGAGTCAGGCAGGAGAATTTTACTTATGTGTTTTTTACTTAGGCTTTCTAATTTTGTTCTTTTATTCTACATCAAGTGATTACTAATTGATCTTATAAAATATAAAATATAACACATACTTTAATATAATTTAATTATATAATTCTTTAATATAAAATATAAATCTTATAAAATATAAAATATAAGACTAATCTTATAAAATATAAGATACATAAAATATATAAATAACTGAATGTTATTGGACATTAATTTATATCTTATAGAGCTCTTAATACTATAATAATATTGATGTATTATTTAAATTGTGCAGTGTTTTAGTGCTGTACAAAATAGAGTGAGATGAGAATGGGAGAAAATTAATAAATGGGTAAAATAATGAATGCAAAGCAAACAATTTTGGTGATGAAAAGCCTCAAATAATATATAAAGTAGATAATACCACTCATTTTCTAAATTCATCAAGTATTTGTTGATAATCCATCAGAGAAAGGGAATAAGTATTTATTAAGTGCCTCATATGAACTAGGTACCATGTTAAGCACTTTTCAATATTATTTCATTTGATCTTTACAACACCATCAGGAGGCAAATATAATTATTATTCCCATTTTATAGTTGAGGAAACTGAGTCAGACAAAGGTTAAATGACTTTCCCAAGGTCATACAGCTAGTAAGTATCTGAGATCACCTCAGAATTCCAGTCTTCCTGACTCCAAGACCAAAGCTCTATCCATTATACAACCTAACTGAATCAAGAGAAGCTAGTTGGCATAAAGAAAATAACAGAGAAAGAGTTCCAGGTATTTGTTGTCAGTCTATACAGATTTGGAATTTTTCAAATAGTTCTTAGCCTGCCATTATCGCATTTACCAACAGCTTCAACATCCAGTGATTACATAACATTAAACTCCCCACTATAGCTACCAGTTGGATGAATTTAAACTCCCTGAGGGCAAATATTGTCTTAACGCTTTGTATTTGTATCCTAGTACCTACCACA
>NC_058132.1:504411512-504441624 GCF_016433145.1 Gracilinanus agilis
AGAGACAGAGAGACAGAGACAGAGACAGAGAGACTAAGAGAGAGAGACTAAGAGAGAGAGAAACAGAAAGAGAGAGAGAGAAACAGAAAGAGAAACAGAGAGAGAGAAACAGAAAGAGAGAGAGACAGAGACAGAGAGAGACAGAGAGAGAGAGAGAGAGAGAGAGAGAGAGAGAGAGAGAGAGAGAGAGAGAGATGAGTGAGAGCAGCCAGGCAACTAGGCTGGGCCAGTGAGAGCAGAGGCTAAGGCTTAAGTTTGAGCACCTAAGCAGCTAGGCTTGGAGAGAAAGGAGAGCTAAAGCATGGGCTGAAGAGAGAGGCAAAAGAGAGCATGTGTCCCTGTTCCACAAGCCAATATATATCCCTCTGATGTCATCATCCAGGCCCTCCCCTGGACATCTCTGACTGGAAAACAGGCACACAGGAAATAGCCACAGAGACCTCAACTCTTCCCTTTCCACTTCATCATAGGAAGAGGTCAGTATCAGCCAACAAACCCATAAAATGCCAACTTATTCTGCCTTTTGGCAGTATAAAATGGCATCCTGAAGCCTGCTAATTTCATTACCTCATTTCTCAAGAGTCAAGTGGCTACTCAACTTGCTTTTGATCTTATTATTCCTAACAAAGATCTTCACAAAAGAAGGAAGATCCCAATCCACTTTCATTGCCTAGGGGGAGAAACTGTTTAACTCAGCTTTAAAACCAAACCATTTATTTTGACCCCCAAAAGAAAAGGCAAAATGAACAAATGCTTTTTCAGTAATATCTCAATTCAACATGACTTTTCTACAGTAGTCACTTCTTGATCCATCACATCATATGTAATACTTACCATATAAATATATTTCTTAGGGTTAAATCTGTAGAAGGTATAGTAAATGATTACCTAAATAGTGTATTTTGAATAATGGCAAGAAGGACCACCTGCCCCAAAATATCTCTTCTTTGAACCTGCTACAATGCTAAAATTTTCCCAGCAGAAATAGTTTGATTATAAATAACTAATATTAATTAATGTTCATTGAATTAAATTACAAGTTTGTAGCACTTCAAGATGACTGAATACTCTCTATATTTTAGGTCTGTGACGGTGTTATTTTGGTCCTTTATTAATATACTAACATTCTAAGATGAGGGCAGCTAGATGATGCATGCAGTAGAGTACTGAACCTATAGACAAGACGATGTGAGTTCAAATGTGACCTTAGACCCTTAGTCGCTTTGTGATCCTGGACAAGACATTTAACCTTGTTGGCCTCTGTTTCCTCATCTGTAAAATGAGCTGGAGAAGGAAAGGGAAAACCATTCCAGTATCTTTACCAAGAAAACCCCAAACGGGGTTGTGAAGAGTGGACACAAACTCAGCAATGACATTCTGATCTAGCATTGGGTCAGACAGGAAGGGAACAGACACTTGCCTGGAATAGAACTAGAAGACTAAAGAGAGTACTTGGAGGGACACACATTCATGCATAACCCTCTGTCAATATCAGCTTTAAGGATATGAAGGTCAAGTTAACACACAGATATTAAATTCTGGGGCATTTAAGCTGTAATTCTTTCAGTGCTAGGGAAAGAACAAAGCAAAGCACGCGTCCTTGGATGATGGAACCAACATCCTGCCTACTTAGTTTTAATAACGAACATCATTACTTCTATATTGTTCTCAAATCTTGGTGTAAGCAAGTATATACATATACACACATATATAAGCATGTATATAGATATATGTACATTATATATATGCATATCTATAAAATCATATGCCCATGTTTGGGAGTTTTGGTTTTATAAGATTATTTGCTTTCAAAAATGAATAATATAGAAATATGCTTTATGTGATACATTATAACCCAAACTGAACTGTTTGTCAGCTCTGGGAGGAGGGAGGGAAGAAAGGAGGGAGACAATATGGATCATATAACTTTGGAAAACTTATGTGGAATTTTGTTATTAAGATTTTAAAATTTATTTTTAATTTTTATTTATTTTATAAATATTCTAAATATGTTTTCTTTATATATCATTATATTTCATATACTGATATATAAATATAAATATTTATAAGTAAATTATAAATTTATTTCATTTATTTTTAAATAAATACATATACCACACATTTCCATTGCTTTTTGGGTCACTCACAACTTTGTTGCTACCAAGATTTGGAATTTCTTAGATTTATAACTATACAACATATATCTAACCCCCTCGTTTTATAGATTAGAAAATATCCAAGTGGGTTACAGGTTAAAGGATTTGCTCAAGGTTAAAGGGGTAGGTAGTGGCTGCCACGATGAGAAGGTTTGAATGGTGGAAGTTTTCTTTTTAATAATGAGATTACAAAACCTATGAAGTACTGAAGAAGAGGCAGGACTTTCTAAGAAATGGAATATAACCAGTGGATATCTATTAATTTAAATTATTTAAATTTAAATATATAAATATTTAAATAAATGAAAAATATAAATATAAAAATAAAAATTGTTTAATAAAAATAAAAAATTTTAATTAAATTAATTTAAATTAAATTAAAAATAAGTATGAAGAATTAACTCATCCAGCCATAAGCCTAACTTGACCCTTACTGTCCATTCCCAAGTACTCTGTCCCCTATCATTTTCTGTAGAGGACAGAAATAATTCCCTTAAACATAAATACTTTAAAAAGACTAGTTCTCAAGCTCAGAACTCTTGGTGTCGTTCTGATGGTAAAATATGACCCCAGCTTGTAACCAAATAACCAATGAAATGAAGTCTGGCAAATAAATAATGTAGACCCTGCAATTAAGGAAATGGACAGACCTGGAGGGGGGTAAGTGGGGAGAGGAGAGAAAGTGTTTCTGAGCGACATGAATTAGAAAGAAAAATCCACATACTTTGGTACTCTGAGAGCATTACTGAAAGACATTTGTAATCATGATCTCTCAGACTTCTCTAATGAACACTAGTAGAAAGGTAAGCTCATGGCCTCGGCATCTCATATTGAAAGGCCAAGCATCTTAGCTCCTGATAAAGTAAAGTATAAAAAATGCATTTTCTGGGAAGCCCAACCTTCAGGAACAATAGGAACTTCATGCCCTGCATTTGACTTTGGCGATTGGTTGGTAAAGAACAACGGTTTGGCCAAACCATTCTAAATGGGAACCATAGCCCACTCGTGTGCACTAGCAGTCAAGGCTTTGTTCATCAACCTCTTTTCATTACCTTTTTGAAAGAGGAGAATTGTGACCTTTTGCAGTTTAGGAAACCGGATCTGGCTTTGTTGTTGTTTTGCACTGGCGTCCGAGGCTCAGATGAAACATTGAAGGATAATAGAAAAGGAAAAAAAGGATGGCCTTTTACTCTTCCTAGAAGCGTTGGTGGTAGTAACAAAGAGATAAACAAAGGCAATGGAACTATTTGTCTAGCTCAGATGGCTTTATTGCCAGGCCTGATTACCCGCTTGTTTTCATTAAGTCCCTGACTTAACTCATCTGCTTTTGCTTATAAAACCTGAACCCATTCCTTTCCCTCACTTACCTTGAAAATGAACAACTTGGACTTTTACAAGTTGCCCAACCTCCCACTCCCACCCTTAAATTGAGGGATTGGTGTTTGATTTATTTAAAAAACAAATAAATCTTTGTTCCATTCATTTGGGATGAGCTAAAAACGAAACAGCAGCCCAAGTGGCCATTCCCTCCCCCCCTTTTTTTAATTTCATGCTTTCCACTTTCCTGGGAGAAAATTGTTCTCCCTCCTGTTAGAGGAAATGATGTCTGTAATTTCTTTCTTTTGATGCTCAATTTTGGCCATTTATGTATTTAAATACTCCCAGAAGTGGATGGTTTTTTCCCTGTAGGGTACAAAACCCTGTAAGAAAAAAGGCTATTGGATAACCAGGCATCACATAATGAACAACCTTTCAGAGATGCTGTAGATGGAGTCATTTTTGTCAAGTGCTTATGGAGATAAGAACAATTTTAGTAATCCAAAAGAAAATTGGAGGGCAAAGCCTTTTGTTGGCATGGAGGGGAAGGGGGAGAAGATTGAACAGAGACTGGTAGAAGATAATACTTTAAATAACTACCTTGACAAAAATGACTAAATAAAAAGTTTTAATGATTTTCAGAGTAAGCTTTTTTCCCTTCCCCACCTCCAATAATTCTTTATTCAGAGTTCCCCTGACTGAGCCACTTGAGGTTATTCATCATGGAAATAAAGGGTAAAACTAGGGACAGGCAGAAAGGATGGAGAACTAAGGAAACAACCTCTTCCCATTCTGGAAAAAAATTAGTAAATGTTTATTAAGCCTACAATGTAAAAGACACTGTAATATGTGCGAGGGGGGCAGCTGGGTAGCTCAGTGGATTGAGAGCCAGGCCTAGAGATAGGAGGTCCTAGGTTCAAATCTGGCCTCAGACACTTCCTAGCTGTATGACCCTGGGCAAGTCACTTAACCTCCATTGCCTAGCCCTTACCACTCTTCTGCCCAGTACACAGTATTGACTCCAGGATGGAAGGTAAGGGTTTAAAAAATTAATAAATGTTTATTAAGCCTACAATGTAAAAGACACTGTAATATGTGCTAGGAAGGGGATACAAAGTCAAAAATGCAACAACCCCTGAAATCCAGGAGCTAATACTCTTCTGGAGCTGTACAGCATGTCTAGAAATATATACAAGGGGAACAACTAAGTAGTACAGTAGGTAGAGCAGGAGGAGAAGAAGGAGGGAAAAAAGGAGAAAGGAGAAGGAAGAAGAGGAAGAAGAAGAAGAGGAGGAAAAGGGACAGGAGAAAGAAGGAGAGGAGTTGGAGGAGAAGGAAACATTACTCAAGAAGGTTCTGGATTTGAGTTATGCTTGGAAGGCAGCTAGAATGCTTAGTGTCTACAAGATGGAGGAAAAAGAAGAGACTATCTACATGTAGTGTCTCTCTGACATTGTTTGCCCTGCCCCATCCAGCTTGGTTTGGCTTCCCTTGAAGAATGCCAAGTATAAAACAAGGAAGTTTATGAAGAGAACAAAGAAGAGGATTTGTAAAGTACTTTTGCTGTAAGAAAATTTGAGAAAAAAGGAAATGTTTCCCTTGGAAATCAAGCATAAGGGAGTATAGATGTGAGAAAGCATGAAGCATGAAAGAGGTAGAATTAACATGATTTAATAATTGAATAGGAAGAATAGGTGTAAAGAAGATGAAAGAATCAATGATTTTTCTAAAGCATCAAACCTGAATGATTTTGATTCTATGATTCCTGAGAGAGACTCAAATCCAAGACAAATTATTGTTTGGGGAGAATCTTCTGGTCCCCCCTCTAGTAACAATGTATTGTGGTCTTCCTCTTCTATCCTTCCCTTAGTATACCACTGGCTGAAACAGCAATGATAGCCAAGACCCAGCCCTGGGATCACAAAAACCTTGCTAAAGAAGTTCACTTTCACTTTATAAATCCAATTCCAGCTTCAGGAACTCATGTGTCTCCAATTAGATTGTCAGCTATTTGGGGGCCCAGACTACACTTTACTGCTCTTGGGCACTCCATAGTATCCAGGGCAACAAATAGAAGGCATCTGTCAATTTGCATCTTTCTCATAATTACTCGTATATCATCATATTGCGTGAACACCTAGCAGCTGTGTCTAAGGGTACATGGTGCTTTTACTAAGACTCATATTCCCTACGCTTTATTGGGATGACTCAGAGAATTTTTTTATTGGTTTCCATTAACTAGAAACTGTATTGAATGCTCTAAAGTGGAGATAATTAGAAGAAATATAAATTAAAATAACTCATTCACAATAGTGGGTTCTATACCACCTGGGTCAAGATATTTTGGAGACAGCAGAATTTCTCAGTACCCCTTAGATCTGTGATAGTGAACCTTTTAGAGACTGAGTACTCAAACTGCAACACTCACACCACATGTGAGCTGCCTCCTTACCCCAGACAGGGGAGGGAGGAAGCACCCCCCTTGGGCTGCTGGGCAGAAGGACAGCTAAGGTTAGAAATGTCCTCAGGCACAATGGAGAAGGAGAAGGGAGCAGCCTGCTCCAGCACACATGCCATAGATTCACCAACACAGCCTTAGACACTGTATTGTAGGCAAGTTGTTAATCTACAGATTGAATAGAATTAACATCATAGATCAGTGCTCAAAAGAATCTTAGAGGCTATCAATCCAATTGTCTTATTTTACAGATGAGGAAATTAAGGTCTGGAAAAATTAAGAACCTATTCCAAGGCCATATGTGTAATAAGTATCAGAGGTGGGATTTGAACCTGGATCTTCAGACAGGAAAATCAGTACTCTTTCCATTTTCCATGCTGCCTCATGTATTGCCTATAGAAATATAGAGAAAGGATGGTGCTATAAATATAGACAGCCCACCACAACCCTCAGTAATATTCTATTAGTTGTCACCTTTGTAGGCTTCCACCATATATACATATTAACCCTAGGAGGAGGAACAGGGGCCCACAAGCTGCCATTACAAGAAGTTGTGACTGTGGCCATAGCACTTGTGACCTCATTTAAATTTTTCTTTCTAAATTTTTATACTCTCCATTAAAATATTTATTTATTACCAATTACATGTTATAACACATTTCCATACAAGTTTTCCTAAGTTATACGATTGAACTTATCTCCCTCCCTCTTTTCCCTTCCCCTCCCAATGCTGGAAGGTGATTCAATCTGGGTTATATATGTATTATCATGCAAAACATACTTTCATGTTGTTCATTTTTGTAAGTGAGTAACCTTAAAAAAAAACCAAACATAAACCCAAATAAGCAATTGAAAATCATATGCTTTCATCTGCATTCAGACTCCACCAGCTCTTTCTGTAGAAATGGATTGCATTTTTTGTCCTAAGTCCCTCAGAATTATCCTAGATCATTGTGTTGTCAACAATAGCTAAATGTATCACAGTTGATCATTCCACAGTATTGCTGTTACTGCGTTTAATGTTTTCCTGGCCATTTGAAGTTTTCTTGGCAAAGATACTGGAGTGGTTTCCTGTTTCCTTCTCTAGTTCATTTTACAGATGAGGAAACTGAGGCAAGCAGGGTTAAGTAATTTTCCCAGGGTCACACATCTAATGAGTGTCTGACACCAGATTTAACACATGAAGATGAATCTTCCTGCTGCCCCCTAAACCAGCATACTTGTTGTTCCCCTTACATATTTACTATTTACCGGCCCCCATCTATAAAGTTGTCTCTCTTCCCTCCATCTTTTACATCTACTATCTACCATCTAGACTCAGATCATTTCAGCATCTTTAAGAAATCATTCCTAATCCCTTTCTCCCCTCCCCCCAAAATGTGCTTATTTTGTATAAATCTTGCATTTATCTGTGGTCATATTATGCTCCCCCAGACCTTGATCCATCTCCCTTTTGTCCTTGTAGCCACAAAACCTAGTGCAGAGTCAAGTACATAATAGCAACTTAGCAAGTACTTTTAAGTTGATTGATAAAATTGATAAAATCCTAGGAAAAAAGGAAAGAAAAAAGAAAGAAGCTGGTAGGAATGGATTTTACTTTCTCCAATTTGGGGCACCTCTTACTTGACTATACTTCAGAGAATTAGTGATTGGTGTAAACTTAATAAGAAGAGAAAGAAAAAATGGAGTCATCATCATTCATCTATGAACTTCTGCCTGGTCCCTTAACTCAGTGGTATCAAACTCAAATATAAATGGATTCTGTGAAGATGGGATTAACTCTCCTCTGCTCATTTTTAGATTTAATCACCAGAAGTGTATACATCCCACTTATCTTTAAGTATGGGGAAGTCTGTGACCCATGTGTGCGACAGTAGGTGATGAATCAGAATTAACTGACTACCCCCTGGGCAGTCCAAAGCAAAACTATAGCTGCAATTGGTCCACGTAAAGTGGAAGGAAGGCACAGGAAGTGACGATAAGGAAGAGTCTTTAAAGGTGGCAAGAACTTCTGTGACCAGCTCTTTCACCTTTGAACTTGACCTTGAAGGAGCTCCAGCTTGGGACCTCGGACTGCTCTTAGATTTTCCCTTAGAACTACCATATGGATGAGTGAAAAAGGCTGACTCCCTTTCCTGATTTTTCTGGAGGTACTAGCCTCCTGAGAGGCCCCTTGTCTTGGAGGATGCCTTATAACCAAAACCCTTGTTTAATTTACCTCTGGGCCCCCTTTCTGGAGCCTCTGAAGCCCTGCCTGGTTTGGACCGGGCCAGAGTGATTATCTACTCTCTCTCTGATTTCCTTGCTTTCACTCATTCTCCTTTTGTAAATAAACTACCATAAAAAAGTTATCCTGACTTGAGTAATATGTTTTCAGCAACCACATTTTTATATATTTAGTACAACCTTTAATTTTAACCCTTACAATTCCTACTGACAGAGTAACATTATCTATGACATTTTTACACCAGGTATACAGAAATGGTTTCATGTAAGGAAAACTATTACCATAATTTATTTTATCAACAAAAAAGTAACAGAAATCATATGATTATAGCAATAGATATAACTTTTTGACAAACTATAATACGTATTCCTATTTTTAAAAAACACTTGAAAAAATATATTTTTCCTTAGATTCAAAACTATTAGCAGACATTATCGGTAATAATGGTCTGGAAAATTTAGTGGTATAGGGTGGAGTGGATGATGGGAAAGGGGTCCTTAGATTACATAAGTAGGTCAGATGATAGTCTAAAAAGAGACTTCAAGAAATAGATAAGGATAAGTTAGAAGCCTTCCCTATAAGATCAGTAGTAAAATAAGCATGACCATTATCACCAATATTCTCTATCATTATATTAGAAATGCTAACAATAGCATTAAGAGAATAAAAAGAAATTGAAGATATCAGAATAGGAAAAGAGATGATGAAACTAACTTTTTGCAGATAATATGATAGAAAATCATAGAGATTCAACTAAAAATTAATTAAAACTATCAATTTTAGCAAAGTAAAAGGATATAAAACAAACCCACATAAATCATCAGCATTTTTATATATCATTAACAATGTCCTACAAGAAAAGAAAGAGATAACCCATTTAAACTAACTATAGATAATATTTTTATTTTATTAAACAATTCCCAATTACATTTTAACCTGGTTCTAGCCTCAGAGGGGGATTTGCAGGAGAATTGGAACTTCTACCTTAATTCATGTCTGCACACTAGTACCTGAAACCTATCTCATAATCCCCTTTGCCCCCATGGCTACCATGAATAATAGTATCTAAGTCTGTCCAAAACAGATAACTTACTCTGCTCTATTCAGTTCATATAATGGTCTAAACAAAGATTTTATAGGCTATCAGGGGAAACTGAATTTTCCCCATGCAGATGGTAATAAAGAACACGTTGATAAATGGGGAAAGAAGGCTCAGCAAAAGAAAAACATAGATATTTTGAAGGTAAAACCCAAGTCACATTATTCCAATGACACTCTAAACAACCTAAGAAAAGATGGCTCCTCATCCTACCTGAATGGGAAACCCAGTCCTCAGTGGTGTATTACTGGCTCTCACACTGTTTAAATTCCAAAAGGTGGCTCAACTTTGAACTTTTTAGACAAATTCTGATGTAAATTTGTAGTGAACTTTCCCAAACTAATGTTTTATGGCTCTGCAGAAAAAGTATATGGCCCATCAGTGAATTTTGTTATCTTTGTTAATTATAATTCTCTATTAATAATATATTTATTATCATATTTGTTAGTATTATAATTTATAATTATATTTATTCGAACAAATATATAACAAAGAATTCCACATAATATCTCCATAATTATTTATCAAATGCATTCATTTTCCTTGCACAGGATACTATCACCAACTCAAAATATCTGACTTATCTAATGTAACCCTTTACTTATCCAAATTTTTTACAGAATCCATCTTCAAAGTGCTAGCTTTTGGATAAATGGATGAAAAATACATAAAGATGAAAGTAACTCATTTATCAGAGATCATGTTATTGGAGGCTTTGGGGGTGGTATATGATTAATCTATCAGTAAATATTAAGTACCTCCAATGTGCCTGGTATTCTGTAGAACCCTGGGAGTAGGGGTGTTGGGCATAATAACTAGGCTGCCTAGTGGATGAGGCCCAGATTCAGGAAGACTCACCTTTCTGAGTTTAAAACTGCCTTACTAGGTGTGTGACCCTGGGAAAGTTACTTAACCCTGTTTGCCTCATTTTTTCATCTGTAAAATGAACTGGAAAAGGAAATGGCAAACCACTCCAGTATCTTTGCCAAGAAAACTCCAAATGGGGTCATGGAGAGTCAGATATGACTGAAATGACTGAACAACAACAACGGGGGTACAGTAAAGAATGAATACCCAGAACCACTTTTGAGTCCAGAACCATTATCCACATAGGGAAACAAGATATGCCCATATTAGAAGATACAAGACTGCAGAGAGAGTATGGTGTAATGGAACTAGTGTGGCAGACAGAAGAGCTAGTTTCTTTTTTTTTAAAACACAATTCATCTTAGAATCAATACTGTATATTGGTTCCAACGCAGAAGGGTGGTAAGA
This sequence comes from Gracilinanus agilis, assembly GCF_016433145.1. Taxonomy (NCBI): domain Eukaryota; kingdom Metazoa; phylum Chordata; class Mammalia; order Didelphimorphia; family Didelphidae; genus Gracilinanus; species Gracilinanus agilis. The sequence goes on from NC_058132.1 coordinate 504,422,045, forward strand.
GCTAGGCAATGGAGGTTAAGTGGCTTGTCCAGGGTCACACAGCTAAGAAATGTCAGGTGAAATTTGAACCCAGGACCTCCCATCTTCCAAGCCTGGCTCTCAATCCACTGAGCCACCTAGCAACCCCAAAGAAGACCTATTATTTTCAAACCAAGTTCTGACACTTACTAGCTATGGAACTGTGGGAAAATAACTTTCATGAGCCTCAGTTTGTTTCCCTATGAAGTGGACATAATAGCATTTATAGTTTCTTCTTCACACAGGTAATTTGAAAAAAGAATTACAACATGAAGTATATGAATATGAGCTGTTACGAAGTCTATCCAGAATGTCAGAGACCTTGTCCTTTTACCATTTTTCTAATTTTCCACTTATCTACTTTATTGCTTTGGACACAGAATTATAGAATCTAAAAACTGGAAGAGACCTTGTTGGTCATTGAGCCCAGCTAGGCAACTCTAGCAAGCACTTGTTAACTAGCATTCCTGGAGTTTTTTTTAATGTGTTATCCTTGCTAGAGGGAACTCCTAACATTGCTGCCATACTATGGAGAAATATTTATCTGCTTCTCATTGACTATTTATTCGATTCGAGCACACGCATGCACACACACACACACACACACACACAAACACACAAACACACCCTACAACAAATCAGAAATGTTTTACCCAAAACATACTCTCCTTATTAGATAGAAAAGGGAAATGCCACATAAAAGTTACAGAGAAATTAAGGAAAATACCTTCATGGAAATTACTGTCCCCATGAAGATCTGAGTGGGCAGTTAGGAGATACAGTGGGTAAAGTGCTGGGAATAGAGTCTGGAAAACTCATCTTCCTGAGCTCTAATCTGACCACAATCTTCCTAAGTTCAAACCTGATCTCAGACACTAGTTGTATAATCCTAGGCATGTCACTTAACCTTGATGGCCTCAGTTTCCTCATCTATAAAATGAGCTGGAGAAGGAAATGGCAAGCCACTCCAGTATCCTTGCCAAGAAAACCAAAATGGGACAGTCACAAAGAGTTGAACACAATTGAAAATGACTGAACAAGATCTGAGTGATTTAATGTAGTATATGGGCAGCTAGTTAGCACAGGGGATAGAGAGCCATGCCTGGAGTCAGGAAGTCCTGGGTAAAAATCTGACCTTAGACACTTCCAAGCTATATGACCCTGGGCAAGTCACTTAAGTCTAATTGCCTATCTAGTCCTTACAACTCTTCTGTCTTAGAATCAATACTTGGGAATGATTCTAAGACAGGTAAGGCTTTAACTTTTTTTTTTTTGTAGTATACCAGGTATGGTCTTGCTCTTTTTTTTCCGTGTCAATAAACAGGCATCTAAAACTACACAAGAAAAGTGAATAATGGGAAGAGGCAACGTGGCCAATTAGGTATTAGCCAAGTACAGCATGGATTAGCTTGGCCCAGCAGTGAGAGCATCTGTTCAGCACAGAAGCTACCCTCATCAAAGAGAAGTGCATATGGGAAGAAGAGTTAGAGAAAAGGGTAACTGCCACAGACCATAAGTCTATAACTAAGGAATGCAATTCTAGGTATGCTGGGATTGCCAGCGGTCTTAGAAAACTAAATTCATCAGCCAGAATTCTAGAGACTGATCTAACACCCAGCCCAGACAGGATTAAAGCAGCTGCATCCGAAGAAGAGACCTATATGTCTTTCTGGCAGGTGAGAGGAGTACTAAGAATAATCAGAACCAAAGCATATTTGAAGATAGGAACAAGATGTAATATATTGTTAATAAGCCTCTATAACTTTGCATGTGGGACAGAGGGGATAGAGTGCCAAGCCTGGAATCAGGAAGATCCATCTTCCTGCAATGAAATCTGGCCTCAGATTTCAATTTCAATTTTAGATTCAATTTCAGATTTCAATTTCAATTTCAGATTCAATTTCAATCAGACATTTACTAGCTATGTGACCCTGAGCAAGTCACTTAAACCTATCAGCCTCAGTTTCCTCTTCCGTAAAATGAACTGGGAAAAGAGAAGGCAAACCACTCCCGTATCTGCCAAGAAAACCCAAATGGGGTCACAAAGAGTTGGACACAACTGAAACAACTGAAGAACAGCCTATCACCTGATCATTTTTATCTTCCTTAGTGAAGAGTAGCAAAATCCTCACATACACCTAAAGCAGAGTTATGAACTATTTTCCCAGAGTGGGGCAGGGGTGAAAAGAAAAAACTTTGTTCACTTCTGGAGGGCACAGTAAATAGGGAGATCTCAAGCTAAAAATAATAGTGGTAATAGCAAGAAATTACTGGGGTACACTTGGAGCCATGTCCTGGAGGCAGAAAAAAGAAGAGGGGCCACAAGTGTGGGAAAGTGCCAAAAACATCCTAAAACTACAAAACAAGGAATAATGTCATAATCAAAGTATTTGGCCCTCTTACCAAATCTCTGGGTGTCATCTTGGCATGTTGCTGCATTCTACCCACTGTATTCCACTAGATACTTTGCCGTCTGCCGTGGGGCCCATTGATGAGAATTTATCATATTTGAGACTATCAAGAGCCCAGATCCACCATGTTGCTTTCCATCCATCTGTCATTTGTCATTCTGTCATATGCACTCCTATTTTGCCTGTTCCCCTCCCTTTCATTACTTTTCACCTCTTACTTTAATCAAATTACCATTATCACTCCTATAAAAGATGTACCAATCAACTGCCCTAGGAAGCCACTCATCATCTCTGATTTTCCAAACCAAAACACCTCTCTCTGGCTATATATATTGTCTTCCCTCCTTAGGATGTGAGCACCTAGAAATCCAGAGTTGTTTTTTTCTTTGTTTGATTGCCAGGGTGTAATATGATGCCCAGCAGATGGTAAACACTTTGCCTGATTTTTATATTTGTACCCCCAGCACTTTAGCACAGTGTGTGGCACATGAAGGTATTTTTTTTATTCATTCATCTCTTACTTCCACCACTTTTGGCTTAATTGAGAAATAAACAAAAAAGTTAATATTGAAAGCATTTTAAATTGTGGATTGTCATCTACTCTGATGCTGCCATTTCTATAGAGGAACAGCCGCCACCTGTACCCAGATATCCAGAAATCTTTCCCCATCCTTTAAGCCTACATTTGGAATCTCACAGGATGGAGCTGACTGAATTAGAGCATTATTAGAATCCTAACTGGCCCTAGACCTGTATTCATCCCATCTTTGTTGTTCAGTTATTTCAGGGGCCAACTCTTTATGATTCCATTTGTGGTCTTCTTGGCAATTTTGGGACAATCTTGACAAATTTGCTATTTTTTTTCTCTAATTCACTTGACAGATGAGGACCCTGAGGCAAACTTAAATAACTTGCCCCACAAAGCTAGTAATTGTTTGAAGCTGGATTTAATCTGAGATCTTCCTGATTGTAGGACCAGTACTATACCCACTGCACTTCCTAGTTACCCCTTATTCCATCTAGACCCCCACTAAGATACCAGGAAACTAATCTTGCCATCTGCCCTACTGCTGCCTTCTCTTTACCATGGGGAATAGCAACACTTAGATCTGGAAGAGAATCTGCTTCCCCTCCCAAGGCACTTAAGCCATTCAGATCCTAGTGGAGCTGCCTAGACTAGAGGATAAATAGATTAACCCTTACCTGAATTACTTCTATCTACCTGATCTCCGACACCCAAACCATATTTTATCACATCCAGCCATATGACAAAATAGGGTCTATAGAAATAAAGCATGTTGCCATTTGCCTTGTTACCTCTCAGGTCCCCCTCAATACCCTCACTGCTAAGCTTTTCACTGAAAACATAATTATAGTATTGCTACTGGAAATGCCATGAGAGGGGCAGCTAGGTGGCTCTGTAGATAAAGTGGCAAACCTGGAGATAGGAGATGCTGGGTTCGAGTCTTGTCTCAGATATTTACTAGCTATGTGACACAGGCAAGGCTCTTAACCCTAGTTTCCTGATCCTTTCCCCGCTTTGACTTGGAACTTTTACTTAGTATTGATTCTAAGACAAAAGATAAGGGTGTAAAAAAAAAGAAGAAAAGAACTGGCATGACAGTCTTCTGTCCTGTGGCCTTACTCACAATCCTTTACCCTTAAATTACAACTCCATTTGTTGGCCACCATCTGTGTTGTGTCCCTCCAGCAGACTGAAAGTCTCTTGAAGCAGGGTCCATCTCACTTACATATTTGTAGACTCATCACTTAGCACAGTGCTTGGCACAGAACAGGTGCTCAATAAGTGCTTACTGATTGATTGACATGTTAGCATTAAAAGAATAAAATTTGCTGTTCTAATTTGCATGATTTTGATCATTTCTGTGCCAAAGAGTGGTTATGTGAATATGTAATTCAGCTACACCTGCTATACACCCCCATTTTCACAGAAATTAGAGATTTCAAAGGTTGTGGTCTACCTCAAAGCCCAAGAGAGTTATTGGGAAATATATAGAACTTCCTAGTAGAAGTGAGGAGAATCGAAACTGGAAAGAAAAGAAATATTAAGGTTGATCTTACCACTGACTATGCTAGGTGGAAGTAGTAATGTTTATAAAAATAAAGGAACAAAGCTTTTTTCTGTACAGAGAAAGATTATATAAGAAATGTCTGCACTTGCATAGGTATTAAGGTGGGACAGAGGATGTTTCCAGGGCCTAGAATCAGGAAGACTCATCTTCCTAAGTTCAAATCTGATCTCAGACATTTACTAGCTGTGTGACCTTGGACAAGTCACTTAACTCTGCCTGTAAAATAGATTGGAAAAGGATATGGCAAACCACTCCAGTATCTTTTCCAACAAAACCCCAAATGGAGTCATGAAGAGTTGGACACAACTGGAAACAACTCAACAAGAACAACAAAATACTTACAGACTCAAGTGGAGCCATGAACATACAAATTTATTTTTTTTTTGTTGTTTGCAGTTATTTTATTTTATTTTTTATTTAAGTATTTTTCCACGATTCATGTTCTTTCCCTCCCCTTTTCCCTCCCTACTCCCAGAGCCAACAAGCCATTCTACTGGATTATACATGTATTACCGCTCAATACCTATTTCCATATTATTCATTTTTGTAATAGAGTAATCTTTTAAAAATTCAAACCCCACGTCCAATACCCATATAAACAAGTGATAAATGAAAAGTTTTTCTTCTGTGTTTCTATTCCCACATCTTTCTCTCAATATGGAACGGGAAGGTGAGTTATTTAAGATAGAGGGGGAGGCTAGGTCATTCAGTGGATTTCTTGTGGAAGAAACACCAGAATGGGAGACTCAAACTCCATTCAATCCAGAAGTAAGAAAATAATTTTATTTGAAGAAGAGGTTTAGGGTAGTAATAATTAAGATTTAAGCCTAATCATTGGTGGAATAGCCTAGGGGCTAATCAGAAAGCCTTAAGATTGATGGATGAGCCTAAGAGTTAGTAGAGTAGACTCTCTGCAACTGATGGAAAGGCAGCTCTCCAGGTGAAGAGTAGCAGATCTGGAACTGATGGAATAGCAGCTCCATAGCCCGGGACTGATGGAGTAGCATTTGGGGTTAATGGAATAGCCCCAAAGTGGCTAGCCATCTCCCATTCCAGGGAAGTTTCCATCTGTCCCCCCAATCCTGGAAAATGGCCATGGTCAAATTCAGGTGAATGCGTGGTTTGGGGTTTGACATATATGTCACAGGGAATAAAGAGCACACACAGGTTTGGGGGATTCTTCTGGAATACCAGAGCCCTTAGTGCCCAGGTCCCAGGTTCCCCTCATTGTCAATCAGGCATCATTTGTCAGTGTAGGAGAGGTCTCAGTTCCCTTCTGTCATGTTTTCTTCAATGATGAGAGCAGGGAGGGGGATACACTACTTTGGAGAACCACTATAGGTAATTAATTATGTATAACGGTTCAGAACTAAAGTAAATAAAGGGCAATATGAGTAATTAATCAAACAGATTAAGCACAAGGGTGGTGCCTTGTATAGAACATTGCAGATCCAGTATAGGTGATCAATGGTTTAGAATGGGTGACTAATCAAGGATATAAATTCTGCAATTCATGCTTGACTAATGCTGAAACTTCAGATTTTCAGTTGATATTTAACTAGTGCTGCCTGGTGAGAAATACAAGTTTTCACAGTATGAAGGTGCTGTTCCTATTGCTGTCCCCTGCCAGCCTCCATCAGATTAAGAGTCAGGCCTAGAGATGGGAGGTCCTGGGTTCAAATCTGACCTCAAGCACTTCCTAGCTGTGTGACACTGGGCAAGTCACCTAATTCCCATTGCCTAGCCCTTACTACTCTTCTACCTTAGAACCGATTTATAGTATTGATTCTAAGGTGGAAGGTAAGAGTTAAAAAAAAAAGATAATAGAGGGACAAGAAACCAATGTTGTTTTAGAACTCATTTTTTAAGAGTCATTGGAAAAAGTTAAATAAGAGACAAAAAGTCTAGAGGAGGATTTGTTCTACTTTGAAATTGTCTTAGGAGAAGGCAAAATAGGAGAGACAAAGAACTGTACTTGGAAGGAAAGGAAGAAGGAGAGGGAACTCAGCTCACCTAATAGAGACACGTGAGATGAAAAATGTTCATATAGAGAGAAAGAGGTAGAGAAAACAGGCTTTCCATAAATCTTACTTTTATTTGAACCAGACAAATGATGGAGAGAGAAAAAGAGAGACAGGCAGAGACAGAGAAAGAGAGAATTCGATTAAGTATCACATTAAATTCAATATGGAAATATGTAGGGAAGAGGAGAGGCTGTTTTAAAAAGAAGAGCAGGATAGGTAAAGGAATAGTCATAATCAAAACAAACCTCGATGTCAGAGAGGGAGTTTAAAGAAAGAAAGGCAAGAAAGTAAAAAATCTTTCATTAGGACAGGGCAAAGAGAAGAGAAGAGGAGCAATAGAACAGAAACAAATTATTTAACTTGTTAAATGGCCAGTCAACAAACTTCTCTTTTGCCACTTCTTTGTGTGAATTTTATATATATGTATGTATATATATATATATATATTCCCTATATATACATATACATATGTATATATAGGAAAATTATGAAAATCCATTTCACTCTCAGCCCCACCCATTGATTGGGCACACATTCATGTGTACTAGGAGAGGATGCCAGAGGCCTCATGGCTTCCTGGCATTCTGGAAGAGCTCACCTTTTGTCCCAAGTAACTCCTGGCATTCGGAAGACTGGCCTCTGACTTGGACTGAAGTCAAGTCTGTCCAACCAGGGAGATGCAGGAAAAGTAAAGCATCAAGGAAGCAGCAGCTGGCTGTTTCTCTCTTTCCCTCCCTCTCTCGGTCTCTTTCTCTGTCTCTGTCTCTCTCCTTCCCCCCTCTCTCTGTCTCTGTCTCTCTCTACACCCCCTCCCTCTCTGTGTCTCTCTCTCTGTCTCTCTCTCTCTACATCCCTCCTTCTCTGTGTCTCCCTCTGTCTCTGTTCTCTGTCTCTGTCTCTCTACTCCATCTCTCTCTGTGTCTCTCTCTGTCCTCTGTCTCTCTGTCTCTCTCTACCCACCTCCCTCTGTGTGTGTCTCTGTCTCTCTCTCTGTCCTCTCTGTCTCTCTGTGTCTCTCTCTTCCCCCTTTTGTCTCTCCCCCTCTCTCTCTTCCACTCTCCCACTCTGTGTCTCTCTGTCTCTCTCTCTGTCCGTCCCTTTTTCTCCCTCTCATCCCTCCTCTTTGGACTTGCCTGGCAGGGCAGCTCACAGAGTCTCTTTGCTAACAAATTCAAGGTGAGCAGCAAATTCAGATTAGGTAGGCCTTTACTGTCTCCCACCTGCTTTCATTATCTAATAAATAATTCTAAATTATTATAAATATAAATCATATATAAATTAATATATAGTCTCCAGAGAATTTTAATCCTAACATTTTTAATTGTTAAAAAAAGGGAAGGGAGGGGGCAAAGAGAGGAAAAAGTAAAAGACAAGATGAAGACTATATACAATTTATAATCATAACTATGAATGGAGCTTACAATCTAATGGGAAAAATAACAATTAAAAAACCCTGAAAAGTTGGAGGTGGTGGGAGGGAAGGGGTAGGCAACTGATATGTGAGCATGGTGGAGAAGTCAAAGAAGTACTATGCTATATTTTGCTAAAAGCTACCATAAGTGATGAATTAATATCAATACATATAGCTACTAGATGGCATAACATTTAAATACTTAAAGGAAAAAGTGAAATGAGTTCTAGAAAGAAATAGAATCTCCCCTGAAAAAAACCTCCCTAGTATCTGTAATAGTTAGGAAACTCCTTGTACCCTTTTAAGAGCTAAACAAATCCAACAAAAAAAAAAAAAGAGTGAAGGACATGAACAGAACTTTAGAAAATTTAGAGATGTAAGAACTTTGAGGATTACTGAATGGGAACATAAAGTTCACCTGCTGTAAATAGCACCTATACAAAAATTCACTATGTGTTGAGATATAAAAAACTTACCAAAAATGCAGAAAATCAGAAAAACCAAATGCAGCATTTACTGATCACAATACAATAAAATTGTATTCAATAAAGTGCTTTTGAAGAAAGAATTTTAAATGGAGACTAAATGATAATCTGAAAGAATTGGTGACTAAAAAAAATCAATAGAAAACTTAATTAGATAAAAAGACAACAATGAGACAACATACCAAAACTTATGTGATCCAGATAAAGCAGTCCATGGGGAAAATTTTAGATCTTTACATTAACAAAATATTTGTCATTTATTTACATCTCTAATTTATATCTTTTCATCAACAAGAGAGAAAAATAGATCAGAAATTAGTCACATAACTAAAAAAAAAACAGAAAACTAGGAGATCAAGAAACTTCAACTAAGCACATAAAAATACATTCTAAAAATCAGCGAGAATAAAATTGAAAGAAAATAAAGAATTGCTGAATAAAACTTGGAGCTGGGTTTTTTTTAGGGGAAATCAATAAAATAAGCAGCTAGTTTCATTTTAAAATAAGAGGAAAATAAAATTGTTCATATCAAAAATAAAAAGGAATTCTTAATTAAAGAACTAAATGAAAGATTTCAGAAAATATTCTGCCCTGTTACCCACAAATGGCAATAAGATGAATAATTTAGATGAAATTAATACTTACAAAAATACAAAATGCCAAGGATAACAGTAGAATAAATATTTAAATAACCTAAAGTCAGAAGAAAGAAATTTACAAGTTACAAATGAACTTCCAAAGAAAAAACTCCAGAGCCAAATGGATTTAAAAGTGAATTTTATCAAACATCCAAAAAAACTAATTCTAATATTACACATACCATTGGGGGGGTGGAATTTAAAAAGAAGGAACTCTTCTATAATTCAAATATGGTTTTTCACACTAAGCTAATATATTACAACTCCCATCTTGTTCTCAATATGGAGTCTAAATGTCTTCCTTACCAGTTTGGTCCTGTTTCAATCTCCATCTCCTCCCAAACTGAAAAGCAGTACAGACAAACCAGAGATCTGGATGGTCAGGAACTCTGAGCATGAGTTTCCATTATAGCAAGACATCAAGCCAACAAATATTATCATGAGAGAACTACCATAATTTTCCCAAGAGTTTACTTTGGTCTTCAATAGACCTGATTATCTCTCCAACACAAAAGGAAATGTCAAGACTTCCTTTGATGTGTTTACACAAGGGAGAGAGGGAAACAGCTCCTTTTCCTGATAAATAAGGCAATATATTTACACAGTATTCAAAGTGGGTTTTTTAATATACTACCTCTTAAATCTTTTAAGGCTATTTTCTTTCTTTTTTTTGGCTTGCCCAAGCTAATGCATTCCTCCCTAGATTGGCCTGGTCAACATGATGAAGTAGAGTGAAATTGGTGCCTGGTACCTTTAACCAGGGAGATCACAGGCACCAACCCTTTCCAAAGAAAGCAAAGTCATGCTACCTCCTTGGCCATCCTTCTCATAGCTGACCTCTCAGAGCCCTACTGAGAGACATACCTTGAAAAATGAGGCCATTATCCTAGGGGGCAAATGAACCATTGTTAGGTCTGGCAAACTTTCTTGAGCTAAGCTGGAGATCAGAGTGCTCTAGCATGATTCTCACAGCCCCTAATTCTTCTGAGAATTTCTTTGAACAAAGTCATAACCTTTGCTAAGCTTTTTTATCCCCACAGAAATGCACAGCCCACCCACAAACTTTAAGTCATGACCCCATGAAAACCATTCTCCAGCTATGGGGCTAAGAGAGCTATTTATAACACAATTCTCTTCTGTTTCTCAGGCTCTTCATCTTCTCTCTTCCAGTTCATCGCCTCCCTAAGAGATCAAGGCAGGAATTAATCCTAGCTAAATAGATTGGTCTTGCCAAATAAGAGAAGGTCAAGCAAGTCTTACCTGTAGGTGGCATAGTATGACTCCAAGGAAAGAGAATCTCTCTGGATTTGTAATCATCCTGCTTGCTGTGAGTGTTTGACGTTTCTATAAAGGGATGAAGTATTATCTCTCAATGAGATATAAGGTTTAAAATGCAAATATCCATTAGAGAGACAACAGGTCAATTTAAAATGACATTGAGATAGAATAACAATAATAGTTCACATTTGTATAGGCTTTTAGATAGATCTGAAATCAATAGACGTTTTAATTTTTATTTCCATTTTCACCAGGAAAAATGTAAATAAAATTACTTCAAGGTATCTCTGGCTTCCTGCTATATCAACAAGTTCCTAAATTTGAAGCCAGTTGTGTCTGTTTGGGTGATTCCAAGCTTCCATGTTCTCCAAAGATCTGTTTTATCCTTTTACTATCAGTGAGCCCATGAGCCCATTGACACCTTTGAAAAAGCCAATTCTTTGGAGGCATTTTCTTAAGTAGGAGACATTTGAAAAATTACCTGTGGCAATTGAATGTTGCATAAAGCCAGTGATACTAGATGAAGTAAGTTTTTGTATGATGAAAAAATTTTATTACTGTTATTTAAACACACAAAGTATATGAAATAGGTAAAAGCTATGAAATCACTAAAAGGTTAAAAGTAATTTTTTTAGAACCCTTACCTTCTGTCTTAGAGTCAATGCTAAGTACACACTAAGAAGAATGGTAAGGGCTAGGCAATTGGAGTTAAGTGACTTGCCAAGGGTTACACAGCTAGGGCTTCTCTAATGTCACATCTGAACCCAGGACTTCTTGTCTCCAGGTCCTCCACTCTATCCACTGGGCCACCTACCTGCCCCAAAAGTAAAAAATTTAAAACAAGCAGTGACTTCAAGTGATACTTTATTAAATGGTTATTCTCCTTGCTCAGGATCCAACTCCTCCCAAGTTTTGCTCAAGGATCAATGGGGAACTTATAAGGTCTATAATGAGAGAAGGAAAGAACAAAGACCTCCCCCTTCTAGAATCTGTATTTGTTCTTATTCAGTCATAGCTGACCCTTTGTGACCCTGTGGACCATAGCACTCTGGGCCATTTTGTCTTCCACTATCTCTGTGCCTGTCCAAGTTCATTTTCATTGTTTCTATGACATAATCTATCCATCTCATCCTCTGCCATCCCCTTCTCATTTTGCCTTTAAATCTTTTCCAACATTAGAGGCTTTTTTAATTGGTCCCATCTTCTCATTATGTGGCCAAAGTATTTAAGTTTTGGTGTCAGTATTTGACTTTCTAGAGAATAGTCTGAATTAATTTGTATTTAGAGATGATCATCTAAGGAATTATCTTGGCCTGCCTATCTTCTCTGGTTTTTAATAGAATATTTTTGTTGGAACTCATGTCTACGAGAGCTCCTATCTTTAACAAATGATCTTGGGGATGATTTTAGTCCTTTTGTGCATTACACTATTATTTTCCAATTTTAGTCCAATTAATCACTTCACAAGCTCCCAGAATCAGAATGTCCCTCAGAAGACATCCAGTCAAGCATTCTCAGATTCACAGAATCTCCTTTGAAAGGAACTTCAGAAACCACCTAGTCTCACTCACATCTGAATAGGAATCTCCTCTACAAATGGCTAAAGAGATTCCCCAGGATAGCAAACCCACTACCCTGTGAAATGGACGATTATACTTTTTTAAATTTAATTTATTTTTTTTTACCAATTACATGTAATAAATTTCCACATAGGTTTTCCGATGTTATATGATCCAAATTGTCTCCCTCCTTCCTCTCCCACAACCCCAGAGCTGGCAAACAATTCAATTTGGGTTATACATATATTATCACATAAAACATGTTTCCATCTTATTCATTTTTGTAAGTGAGTAATTTTTATGAAACCAAAACCCCACCACATATACACCCTAACAAACAAGTGAAAAATCAATGCTTTCATCTGCATTTCTACTGCAACATTCTTTCTCTGGAGGTGGATAGCATTCTTTGTCTAAGTCCCCCAGAATTGTCCTGGATTATTGTATTGCTAAGAGTAGCAAAGTCTATCACATTTGATCATTCTGCAATATTGCTGTTCTCTGTTCAGTGTTTTCCTGGTTCTGCTTATTTCACTCTGCATCAATTCATGAAGGTCTTTCCAGCTCTTTCTGAAATCATCCTGTTCATCATTCTTTATAGTACATTAGTATTGCATCACCATCATATACCACAATTTGTTCAGCCATTCCCCAATTGATGGATAGCCCTTCAATTTCCAATTCTTTGCCACCACAAAAAGGGCTGTTATAAATATTTTTGTACAAGCAGGTCCTTTCCCCTTTCTTTTTTATCTCTTTGGGATTCAGACCTAGTAGTGGTGTTACAGGATCAAAAGGTAGACACAATTTTATAACTCTTTAGGCATAATTCAAAATTGCCCTCCAGAATGGTTGAATCAGTTCACAAGTCCTCTAACAATGCATTCGTGTCCCAATTTTGCCTCATCTCCTCCAAAATTTGTCATTTTCCTTGACTGTCATATTAGTCAATCTGAGAGGTGTGAGGTGACAATTATACTTCTGAACTGAAAGTTTTCCCTTAAACTAAACCTAAAGCTGTTGCCCTACAACTTCTATCTATTACTCCTAGTATTGCCTTCTGCTCCACCCCGGCAGAACAAATCTAATCCCTCTCTCACATGACAACCCTTTATCTACTCAAAGACAGTGATGTTGTTCCACTTAACCCTTGTCTGTTCTAGGCCAAATATTCCCAGTTTCTTCCATTTCATTTCAACATGAGAATTCTAGGTTTTTACCATCTTTTTAACTTGTCATTGATTCCAATGACTCATTTCCCTTGAAAGAGCATACATTTTATTGATTGTCTTATTGGAAAATGCCCAAAAGAGAGTTGTGATGACTGTTTTATGACAGATCAACAGGAAGCAGAAATTATGTAAAGCTCTTCCTAAGGAATCTGATACTCTTAAACACATTAGTAACAGGATCTACATTGGGACAGGAAGGCAGTCAGATTTAAGGCATCCCAAGATCTCAGATGATGACAATGAATAATAGTGGCTCACATTTATATAACATTTTTTAAGATTTATATAGAATTTTCCATGCCACCATGTTCTTTTACGCTAACCTCCACCTCTCACTTGGCACGCCAGCTCCTAATCAAGATTTTAGCTCAATCTAGTTTCATCTTTATGCCAGCTCACTATACCTAACTTCTCTCCCTCTTTCCATCTGTAGCCCTGAAGACATCACTGCCACCTCTAGAAAGGTCATATCAATCAGTTATCCAATGATGACTCCAATCATCAATCCTGGGACTCTCTTTTCTATCCTTTTCTTTTCTAGCCTTTATTGACCTCTTCAGTTAGAATGTAAACTCATTGAGGATGGGAACTGTCTTGCTTATATCCTTAGCTTATCCCAGTGTCTGGAATGTACTAAATGTTGATTTTTTAAAATTCATTAAACAACCTCATGAGTCAAGTAATTCATGTGTAATTATCCCTTAAATCTTTGTTATTTTTTATGAAAAACCTTTTTTCTAATATAGTTTTGAAAGATCCAACATTTCACTTATGGAATAATATGGATATTAAGTCAGTTTGGGACTAAAATGATCACTTTCCTTCCTTATTTTTGTTGCTGAGTCATTTTGTAGTTGTATCTGCTCTTTATGACTCCATTTGGGGTTTTCTTGGTAAAGATACTGGAGTGGTTTGCCATCCCCTCTTCCAACTCATTTTACAGCTGAGGAACTGAGGCAAAAAGCATTAAGTGACTTGCCCAGGGTCACAAAGCTAACGTCTGAGGTCAGATTTTAATTCAGGAAGATGAGCCTTCCTGATTCTAAGGCCAGTTCTCTAATCCACTGAGAACTTAGCTGCTTGTACGCACCATTATTTATGCTAGAAAAGCAAGGAAGCTGAATAATTGTTTGAAATTCTCAGTTCTTTGAGTCTAAAACTTTCAAAAAAGGTATTATTTTCAACCAAAAAAGTCTTAAAAGTATGCTTATCATTCAGCAAACATTTATTAAGTGCTTATTATGTGCCAACCAGTGGGGAGAAAAAAAGAGAAATCAAACAGTCCCTACCCTCAAGGAGCTTACATTTTTCATGGAGACAACAAGAATACCTTATACATATGCAAATAAATATACAGTAATATTTAGGGAGCCAGGAGAAGTTCTAACAGATGACACTTTTATTGTTGTTGTCCCTCAAGTTACTGATGAGAATCTTTGAGTTGGAGATATAAGTATATGCTTGAGATTTATCATTTCCAAAATAGAATCCCACCCAAAACTCTCCTCTTATTAAAAAAAATGATCAGTGATTCATGTTGGACAGTTGGCTCCTGCAACTCCTCCACAATAACGATGCCACTCTAATTCAATGAAATGTCAAAAGCTTGAATAACATTCATTCCGTTCCCTTTAAGCTAATAGTATAAAGCTAAAGAAGAACTCCAAGTCCCTGGCTTCTCAGCTACAGACACGTATGCTCCAGGATTATGGGTGAGACCTGCTGTTCCTCTTTTAGTACAATGCAGTCCTTCCATGACCTATATGTATATTTTCAGCAACAATTGTTAAAGATCATTAAACTTGTGAGGTCTTGGGCTTAGTCAAATGGCAATTTTTAGTTATTGCTTCATTAGAAGCTTCATGGCATAATGAATTGAGTTAAAAGACCTGGATTTAACTTGTACTAGCTGAGTTAATTTTTCTGTGCCTTAAGCATCCTTCATCAGTTAATTTTTTTATCTTTTTTTTTTAATTTAAAATTCAAGCATAAGAGGGTTGTGATCTATGTTATGGGGGTGTGGAGTTTGGTTTCCTATCCTGGCTCCACATATTTATATATTACTTCATAAGAAATTAATAGAAATGCTGAGATGGTGCAAAGATTTTTTTAATTGGCATGAACCCTATTTTATCAGTTTTAGAACCTCTTTGCCACAGGCATGAAGGGCAATTGATCTGCCTTTTAGAACAAGAATTAGTTATAAGGAGGACATTTGTTACTCATCTTCAAAGGTCTAACCCAGATTTTTATACTAATACCTCTGTAAGAAAGCTATAAACAAGCAACTGAACCTCACTCTTTAGCAAGACCTGGCTTTGTGGAAGGCTCCTTCAGAGCCTTTTTTCACTGGGAGATTTCAAGAAATACACCCTCATTTTCTTTAAGGGAGTGAGATGGGATCATATAGTCCAACTACCCCTGAAGTATGAATCTTCATATAAGAGGAGGAATACTCAGCAGCAGCATTGCATGGCGTGGGTGGAACATAAAAATGGCAGAAGCTAGCTAGAGCCAAGGAACCCAATGGCAGGGTCCAGGTTACTGTAGAGGTGGAGTTGATGGTTTCAGGTAACAAGTCATCAGATGGTCCAGGAAATGGCATGATGTCCTGGATTGTAGCAAAATATCCATAATATCAGCAAAACAAAAAGTCTTTTAGATTTAAGTTTAGAGATTAGATTTTTTTTAGGTAAAACACAAGCTATCTTTTCCCTCTTCAAGTAACTTTTGAGAGCTGAGAACATGACAGGTGATGGTCTCACCTTAACAGGATGGCCCACTCAAAAACAGTTCAAGTTTTCAAGATGGCTTGAAGTTGGGAAACTGAAAAGATCAGCTCTGAAGTTTGGCATTTCTGGGGCATCTGCTCCCCAATAATGCATAGAGGCCTAGACAGAGCTCAGCTATGACCATGCAAGAAATCTCCAGAGTTCAGAACAGTAAATAGATCACCTTTGATCTACTTTTGATCTAGTTCATTTTCCAGATGAGGAATTTAAAAAAAACATCCTGATGTCAAGGAGAATCACAGCTCATTTAAATAATTATTAATTGCTTGAAGAGTCAATCTTGGGATAATTGGTTCTCCTGTGCTGATGTAATTATCACTTTCAGGATGAATAATTCTGAAAAAAGCTTAAAGTGTAAGAGTGATATTGACAACCACCCATTTTAAGACATTATGTCATGACCCAAAATGCTGAGCATCTCCAAAAGCTGTTAATCAGGTAAAGTACCTTAAGGGAGAGGGGAGACTTTAATAATTATTATCAATCACTGTGCCTCTAGCTTTTCAAATTTACTACACAAAGGAAGATTTATATAGCAGATATTTAAGATGTTTCTTATAATACATCGTCTAAGGCTGTGAGACCTTTTAAATGAGTCAAACAACTCAAAAGAACTTTAATCTTCTCAAAGGATCAAAGGAAAGATGAAAACACTTGCTCTTTTGGGCTCCATTGGCATTTGAGCATGTTTCCCATCACCAGAGGACATCATATAATCAATCAGCTCATGCCAATGAACAAAATAGACGATGTCAAGAGATGGATCACAAGAACTTGGTCTATGCAACACACATTTTTTATGTCAGTGTCCCATGGCTTCTGACACAGGCACATCTTTGAGTCTGGAAAAGGGAACAGAAAATATTATGATGGCCAAAATCGTTGCTGACCAGGTGAAAAAGGAAGTCATAAGTCCTTATCCCCTTGAGTTCTGAAGACAGGCATTGAACTCTAATAGCTTTGATCACTGGTCATTGGCCCTTCTTTTCTGGGGTTCAGGTTCTCTTACCTGTCAGAATCACCCCCTCTTCTGAGCCCTGAACTCACTCTACCTTCCAGGCAATATTTTACTGATAATCTGATCACAGCCCTTAGACATGCCACGATATCTTGAGAAGGATGTATGGCTAACTAGTCCTGAAGTTTCTTATGTAACCCCTTCTCAAATATTGTCCTTAACACTAGAAGGCACTTGGTAAATGCTTACTGACAATGCAGACCAAAACAGCATGTAGGGGACAGAATTCTCTTCCTGTGACATAGGGCTAAAGTTGAAATTATAGCATCCTATTTTCTGCAAGGGTACCTGACAGTCGTCAGGAATTCGGCTTTTAAAAGATTGGTAGCTAAGGGGCTGAGTGGATTAAGAGCCAGGCCTAGAAACAGGAGGTCCTGGGTTCAAATCTGACCTCAGACACTGCCTAGCTGTGTGACCCTGCCTAGCCTTTACCATTCTTCTGCCCTAGAACCAATACATAATATTGATTCTAAGACAGAAGTTGAGTTAAAAAAAAAAAGACTGGAAGTACCTTAGAAACTGCCTTCTCTCTGCCACAGGACTTGTCCAGTTCAGGGGGTTCTCCCATACCCTGACATTCTTCCAAGAACAGAAGCTACCTTAAACAAAAATTAGGGTATGGGTCTTAAAAATCAGCCGTCTCTCACTTAGAAAGTCTACCCTTGGGATGGAGGGTGACAGACTTGGGTAGAGGCCATACCACTGAAGCCAGAGGCCCTGATCACCAGAATGAGGTGCTCCTGCTGCCTCACTAGCTGAGACTCCTTACAGGTCTTGCAAATGTTCCACCAACCTACAGACAGCCTCCAGGACAGTCTTAGCCACTGCTGGCTAACTGAGCATCATCCTTCCTGAGGGCAGCTGAGTGGCCCTGTAAATAGAGGGTGGGACTCTTCCCAAGTTCAAATCTGGCCTCAGACACTTACTAGCTGTGTGACCCTGAGCAAGTCACTTAAGCCTGTTTGCCTCAGTTTCCTCATCTGTAAAATGAGCTGAAGAAGGAAATGGCAAACCACTCCAGTATTTCTGCCAAGAAAATCCCAAATGAGGTCATAGAGAGTCAAACATAACTGAAACTACTGAACCCAAACAAAATCCTTCTGACCCTCAGGTTTACAACCTCCGAGTCATCCTCTACCCTTTAGTCTTCTTCACTCCACATATGCAAATTAATAGAAAGGCTTTAACCTCAGCTGCCTAGCCCTTATTGTTCTTTTTTTTTTAAAACCTTTACCTTCCATCTTGGAATCACTACTGTATATTGGTTCCAAGGCAGAAGAATGATAAGAGTAGGCAATGGGAGTTAAATGACTTGCCCAGGGTCACACAGCTGGGAAGTGCCTGAGGCCAGATTTGAACCTAGGACCTCCTGTCTCTAGGCCTGGCTCTCAATCCACTGAGCTACCCAGCTGCCAGTTCTGCCCCCCACCCCCCATTGCTCTTTTGTCTTGGAACCAATACATAGTATTGATTCTGAGATAGAAGGTAAAGGTTAAAAAAAATGCTATTTTGCATATTCTCTGATCCAGTCAAACTTTTTGCTGTTCCTCTCTCACACAACAGTCTCTGATTTTGCACTGGCTATCCCCCATGCCTGGAATGCACTCCCTTCTCACTTCTGCCTTAAAATCCTTAGCATCTCTCAAGGAGCAATTCAAGCACTACCTTCAACATAAAACATTTCCTTTTTTTAACTAGCATTTATTGAGCATCTACTATGTGCCAGGCACTAAATACTTCAAATTTATCGTTTTAGTCTCAGAAGAACCCTGGGAGGGAGCTGCTATTATTATCTCCATTTTGCAGATGAGAAAAAATTAACCAGGTAGAAGTTAGGTGACTTACCTAGGGTCATACAGCTAGTAAATGTCAGAGGTTACATTTGAATTCATGTCTCCCTGACTTCAAGACCAGAGTTCTATCTATTATACCACCTAGCTATCTCTTTCTGGATTTCCCCACCCTTGACCAAAATTACCTTTTATTTATTTTATATATTCGTTATATGTACAGATTATCTTCACTCCTTCCAATAAAATATAAGATCTTTGAGGCCAGAGATTGTTTCATTTTTTAAATTTGAACCTTCAGAGTTTGGCACATAATAATCACTAAAATTCTTGTTTATCAATTGCTTAATAAATGGTTGTCGGGACAACTAAGTAACTCGGTGGGTGGTCAAGCCCGGAGATGGGAGGTCCTGTATTCAATTCTGGCCTCAGATACTTCTTAGCTCTGTGACTCTGGGCAAGTCACTTAACTCCCATTCCCTTGCTCTTACTGCTGTTCTGCCTTGGAACCAATACACAGTATTGATTCTATGATGGAAGGTAAGATTTTAATTTTTATTTAAAAAATAAAATAAAGTAAAAGTTACATTGAACTGAATCGAACATTCTAAAGAAACCGTGGGAGGCTCAAATACTCCCTGACTGTGTGACCCTGGGCAAGTCACTTAACCCCAATTGCCTAGCCCTTATCACCCTTCTGCCTTGGAAGTGATACTCAGTATGGAATCTAAGACAGAGGGGAGGAGGAGAAGGAGAAGAAAGAAAGAAAGAAAGAAAGAAAGAAAGAAAGAAAGAAAGAAAGAAAGAAAGAAAGAAAGAAAGAAAGAAAGA
>NC_058132.1:504441947-504473412 GCF_016433145.1 Gracilinanus agilis
AAGAGGGAGGAAAGAGGGAGGAAGAAGGAAAGAGGGAGGAAAGAGGAAGGAAGGAAGGAACGAACGAACGAACAAACGAAGGAACGAACTGTGGGAGAGGCATATGTTCTTATCAGGGTCTTGTGATTCCTATTTGCCTATAATTCTAATAGAAATCTACCCAAGAGAATAAGAGAGAGCTCAGAGAGCATTGTCAGTGTTACTGACCTTCTAAGCCAAAGCTATAAGATTTTGCTTTATGCTCTGTGCTCAAGAGCACAGCACACACACTCTTTCCCCAGGAACACACCAAGGCAGATGAAAGCAAACCAGCCTCCTGGAACTGTATTGCTCTGACATGAAGATGACTGAATTCTCTTGCTCATTTTCCTGCAGACCATCAGCTCTGTAACCTCACCTGATTCTAGGTCTCCATGGTCTTATCTACCACCTACAAGCAACCTCTAAACAGGAGGCAAGCTGATGTTCTTGTTAGGGCTATTGGGTGTGGCTGCTGCCCTCTCACTCCACAGCCTTGTTCCTTACCTCCTGGTCACGTACCAGCTTCTCCTACTCCTGAGAGTTATAAAACCATCTCCTTTCTTCCTCAGGGCACCAGTTTATAAGGAAGAAATAAAGTCCCAGCTCTTAGCATTTTAGTCTCTCTACAATATAGTCATAAATTACCTTTCCAGTCTTACCTCCCACGATCCCCTGGCATGAATCCAGACTAGTATATTCACTGTCACTTAAACACGTTCTGTGGTTTCCAAGACCTTCTTATTTCTTCATGTCAGTTTTGGATTTCAAGGTAAAGAGACAAGTTATTCAGTTATGTGTGACATCGATTTCAAAATATCACTTTCCTTTTCTTTCCTTTCTCCCCAAATTTTTTGCTACCTCAGATCTCCTCTGTGCCCTGAAGTGCCAACCTATAAACTCAGGTGTGGCTCATTTCTCTGCTATTTTTAATATTGTTAGAATGCCTTAGGCAGGTCTCTGAGAAAAATTAATGTTGGATTATGTCATTTATTACCAATATTTCTGTGTGAATCCATCCACTTCTCCAAACTCCAACCTCTGACAGTCAGGCAGTTTCTCAAAAGTGTAACTGGGTAAGATAATTACTCCCACCTGTGCAGAGACCCCCTTTCTCTTTGTCCAAAAACAAAATGTCGTTTTTTTTAACTGTCAGAGAGGGCTGGGTCAGCAAAGCTATAGTGAAGCTGTTGATGAAGCAGTGGGGGGGAGGAGTTGAGGTCTGAGTCTGCTTCCTCATTAAAATATCCACCAATCAGGACTGCCAGGGGAGGTCCAAATGATTTACTGTTAGGTGAATCCTATATATACCAAACCTTGGTATAAAAGACTGTCAGCTTCCTGTTTGAATTTGAAGTCTTTCAGCACAGAGTCATGTGTAACTAACCTATCTTTTATTAATAGACCACGTGCTCCTATTAAAGTGGCCTCATTTTATTTATTGGCTAGAATTCCAAGCAATACACTTCTTCCTCCATATTCCTGGGAGGAGGCTATTGGATTCTCAGGCATTGCCTCTATTCACACAGAAGATCAGAAGGTCATAAATTTAAAGCTGGAAAGAACCTTAGAGGCCAACTAGTCCAGGTGGGCTAGACTTGGAGTCAGAAAGACCTGGGTAGAGATCTCACCCCCAACACTTGCTAAAATGTGTGGCCCTGGGTAAGTCATTTAACCTTAAGGTATCTCAAACTCCTAAGTACTTCTCTTTTAAAACATAAATGGATTTTAGTCTAATTTGGTAGAGGGAGTTCCTACAGTAGAAGTTATGATGAAATCTCAGGAGGTCTCTGGGTAGAAATACTGGAGGCACTATAATTCAGTGGAAAACTTGTTAACTCTCAAGTCAGAAAATCTGAGTTTGAATTATACTTCAGATGTTTACTATTTGTTTGACTTTAGGCAAATTTTTTACCTCCTTCAGCCTCGATTTCTTCAAAGGTAAAATGATGGGAGTAGACTAGATAGTGTTTAAGGTCCACTGTAACTTTGAAGTTTTAATCCTTTCACAGACCCTGCAAAAAACACAAACTCCCCCACAAAAACCCCTGGTAGATCCCTTTCCAAGCTTTTCAAACTGTGTTAACCTTCATTCATCATTCAGACATTCATCACCATTCTTCTTTTAATTCACTTAGCTTTTCCCATGAGACACTGCAATCTGCAGTGATACCATAGACCAGTGATTCCCAAAGTGGGCTCTACTGCCCCCTGGTGCATGCTGCAGCAATCCAGGGAGTGGTGATGGCCACAGGAGCATTTATCTTTCCTATTAATTGCTATTAAAATTTAAAAAATTAATTTCCAGGGTGCTAAGTAATATTTTTTCTGGAAAGGGGCGGTAGGCCAAAAAAGTTTGGAAACCACTGCCATAGACCCTCAAAGGATTTCTTGGACCAGAATCTCTGTCTTAAGACTTCTATCTCCCTCAGAAGAAAGGAGAAAAGACCTGAAAGAAACCTTGAAAGGTTAGTCCCTAAGATACATTTATTGATCTTTCTCAAGTCATTAATTCCATGTTCTTGCCTTCAAGCAGGTTATTATTAGATCCTTTTCAATGATCCATCCATCCATCCATCCATCCCAGTGACCTTCCCACCTTTAGGTAAGCATCCTCAGAAAAGGAGACCTTGCATATCTGTAACAGGGGATATTCTGCTGTACAGTTAGGCAAGGGGAGAGACCCTAGTCAGCAATGGGAGAAGTTCATTAAATAGGTAAAGAAGAAATGGTAGTTCACATGGAAATATACCTTCTTTACCTTCCCAATGCACACTTGTTTGTTACTGACTCAGGTCTCCCCCCAACCCCTGCCCCATAATCAGAGGTTCTTCATCTTTTTTGTGTCATGGTCCCCCTTAGCAGTCTGGTGAAGCATATGGATCTCTTTTCAGAAAATTTTAAATAACTGAAGAAAATATTAAATTTCACTTAGAGAGTTAGTGAAAATAAAGATGTGGTTTCTTTCTAATCCAACTTTACGGACACCCTAAATCTATTCACAAGATCTTTGGGGGTCCATGTTAAGAACCTCTGGCCTAATACTTGTAGAGCAGAGGAGAGATCTAAAAAAAACTGTTAAGAAAATAGTCAAACGGGGCAGCTAGGTGACTCAGTAGATTGAGAACTGAACCCTAGTTTCAAACCTGGCCTTAGACAGTTCTTAGCTATGTGACCTTAGTCAAGTCATTTAACTCCCATTGCCTAGCTCTTAATACTTTTCTATACTGGAACTAATGGATGATATTAATTCTAAGATAGATTGTAAGGTTTAAAAAAAAGATACTTAAAGAAATACAATGTATTGTTGATTGAATCCACTTTTCTCTATTTCCAGAATAATTTAAGAGATTTAAATTTTTATTAGTAGTAGTAATAGCTAGCATTCATGTAGTTGCTTTAAAGTTTGTAAAGTGCTTTGTAAATATTATCTCATTTTATCCTCACAATAATCTTGAGAGTTAAAGGTTGTTATTATCCCTAGTTTACAGAAGAGGAACTGAAGGCAGATAAAAGTTAAATGACTTCTTTAGGGTTTAAAGTAGTATTTGAAGTTGGGTTTATCCTGGCTTCAGGTCTAACACTCTATCCACTATACCACAAAACTACCTTTACTTGCCTGATTTGTTTTCAGAGAAGTGAAAGTGACTGTTTTCTGAGTCTCTTTTATTGCATTTACTGCATGCAAACACATGAATAAAATAGTTTGCCACCTAGGTAGGACAGTGTCTTTTTGAAGAATTCTCTTCTTACTACAATCTTAGGGCATTACTCCGTAGTTAGCTGACACCTAAATTGCCTTACAAATCCCAAATTTGCTTTCTTGCCCTTGAGTGTTCTTAGACTGTTCAATCATTAACAGTGTCTGTCAGCATGACCTACAATATCCAATCTGAATTCCATTCAAGTATGAAAAAAATCATTCAACCTATAAGCTTTCTAATAGCAGTCAGTAGACCAGAAGAATTAACATCCAACTGAGGACGTCCCAATCTCCTTTCCCTCAAATTCTTGTGGAAGCAAACCTAGAAAAAGTCAAAATCAGCAGTGAATAAAGGAAGGTATAAACAAGGTTTTCATTTCCATTTCTCCATTTAAACTCCTGTACTCTTGGAAGGAAGGAAGGAAGGAGGAAAGCAGAGAAAAAGAAAGGGAGGAAAGGTAGAAGGGAGGAAAGGAGGGAAGAAAAGGTGAAAGAAAGGAAAAGAGAGGAGGAGAAGGAAGAAAGTAGGGGAGGAGGGAAGGAAGGAAGGAGGGAATGAAGGAAGGAAGGAAAGAAGTAGAGAAGGAAGGAAGGAGGAAAGCAGAGAAAAGGGGAGGAAAGGCAGAAGGGAGGAAAAGAGGGAAGAAAAGGTGAAAGAGAGGAAAAGAAAGGAGGAGAAGGAAGAAAGGGAGGAGGGAAGGAAGGAAGGAAAGAAAAGGAGAGTGAGTGAAAGGATGGAAGGAAAAAGTATTTACTAAGTACTTACTATATGTAAATCACTATGATTAGTACTGTAGATATAAATACAAAAATAAAGGTAGTCCCTGCCCTTAAGGATCTTGTATTCTAATGGGAAAACACATTTGTATATAAGGAGTAAAATATATATATATATATATATGTAACAATTATAAGATCATTATTATTTCAATCATTACTGTTATCAGTAATAATAATACCTAGCACCTTAATATAGCACCTTAAGATTTTCAAAGCATTGTGTATATTAGTTATCATTTGACCCTCACAGCAACCCTTTGAGGTAGGTGCTATTATCTTCTGTATTTTATAGACGAGAAGACTGAGGAAGGTTAAGAGTCTTTCTAAGTTCATAACAGCTAATAAGTGACTGATGTGGGAGTTAAACTGAGGTTATGTATGTCTACCCAAGTTGTCTAAATGAAGATCACAGGAGACATTGATCCATAGCTCTGGAATCTTACCCTACCATTTCCAAAGGAGACTATAATTTCTGCCTTTGAGGAGAATAAGAAAAGGATCAAATAAGCTGAATACTCTGTCCTCCCTTCTATGAGAAGGGCATTGGATGTTAACTATAGCTATATGCTTCCTAACTATTGACAGTCTAGGGCCATGATGGTGAAGATGTGGTATGCATGCTCTGGCCACACAGAGGGGTCTGCTCTGTTTCCCCCCTCCACCATGGCTCAGGACATTTTTTGCATGCCCTCTGTCCAGCAGACCAGTGCAAGCATTTCCTTCCTCTGCTTTCTGGGGTAATGTGGGGGTGCTCACAGGTGGCTTGAAGGTGCAGTTTAGGCATACAATCTCTAAAAGGTTCACCAACACTAGTATAGGGGCATGATTTTGATTCAGAACAAAAAACTTGTACTTCATTGCTAATGTTTAGTATATGCTTGTCAGTTTGACTCCTTCTTACCAAACCCTTGGTTACCCAAGGCCATCACAAATAATGAATAGCCAGTAAACATGTTTGTCCAAGCAAATAGCAAACAGAAAGTGGAGAAGTTATGCAGATTAGAAAATATCAGAAAATATACAATGAAAGAGTTCTCCTGATGGTAGTGAGATATCTTAACTCAAATCAAAAGAAAGGCTTGATTTCACTCAGGGGCAAAGTCTCTAGGGAGGAAAGTTGGATGGCTCTCAGTAGTATATTAGGGATCTAGCCTTCCCTACAGTTTTGCAGCTTCTAATGTCTCTCTCTTTCTCTCCTCCCTAGAGCTGGCCCCAAAAAGTGTCTGGATCAATATGTGACTCTCTCAAAGAGTTAGTCACTAACTCGGTACCTCCAGAAATACTAAGTATAACATCAGCATTATCTCTATAAAATTAAGAGTCTCTTTCCACATACACAAAACGAAAAATGCTCCAGGCTTAATCAGAAACTTCGATTACACAAAAATATGGAAGTAATGGCCAAGGAAGTAAACTTTATTGCAGAAAGCATACCTAAGAAGCATCCATGTCAAATTGCTTACTATCTCAGCGGGGTTGGGGTTAGTGGGGAAGAATTTGAGACTCAAAATTATGTTTCAAATGTTAGAAATTCTTTTTACATGGAATTAGAGGGAAAGACAAGAAAAATCTAAAAGGAAAAGAAAAAAACTTACACCAACAGGTAATCTGAAAATAAAATTTAAAAATCTCCTTTGAAATATTCCTATAGAGAGAAGGAGAAACTGAAGTATGGTTTATATATATGATTTACAAGTACGTTTTTTATTTCATCCTTTTTGATTAAATATCTACTAAGTAATTTTGAAAGCAGGTACATTTTTTTTGTACTTGAGCTCTTAGTACAATTCTTTGCACATAGACAGTCCTTTAACAGATTTTTTTTCGTTCATTCATATACATGTAGTTATAAGGAAGAGAGGATTTCAGCAAGTGAAACATGGTCTGCAAAGAACAGATGCAGATGCAGGAAAAAGATTCTAGAATGTGGGAGAAGAGGGCCAGACAGTTGGCTGGGGTTTGAGCTGGGTCTTTTTTCTCTGGTTTGACCTGGAGGGAGATGGTTTATCCTTGGTGGTTGTTTCTACTTTGACTTCTCATCCTACCTGTTGTCCTGTTGGAGCTTTGCTGTTATTAGCTGTACCCGCCTGTAATCCTGACCATCTGACCTCATCTGTAAGATCAGCTCTGGTTCCTTTCTGGATCCAGGACCTTTGCCCTTTGCCCTGCCCTGCCTAACTGCCCAAGACCACTACCTGAAACACCAACAAAAGGGGGGGTTGTTTTAGTGCAGCTTTAGCTAGAGTGGGCCTGGGGATCTATAGGTCAGAGAGGCTAGACTTCGTGGAGGGAAATACTGTGAAGACTTCCCGTGAGGGAACAACTTGAGATTGGGGGTTTGAGTTAGAGACATATGCATTGGGGTTACCTAGATTCCTTCTAACCTTTCCCTTTTAATTAAGCCAACTTTTATTTACTATATTAGTGGTCTGTGTGTGTTACATCAGGACAGACTCTACCTGGACTGGGATCTGTTAGCCCACAGTCATCCTACTGACACTGGCCCAATTCAGTCCTATCCCTAAAACCCATCTCCCTTTTTACAATGTAGAACAAAAGAAATGACTTCTGCATAAAATTAAACATCTCTATAATATAGGGCTTGCCTTTATAGGTATTAATAAATAATAAATTTGACATGTAACTTCTTTAAAAACAGGCAGCTAAGGTAAATGGGGTATTTGGCAAGGAGGCTTAAGAGGAGATGGCCATAGAAAAAGGAATGGGGGGCAGCTGGGTAGCTCAGTGGATTGAGAGCCAAGCCTAGAGACGGGAGGTCCTAGGTTCAAATATGGCCTCAGACACTTCCTAGCCATGTGACCCTGGGCAAGTCACTTTACTCCCATTACCTACCCCTTACCACTCTTCTGCCTTGGAGCCAATACATAGTATTGACTTTAAGATGGAAGGTAAGGGTTTTAAAAAAAAAAAAAAAAAAAAGAGGAATGAAATGATTCATTACTGGAATTTTCCTGAAATGGTATTCTGGAAGAGACAGTTACAGATCAGGAAAGTAAGATCTAAGAGTGAAAGAAACTCCAAGGCACTTGCATCTGACAAAAAAGACATGGAGGAGAGTGGTCATTTAGTCCAGCTCTCTAAAGTGTGAACATAAGGAAATTTGGGCCTAGAGATGTTAAGGGACTTGCTCAAGGTCACCCAAGTAACAAGCATCAGAGGTGTGGTGTGTGCTCAGGTCCTCTGACTCCAGAGCCAAGACTCTTTCCAATAAACCATGTTTCTTTTTTTTCTTTTTAAACTGTACTTTCTCAGAATCAAAACAAGTATCAGTTCCAAGGTAGAAGAGCTTAATAAGGGTTAGACAAATGGGGTTAAGTGACTTGCCCAGGGTAATTCAGCTAGAAAACATCAGAGGCCAAGCTCAAACCCAGGACTTCCCATATCTAGGCTTGGCTCTCTATCCACTGAGCCACCTAGCTGCTCCTGTGCCATGTTTCTTAACACCAAAATCTGTGATTTCAAAGAAAAGAGATTTGGAGGGTAAAAGATGTGGGCAACAATGGCAATCGAACTTGTACATCACTTTCTTCACCACAGCCCTGTGAGGTTCTACAGTATAAAGATTATTATTATTTATTATTATTAATGATATTATTGGCATATTATATGTCAAAAGTATAAAGATTATTATTAGTATTTAAGAGACCAAGAACTAAAACAAAGAGAAGCTAAGGAATTTGCTTGGGATTGTATATTTTGTGGATGTCAAAGTTGGGATTTGAAATTCAGCTCTACTGATTCCAAGAACCATCACTCTTCACATTCATTATACCATACTGTTTCCCATCATATATAATATTGCATCTGGAGATTTCCTATTCGTTCCTTTATTCAGCAAGGCTTTATTAATTGCCTTTAATGCTAAGGCACTGGGCTAGGTGCCAGAGATACAAAGACAAAAATAAAAGTATCTAAAAAGACCTCACATTCCACTGTAAGCCAAAGCATCTTATTATTTAAAGGTTACCAAGGACGTTTCACAGATTATAGGAGAGGGTATTTATAATTTTTTTCATGGATCTTCAGAATACAGTTCCATAGCTCTGGAGTCTTATAAAACCAGGGTTTGAAAGTTCAAATCTCACTGGGACCTCCAACTTATACCTTTAGGGGCAGCTAAGTAGCCTAATGTCTAGAGAGCTGGGACCTGAGTTCAAATCTGGCCTGGGGATAAGCTTCCCAAGAAGATCAGGAATGAAGCAAGGATGCCCATTATCTCCACTATTATTTAATATTGTACTAGTAATGCTAGCTTTAGCAAAAGAGAAGAAAAAGAAATTGAAGAAATTAAAGTAGGCAATGAGGAAACTAAACTATCCTCACAGATGATAATAATAGTATACTTAGGGAATCCTAGATAATCAACTAAGAAGCTAGTGGAAATAATAACTTTAGCAAAGTTGCAGGATACAAAATAAACTCACACAAATCATCAACATTTCTATGTATTTCCAACAAAAATCAGCAAGAGTTAGAAAGAGAAACTCCATTTAAAATCACACAATATAAAATATTTTGGAATCTATCTGCCAAGACAAACACAGGAATTATATAAACAAAATTACAAAACGCTTTTCACACAAATGAGATTAGATCTAAACAACTGGAAAATATTAATTGCTCATGGGTAGGCTGGGCTAATAAAAGTGACAACCCTACTAAATTAATTTACTTATTCAGTGTCATGCCTTTAAAATTACTAAAAATTATTTTTTAGAATTAGAAAAAATAATAAAATTCATCTGGAAGAACAAAAGGTCAAGAATACCAAAGAAACTAATGAAATCTGGCCTCTGACACTTACTAGCTTTCTGACCTTGATCAAGTTGTTTAACCTTGTTTGCCTTAGTTCCTCGTCTGTCAAATGAGCTAGAGAAGGAAATGGCAAGCCACTCTAGTATTCTTTACCACAAAAACCCCAAATGAAGTCACAAAGAGTTGGACATAACTAATCAATTAAACAAAAGGAATACTGTATCATATAGATTTGGAGCTAGAATGACTCCCAGAGGCCATATAGCCCAACTCCCTTTTTTACAGATGAGGAAATGAAGCTCAGGGAGATTAAATGACATATCCAAGGTCATACAGGTAGTAGTCATCAGAGGTAAGATATGAACCCCTGATTCCAGAGCCCATTTATACAAGGTGATAATGCTGCATTCTGTGTGTATCTTGTACGTGCCCATGTATATACTTCTTCCGTAGCCCATTAGAACATAAGCTCCTTGAGAGCAGGGCTACCGCCTTGCTTTTCCTTTGTAACCCTAGTGCTTGGCACAGTTCTTGGCACATAGTGAGTACTTAAAAGCCTATCAATGGATCAGTTCTTTAAAAATTGCCAGAGGCTGGACCCACCACTTCTGGAACATTGTTTCCAGTTCTAGAAGTCACATTTTAAGAAAGACATTGAGGGGAAGCTAGGTAGCCCAGCGGTTTTTGCTGGACCGGTAACTGAGAGGAATGGAATTCAAATTTGTCCTCAGACATTTCCTAGCTGTGTAACCCTGGGCTAGTCCTTTAACTCCATTGCCTCATCCTTACCACTCTCCTGCCTTAGAATCAATGCTTAGTATTGATTTAAGGGTTGAAAAAAAAAACAAATAGAAAGACAATAAATTGAAGGGCATTCAGGATGGCAAAAAGACCTCAGAATCACACCATTTGAAAATCAGTTCAGGGAAATGGGGACACTTAGCCCAGAGAAGAGGGGCAGGGGAGAAAGGGAAGTACAACAAGGGAGGGGATTATAGGAACTGATTAAAAACAAAACACTGGTATAGAAGGAAACAGTGAAAGAAGAAAGGATAGGACTAGGAGATCAAAATGTCTGGGAATGCAGAGTTGATAATTATAACTCTGAATGTGAATGGGATGAACTCACCCATAAAACGGAAGCAAATAGCAGAGTGGATTAGAAACCAAAACCCAATCATATGTTGTTTACAAGAAACACACATCAGACAGACAGACAGACATAGAATGAAAATGAGAGGATGGAGCAAAATCTTTTGGGCTTCAAATAAGAAAAAGAAGGCAGGGGTGGCTATCATGATCTCTGACAGAGCCAAAGTAAAAATAGTTAAGGTTAAAAGAGATAAGGAAGGTTACTACATCCTAATAAAAGGCAGTATAAACAATGAAGAAATATCAGTACTCAATATGTATGCACCAAACGGAATAGCTTCCAAATTTCTAAAGGAGAAGCTAGTGGAGCTCAAGGATGAAATAGATAGCAAAACCATACTAGTGGGGGACCTGAACCTTCCCCTATCAGATCTAGATGAGTCAAACCAAAAAATAAATAAGAAAGAGATAAGAGAGATGAATGAAACCCTAGAAAAATTCAAGTTAATAGATATTTGGAGAAAAATAAATAGAGACAAAAAGGAATACACCTTTTCAGCAGCACATGGAACATTCACAAAGATAGACCATGTAATAGGGCACAGAAACATGGCAAACAAATGCAAAAAAGCAGAAATAATAAATATAACCTCAGATCATAATGCACTAAAAATAGTTATTAGTAGGAATACATGGAGAGGCAAACCAAAAACTAATTGGAAATTAAATAATATGATTCTCCAAAATAATTTAGTGAAAGAACAAATCACAGAAACAATCAACAATTTCATTGAAGAGAATGACAATGATGAGACATCTTACCCAAACTTATGGGATGCAGCCAAAGCAGTTCTAAGGGGAAAATTGATATCACTGAGTGCATATATTAACAAATTAGGGAGGGCAGAGGTTAATGAATTGGGCATGCAACTTAAAAAACTAGAAAATGAACAAATTAAAAATCCTCAGATGAAAACTAAATTAGAAATACTAAAAATCAAAGGAGAAATTAATAAAATTGAAAGTAAAAGAACTATTGAATTAATAAATTAGAGTAGAAGCTGGTATTTTGAAAAAATAGATAAAATAGACAAAGTACTGGTTAATTAAAAAAAGGAAAGAAGAAAACCAAATTAATAGTATCAAAGATGAAAAAGGAGACCTCACCTCTAATGAAGAAGAAGTTAAGGCAATCATTAAAAACTATTTTGCCCAATTATATAGCAATAAATTTAGTAATCTAGGTGATATGGATGAATATTTGCAAAAATATAAATTGCCTAGATTAACAGCAGAAGAAATAGAATACTTAAATAATCCAATATCAGAAAAAGAAATTGAACAGGCCATTAAAGAACTCCCTAAGAAAAAATCACCAGGGCCTGATGGATTCACAAGTGAATTCTATCAAACATTCAAAGAACAATTAATCCTAATACTATACAAATTATTTGATATAATAAGCAAAGAAGGAATCTTACCAAACTCCTTTTATGACATAAATATGGTACTGATTCCAAAGCCAGGCAGATCAAAAACAGAGAAAGAAAATTACAGACCAATCTCCTTAATGAAAATAGATGCAAAAATCTTATGCTAGCAAAAAAGATTCCAGCGAGTGATCAAGAGGGTTATTCATCATGATCAGGTGGGATTTATACCAGGAATGCAAGGATGATTCAACATTAGGAAAACCATCCACATAATTGATCATATCAACAAGCAAACCAACAAAAACCACATGATTATCTCAATAGATGCTGAAAAAGCCTTTGACAAAATACAACACCCATTCCTACTGAAAACACTAGAAAGTATAGGAATAGAAGGTTCTTTCCTAAAGATAATAAACAGTATATATCTTAAAACCATCAACAAGCATCATATTCAATGAGGATAAATTAGAAGCCTTTCCAATAAGATCAGGTGTGAAACAAGGATGCCCATTATCACCTCTTTTATTTAACCTTCTAACAATTAAAGGACTATTGTATAGCAAGATTAGATTTGTTCTGCTTGGTTTTATTTTTTATTTTATTTTTTAGATTTTTGTGACCCCATTTAGGGTTTTCTTTTTTATTTTCTTTTATTTTCTTCTTTCTTCTTTCTTTTCTTTTTTTAATTTTGAATTCTGCTTAGTTTTAGAAAGAACTAAAGGGATGGAAGTTGCAGAAAGGTAGTCAGGTTCCATATAAGACCACCCCAAAAAATTACTATTTAATTGTAGATATTTCCATTTATGTCCAATTCTTCATGATCCTATTTGGGGTGTTGGCAAAGATACTGGCATGGTTTGCAATTTTTTTCTCCAATTCATTTTACAGATGAGGAACTGAGGTAAAGAGGGTTGGGACCTGCCCGGGGACACACAGCAAGTGTCTGAGGCTGGATTTGAACTCAGGAAGATAAAATTCCAAGCCCAGTGCTCTATCCAGTGCAGCTGGCTTGGAAGGTATCGAGTTTTCCTTCACTTGGTGGAAATGACTGGATGGCCATTTATTAGAGATGGCAAGGAGACAATTCTTGGTCAGGTACTCATTGATGACTACTGAAGTCCCTTCTAACTCTAAGATTTGGAGATTTGGTGATGTGTAGGCTAGATAGCGTTCATCTAAATAGAACTCATTAGAGAAGTCACCCTAAGGAAAAGAAACAGTGGGATGTAGTGGATAGAAAGCAGTCCTCAGCCCAGAAGACCCAAGTTCAGGTCCTATACTTGACATATCCTGTTGGAGTATGGGTAACAGATTTGACTTACCTCAGCTGTCTTCTCCTATTGGTGAGTTCCTCCTAGAACCTGAACTAGCCAATCTTCACTATCCAGACCTCAAAGCATGGTTACCTTCTCCTACCAGCATCTCCACTCACCACCCCTGCCCCTGTTTTATCTCCAGCTTTTCAACCTTATTTTATAAAATGTTGTCTTTCCCATTAGAATGCAAGCTCTTTGCAGGCAAGCTCTGGTCTTCTTTTTGCTTATATTTGTATCTTTGCCATTTAGCACAGTGCCTGGCACATTTGTCGCTCAGTCATTTCAGTCGTGTCCAAGTCTTCCTGACCTCATTTAGGATTTTCTTGGCAAAAATATTAGAGTAGTGTGCCGTTTCCTTCTCCAACTCATTTTACAGATGAGGAACTGAGACAAACAGAGCTAAGTGGTTTGTCCAAAGTCACATAGCTAGTTAATGTCTGAGGCCAGATTTGAACTTGGGAAGTTGAGTCTTCCTGACTCCATACCTGGCATTCTATCTATCCACTGTGCCACCTAGCCACCTATCATGGCACATAGTAAGCTCTGAGTAAATGCTTGCCACCTGCAGACAGGAGGTCCTAAATTCAAATCTGACCTCAGAAATTCCCTATCTGTGTGACCCTGGGCAAGTCACTTATTGCCAATTGTCTGGCCCTTACTGCTTTTCTATTCTGGAACTGATACATAGTATTGATTCAAAGACAGAAGGTAAGGGTTTGAAAATAAATGCTTGCTATTTAAACTGATTTTTCAGTGTAGCTCAGGTTACCTTCTAAGACTATAAAATCCAGAGAAGTTACTGTTCCAATAGACCTGAAATTTTTATAGCTAAGACAAATCCTTCTCCCCTTCCTCTTTTTTTGTTGTTCAATCCCTTACTTTCTGTCTTAGAAGTCATGCTAAGTATCAGTACCAAAGCAAAAGTGCAATAAGGGGCTAGGCAATTGAGGATAAATGACTTGCCTAGGGCCACACAGCGAGGCAGTATCTAAGGGAAGAATTGAACCCTGTACCTCCATCTCTAGACCTTGGTTTCTATCCACTGAGCCACCTAGCTGGCCCCTCTTCCTTTTTTAACTTGTTGAACAAAAGTCTATTAGACAGGGGCAGCTGGGTAGCTCAGTGGATTGAGAGTCAGGCCTAGAGACGGGAGGTCCTAGGTTCAAATCCAGCCTCAGACACTTCCCAGCTGTGTGACTCTGGGCAAGTCACTTGACCCCCATTGCCCACCCTTACCACTCTTCCACCTATGAGTCAATACACAGAAGTTAAGGGTTTAAAAAAATAAAAATAAATACTTAAAAAAATGTTTAAAAAAAGTCTATTAGACAAAGAAAAAAACAAAAACGAAAGCAGAGGTAAGGAAGGTCTTTTCAATATAGTTTATTTCAGCAGTTCACAATTAATTTCATGATAAAGCCATCATTTATACAATTCTAGCTCTATAATGACTTATATTCACCCACACAAGGTCTCGCTGTTAAGATACATACGTTTTCAAAGGAAAATATTACCGTTTCCTTCAAAACAACTGCCAAGTAATAGCTACTTAAGGGATTGGGTATTCTTTCTTTGAGTGGCTTTGACTAAAGCCTAACAATGTGCAAATTCCAATTGTATACAATCCAAACTGGAGGTAGCAAGGACCTTAGGAAATCACTCAGAGGGGTTGGCAGACTTGCAAACAAGGCATGCCATGGATCTGACCCCTTGTTTTCTTATACACAGATGGGGTGGGAGAGGGATAATGATGTGTGTGTGTGTGTGTGTGTGTGTGTGTGTGTGTGTGTGTGTGTGTGTGAAAGAGAAAGACAGAGGGAGACAGAAAGACAGACAGACAGACAGAGACAGAGAAACAGAGACAGAGAGAGACAGAGAGAACTGGTGTATGAGAAGGATTATCAGTTGTGCTAATTTGAGATGGATGGGGTGACAACAAATGGCTGAATGAGATTTACATGTGTAACCATGTGACATCTCTTTTTATTTCTTCTTTTTTAATTATCAAGCATTTATTTTCTCTCCTTCCCACCACTCCTTCCCTTTGGGAAAAAAAAAGAAAGAAAGAAAAAGAAAAACATGACCCTTGAAACAGATATGCATAGCCAAACAAAGCAAATTGCCATATTGGCCAAATTCAAAAATATACATCTCACGGTGTAGTTTAAACCCATCACCTCCTTGTCATGAAGTAGGTACCATGTATGCATCCATTGGTTCCCTGGAATTGTAATTCATCATTGCATTGATCATAGTTCTTAAGTCTTTCAAATGTGTCTGTTATTATCATGTTATTGAATAAATTGCTCTTCTGGGGCTGCTCACTTCATTCTGCATTTGTTCATACAAATCTTCTCAGGTTTCTCTGAAACAGTCCCTTTCAACATTTCTTATGGTACAGTACTATTCCATTACATTCATATGCCATAATTTGTTCATCAGTTCTCTACTTGACGGGCACCCCCTTAGTTTCTAGTTCTTTGCCACTGCATAAAGAACTCCTATATATAGTTATATGTAATGGTCCTTTTCCTTTTTCTCTGCCCTCTTTGGAGTATAGAGCTAATAGTAGTATCATTAGATTAAGGGTATGCTCAGGTTAGTCACTTTTAGGACATATTTTCAAATTGTTCTCCAGAAGCCATGTTGACATCTAAGCCAGCTCCTGACCAGTAACAAGAAAAAACAGATTTCAACTTCCAGAAAAACAGTTGCAGGCTCATCTGAAAATCACAAATACAAAGCTCCTCCGAAAGTCTTTAGGCAATGCCACCTTCTCCTTGGGGGTTCCCAGTAGGAAAGAAAGTGTAGCCAGTTTTCTTGACTTTGAGAGTATTTCCAACAGAGAAAATATGGCTGATAATATTCTTTCCCCTCCCTCTGGTCAAGAACTTGAGCTGTAAGCAACTCTATCCCTTTTTATCATAAAACTTATGGGGAAATAAAAATTACTATCTTAACTTAGAAGTAGATGCATTGGGGGCTGATGGTATAGAGGTTTAATCCATTAAGCTGAAAATGCTAAAATACTTTGGAATCCTACAGAGGTGAAAAGTGCAAATAGCCCTATCCAACACAAGTAAGGCATGGAGCATAGGGATTAGTGGGAGAGATGGCCCTCAGCCAGTGTTTTCTGAGCCTTCTGAATTGAGATAAGTTATTAAATTTTTAGTATAAGAACTGCAGGTACGGGGGATTCTGATGAAAAACTTTTCCTCTGGATAATCCCAGTAACAACAGTCAGTCTTCCAAGTTTCTCATCATGAAGAATGAGATCCATTGACAAAGAACACAAATCCCACTCCAAGTTCCACCAACAAATCTGTTCAGTTAACATACTATTAACATCAGGATTCTCTCTCTAAACCTTTCCGTGACTGTCAAAAAATTGCCCTCCAACCATCAGGTTGCATTTCTATACAAGAAAAATTCTAAGAGGTTCTGACCATCCCTGCTGGAGACCCAGAGCTATAACTAGGGTGAGACAAGAAAGGCTTTGCCCTAGGATGTCCTACATCTAGAAAAGTATCTTTTCTCCTCTCCCTAACATTGGTGGCTCTTCACATATAACTGGGTAACTAGGGTAGGACAAGAAAGGCTTTACCTCAGGATGTCCTACATCTAGAAAAATGTGTTTTTTCCTCTCCCTAACATTGGCGTTTCACATATAACTGGGTAACTAGGATAGGGCAAGAAAGGCTTTACCTCAGGATGTCCTACATCTAGAAAAGCATGGTTTTTTCCTCCTCCTAACATTGAGGGTTCTCACACATCTTCTTGTCCTTCGTTGACTCGTATCACATCTCCCACAACCATAGCATGACCACTTCCAATTTTTCGCAGGCCACACCACCACACCTCCCCTCCCAGAGGCCACCCCAGCAGCAGCTCAAGGTCCTTGTTTTCTGCCTGGGGGTTGATATTTCAGAGTCTTTCCTCCATCAGGCTTTATTCCCAAGAAGGTCTCTCACCCCAGGTATCAGAGTTGATAGTAATGGCTTTGCTGGTAACTCTTTTTTGTCTATTCTGACTCAGAAGAAACATTATTATGGATTGGAAATTTATTACACATGAGTAAAGCATGACCACCCTTTAGCACATACTCCTTTCCTT
Source organism: Gracilinanus agilis (assembly GCF_016433145.1). NCBI lineage: Eukaryota > Metazoa > Chordata > Mammalia > Didelphimorphia > Didelphidae > Gracilinanus > Gracilinanus agilis. The sequence goes on from NC_058132.1 coordinate 504,459,182, forward strand.
CTCTTTGTTCCAAGAAGAAAAACTACTGATTATTTGTGCTACAAAGAGGGATTCCAATATACTAGGAGCAGCCTAAACCCACTTGCTTAAGAGAGTAATGATGAGAAGATCTTGACCATCAAGAAGATGAATTGATGTCAGAACTGAGTTCCAGATTTTAAAGTTATTATAATTTTGTTTTCCTAAGTAATCTGGTCTTTCTTCCCTTTCTTGATCTGGTCTCCCAGCGTTACACTTCCTATGAAAAAAGTGTCTCAGGCCTTGGATGAGCTCTTCCCTAGGAGATCAGACACATTCCTGACTTGGATGCCGCGGGTGGCTCTTCCACAGCTATGCCCTTCATGTCATCAGGCATCTGGCCATCAGCACGCCACACATTCAGGTCCCCAAAAATGCCCATTTCAATCATCTCTTCCTGCCAAGGAATGGGACAGTTTCCAGTTGCAAATTCCTGAAAGAACTCAGTATCTGTTTTGTCAAATACAATCCCTTTAACAGTGGAAAAGGCACCAACATCCTGGATGTTCTTTGCATAGACAGTTCGAGAGTCAGGGATAAAAGGAGGTATCAGCATACCTGTTGAAGGGGGGGGGGGGGAACAAGAATAGATGAGCCAAGATAGAGTAAAGAAAGAAAGAGTCAACTAAATAAAGGAGGAATAAACTAAAAATTATATTGTAGGGGATAGCTGGATGGCTCAGTGGATTGAGAGTCTGACCTAGAGATGGGAGGTCCTGGGTTCAAATATGACCTCAGATACTTCCTACCTGTGTGATCCTGGGCAAATCATTCAACCCCCATTGCCTAGCCTTTACCACTCTTCTGCTCTGGAACCAAAACACAGTATTAATTCTAAGAGAGAAGATAAGGATTTTTTTTAAATTATATTACATTCTAAATAACATTAATAATAATAATTGTTGTTATTGTTTTGACTAGAGACGTTGCCTGGTGTTTAGTAGAGAAAGTGAAGCATTATCCACCTAGATTATAAACACCTTGAAGGCAGGGGCTGTATCTCATGCTTCTCTGTATAGGTCAGTGTTACCAGTATATTGTAGGGCATGTTGTAATTGCTCAATGAGCAAGAGACAAATGAATTTGAATATTCTTTATGTCCTGGTTTGCAAGATTAAATTGGAAGCCTTGCAAAGACCCCAACCACTCCCTCGGATTCTAGAACATAAGGGTGGGAATGCATATAAGCATGATCTCATTCCCTCTTGCCCAGACAAGTGGAGTAAACTCTCATCTGGCCTCACCACATTCCATCTCTCCTCACTACCAACCATGCTAAACATCACTTCCAGATTATCCTTTCTAAAACACACCTGTTGTTTTTTTTTTGGGGGGGGGGGTTGTCATTTTTGTTTTTGTTTTTGTTTTTTTAAAAAAAAACCTTACCTTCCATCTTAGAATAAATACTGTGCATTGGTTTCGAGGCAGAAGAGCAGTAAGGGCTAGGTGGCAGGAGGTCAAATGACTTGCTCAGGGTCACACAGCTAGGAAGTATCTGAAGCTATATTTGAACCCAGGACCTCCGATCTTTAGGTCTGACTTTCAATCCACTGAGCCAGCTAGCTGCCCCCTAAAGCACATCTTTAATCACATAGGTCTCCTAACTGTGTATCTATAAATACCTAAATTTTCCTTCTTACATAACCAAAAAATCTTCAGAGATTCTCCAAACTTCTCAGCCTGGCATTCAAGACCCTCCATAGTTTGAAGGTTTACCTTTCTAGGCTTATCTCCCACTACATAAAATCTCTAATCTCTTCAGGTGGGTATTTCCCCCACCACCTCTGCTAGCAATTTACCTTAAATACTCTACCCTCTAAATCCATTCATCTTTCAGATTTCAGATTTTTCAATCATTTTTCAGTAACCTTGTTTGGGGCTTTCTTGGCAAAGATCCTGGAGTGATTTGCTATTTCCTTCTCCAGCTCATTTAACAGATGAGGAAACTGAGACAACAAGGGTTATGTGACCTGCCCACATTCACACTGCTAGTATGTATCTGAGGCTAGACTTAAACTTACAAAAATGAGTCTTCCTGACTTCAGGAAGGCTTTCAAGGCATCTTTCCTATCCCTCAGTACTAATGCCACTCTTTCTTGGAGACTTCCCTAATCATCTGATCTGAGTGTCAATTCTCCCTTTATAAAAGTCATTAGAACCCATGCTGTTCTAAAAGTCTTCATTTCTCACTGAACTCCACATGGGAATCCTCTGCCATGTTCCCAGAAGACCCTTCATCGCAGCAAGATGGAGCTCCTGGATAGAAAACTGTCTTTACCAATGCAAATCCATCACTGCTGTGCAGTTTAGATGGTTTTAGAGGGTCAAATGCAGCACCAACTTCAATGACTTATCCAAGGTCATCCAAATAATGTATGGAGATCAATCTTCTAACTACTACATTATGTTATTTCTCATCTTTTATATTCACTTTGGGTTTTGTTGTTGTTGTTGTTGTGGATTTGTTTGTTTGTTTGTTTGTTTTAAACCTTACCTTCTCTCTTAGAATTTATACAAACATCCATTCCAGGGCAGCCAAGTGGTTAAGGGCTGGGCAGTTGAAGTTAAGTGACTTGCCCAGGGTCACACAGCTAAAAAGCATCTGAGGCCAGATTTTATATTTATTTTGTATATATCTTATACAGGATTTCCCAAAAGTCTTAGTTCCTTTTTAAGCTATTAATGTTTACATAATACCTATTAAGCAGTTAATACTCAAAATGGTACTAAGACTTTTCATATACCTAGTATTTAAATATCCATGTATGTGTTGTCTCTACCCAACTCCTCCCTAAGTCCCCGAGAATATAAGCTCCTTGAGGACATAGAAAAATTTCAATTTATATTCACTTAATATATTATTTTAAAATATATTATATATTATATAAATATATTTATATATTTATCATATTTATTTGTATAATATATATTATAAACATATATGTATATTTATATATTTACAAATGTATGATAAATATATTTACAAATATATAAATATAGATATATTTATATAATATATTATACAAATAGATAGTATATTTATTTGTATAATATATCATATAAATATATTTATATATTTGTTGCATATATTTATTTGTATGATATATATAAGCATATTTCATATATATTAATTTGAATAGCATATCATATAAATATATTTATATATTTATCACATATATTTATTTGTATAATATGTTATATAAATATATATCATATATATTTATTTGTATAATATGTTATATAAATATATTTATATATTTATCACACATATTTATTTGTATAATATATATTATATAAATTTATTTATATTCACTTAAGTATATCCCCAGTGTTTAGCACAGTGCCTGGCTAATAATGTGATATTTAGCCATTTTAGTCGTGTCTCTTTGTCACCCCATTTAGGGTTTTCTTGGCAAAAATACCAGAGTAGTTTGACATTTTCTTCTCCGGCTTATTTCACAGATGAGGAATCTGAGGCAAACAAGGTTAAGTGACTTGCACAGGGTTACACAGCTAATAAGTATCTGACATCAGATTTGAATTCAAGATGAGCCTTCCTAATCCTAGGCTCCACACCCTGTCCACCTAGCTTCCCAGAAAATAAGAGGAACAAATTCGTGAATAATATTAAAAAAGCTATCTGTAATGCTCTTTGCACACCTGCTATATCCAAGGCAGCTTTGTTGCTATTTTATCAAATATGGACACATTAAGTAATGATTACAGTACCAGCTTCTAGCTGCCTCCAGTTAATGTCCTTGAAGAGGACGTTGACTCGGAGTTCATCACAGTTCCCATTTTTGAATCCAAGACGCTTCTCTGGGTCTTTTTCAAGGAGGGCTTCACAGAAGTCCTTGCTGGCCTTGCTGAATTTCTCTGTGTACTTCACAGGCTCAGAAATAATTCTCTGTTTGAGTTCTTTATTTTCAACCTAAGGGGAGAAAACACTGCAGCCAGTTAAATTCTGGAGATAGACATCAGGGGTCAGCCATTAGCAAAACTGGAAAGCTGTTGAAGTTGAGGTTCCTTACTCCAGTCTATCTAAATCCCTGGTATGCTTGAACTATCTCCCCTATGTCTGTCCTGCCACGACCTGCTCTTAGGAAAGGATGGATGAAAGGTAGCATGGGATAGGTAGAAAGAATGCTTGCTCAATTGGGAATCAATAACTCAAGCTTGAATTTCTCTTCTGCCATGTGTGACCTTGGGTAAGTAACTTTGCCTACCTTGACTCAGTTTCTCTATTTTTCAAATGAAGAGGTTAGAAACTAGGTCTCTGAGGTGTTTTCCAGTTCTAAATCTATTAAAACCAGCTTTTAAGAAAGAACCTAAAATTCATCCACATGGAGATATAAAATAATTGATAAAAATAACTATCCCTCTAAATTGGAACCTGGAAGAAAATTAGTCACTTCCTTAATAATTAGAGATGTATTTTACTTTAGGGTTTTATTTTGTATTTTTACTTCAGTGGTGATTAAGACTTATTTCTTATTTTTTTAGCTCTACTAAGGGAAAGTGTTGCTTTGACTTTTGTTACTTCTGTGACCAAAAATTGAGATCCTTATAGTAAAATTTGAGGAGTTTTTTCCCTCTGTGTGTGTATGTGTTTGGCAGTAATTTCAGTTCAAGGGGGTCTTATTTTTCAGTTTATAAACTGTGTGCTATAAAACTAAAGAGGCCAAGCTGCAGAATAAGGAGACATGGCCCTAGAATCTCAGTCCCCAAAGAAACAAGACGTCCTTCTCTGATTCTTCACTTGATAAAGCTGGAAAAACCTTCATTTACAGAGAAAATCTAACTCTGTTCCCTAATCCTCTCTGCCTATTCAAATCCTACCCATCTTCCAAAATCCAGGCCCAAATCCTTCCTTAATCTTCCCCTTGGGCAGGAGTTAGAGAGCTTTTTAGAGAGTGAAGGAAGAAAATAGGAAACAAATATATAGTAGTTTAAAAATCTTGTTCCATGGACAGGGATAATCATAAATTATATTATAAATAACAAATAAATACTCTTAATAAAGTTAAATAGTTGAAGAAAAATCTCAAGTTTGGTCAAACCATTGACATTGGTGAAACTGAGTTTCAGAGAGCAGCATAAATAGAGTTCCAGATTAAGTTTACAGAAACAGGGAAATATAAGGATACTGACATATGGGAATTTGTTTGTTGTTATGAGAACTATTCTAAGACATGAGTTTGAATCCTGCCTCAGAAATGTATTAGCCTACTTTGGAGATGTCATTCAACCAAGAGCAGACACCAACATAAAAAAGCAAGCCAGTTTCAGAGAAATCAGAAAAGATTTGTATGAACTGCTGCCATGTAAAATATGCAGAACCAGGAGAATACTTCGTAGGAATATAGTTAGGAATAGTCTGGTTTTCTAGGGTTAGTTGAAGGAAGGGAGTTTTTTTTTGTTTGTTTTTTGTTTTTTTTTTAAACCCTTGTACTTCAGTGTATTGTCTCATAGGTGGAAGATTGGTAAGGGTGGGCAATGGGGGTCAAGTGACTTGCCCAGGGTCACACAGCTGGGAAGTGGCTGAGGCCGGGTTTGAAAGGAAGGGAGTTTTGAGAGAAGCCCTGGGAAAGGATTCTGGGTAGAAAGGAATCATGGATCTCCAACTGGAAATAACTGAATTCACTTCCTTCTCGGATTTTGACCAAGCTGGAGGGAGGTTTTGTCTCTGCCTATAATTCCCATCAAGCTGAAGGAGGAGTTTTGTTCTAAGAGATTCTCCCTAGAAATTCAGGATTTTCATGGAGAAAATCTTTGACATCCAGGTAGAGGATTTGCTTGGAAGTAACTCATTTCTCTGAGACCAGTCTTCATTTGGCAGTGATCCATCTACCAGAATTCTACTGGCTAAGATAATTCAAAGCTTTCCACCTATAACTTTGAGTTACTTAGTACAGAAGCCAAATCCAGAGGTTCTTTCCCTTTCTTCCCTATTAATTATTGGTATTAAGTTAGATTAAGTCATATAGCATTGGGGGATTTCTTAGATAGCACAGGGAGGATTAAGCAGGGCCTATAGAAGAAAACGAAGGCTCTTTTCCAAAAACAGTTGGGTGGAGTTAGTTTAGGGTCACACCTACCAGTTCCTTTTATTCCTTTTTTAAAATAAACTTCATTTTTTCATAAACCAAGGGTTTGTGCTTCACTGGCCCTGGGGAGTTGTGGTCCTAGGTGGGTTGTAACACCTAACATCCCTCCAGGACTCTTCCACACTACAACCTGGTATAGTAACAATATCATAGAGTAATTGATACAATAGCAACACTATGGTTAGGACAAATAACTTCGAAGATCTAAGAACTCTGGTTAATGCCATGACCAACCATGATTCCAGAGGAGCAGCGGTGAAGTGTGCTCCCCAGTTCCTAACAGAGAGTAGACGAGGGGTGCAGATTGAGACTTATATTTCTTGGACATGGCCAGTGCAGGAATTTGTTTTGCTTGACTGCATATTTGTTATGAGGATTTAGTTTTGTTTTTCTTTCTGTCTTTCTTTTTTAATGATAGGACAAGTGAGTGAGAGGGAGAGGATGAAAAGAATTGGAAAAAATGAAATGAAAGAAACAAGCCCTTGAAAGCTGAAGTTGCAATCCCTGAGCATGTGGAGACGTACAACCCCCTCCCCATCTTCGTCCTCCCTTACCACCATTGTAAATAAGATTCAGTACCAAATAGCCATCGGTATGATCATAAACACACCTTGCCAGGAGGGCAAATTCTAGTACCTTTTCTCCTCTGGCTCTAAAGGGTCCTCTGGCTGCAATCATCTCATATAATGTAACCCCCAAAGCAAAGTAGTCCACAGAGAAATCATATTCCTCACTCCGAAGTAATTCTGGCGCCATGAAACCTGCAAAGACATTAGCTCCAGCTGAATGCCAAATCTAGAGATTGCAGCTGTACTAGTGGCAAGCATTTATTCTGAGACTTGCAATCATGGAAATGATCTTTTAATGAAACCAAGAACAGTGGAGGATAGGGTATGAATTCTCATTTTCTCTGCCTTGGATTATATAGAGAGTCGACAGAAATATCACCCCAGAATCCACTGGAAAAGAGGAAATTTCCTCCTCTGTGTGTATTAGCTGAGATGCATTGGGAATCTGTGACTGGAGAAAATATGGGCAATATCCAGTCAATAAGCAGTTCTTAAACATAGGTTTGCCAGGCACTATGCTAACCACCAGTGATACGAAGAAAAATAAAAGAAAGTTATTTTGTCCTTTGTTTGGCTTAAGAAGTGCCTTCCTCTTGCTTGGCTTCCTTTTATGTCCATAAAAGAATAATCAATAGCAACAGCAATTCCAGAGGCTGTGCCAGGACCCATGCTTTGAGGAATCATGCAGTTGCTCTCTAAAGGGACTAAATGCAAAGCCAGGCTATTCTACAAGGAACTAAGCGATCTAGGTAACTGATGCTTTAAAAAAGGGGGGAGTGAAATTTGGGGGCAAGTAGGGAAAGAGGATGGACATAATAGATATTTGTCGTTGTGCAGTCATTTCTCAGTTACATGCAACTCTTCGTGACCCCACTTGGCAAAGATACTGGAGTGGTTTGCTATTCCTTCTTGTTCATTTGCGGAAACTGAGGTAACCAGTTAAGTGACTTGTCCAGAGTCACACACTTAGTGTCTGAGGCCAGTTTGGAACTCAGGAAGATGAAGTCTTCTTGACTACAGGCAGGGAACTCTTATCTGCTGCACTACTTGGTCCCATGGCATGTATTCATCAGCATGCAAAAGGCGGGGGCTAGTTCTACATTCCACTTCCTGTGATCCTTTCTTGAAATCTCTCCTACTTTTGAATCAAATTTCACCTATGTAAAAAATGTTGAGAGCCCACAGGGATGACTTTCCTCAGCCCTACACTTCCATGACCAACAACCTTGGACTAAAGCAACAAGCTTATCTCATTTATCTTGTTATGGTATATTAATTTAGTATTTCACATGAAGAATTGTTCTCATTCCATTCTAGTAATACTACTACTACTACTACTACTACTACTACTAATAATAATAATAATAATAATAATAATAATAATGCTAGCATTTATATAGTGCTTTAAGATTTGTGGTCTTTTTTTTTTTCAACCCTTACTTTCCATCTTAGAATCAATATTGGGTATTGATTCCAAGGCAGAAGAGTGGTAAAGACTAGGCAATGGAGGTTAAGTAACTTGCCCAGGGTCACACAGCTGGGAAGTGTCTGAGACTGGATTTGAACCCAGGACCTCCCATCTCTGGGTCTGGCTCTCAATCCACTAAGCCACCCAACTGCCCTCAAGATTTATAGTCTCTATATAGAAGTTATTTCATTTGATTTTCACAAGAACTTTGTGAGCCTAACTTCTCTTATTACTGATAAGGAAACTGAGGCTTAGTAGTGAAGGAATTTGTCCAGGACCACACGTTTAGATTTCCCATCTGTAAAATGAGGGATTTTAAAAAGATGGTCTCTGAAGCCCTTTCAAGCTCTGAGATTTTAGCCACCTGTGAAATATACAGCATTTATCCATGTGAAAAACAGTAGTGCTTCTCTTCATGGCAAAGACTGGGGAGCCCTCTAGTGCTCATGCCCATTAATGGGATGAGTGAAATCAGGTCATTGTATTCCATTCACTGAGTCAAAAGAGAGGGGCTCAAATGCTCCCCTCTTTTGGATTTGATTTTGTTTTTATTAAATTTTATTTAAATTAAATTTTGATTGCATTTTATAACATCTTAAGGTCAAATAATTGTTTTTATTTCCCCTCTGAAATAATATAGAGAATCCTATTCTATGATGTGGATTCATAAGGCAGAGAGAAGAGAAAGCCACTTTAAAAAAAAACTCTTATCTTCTCTCTTAGAATCAATACTGTGTATTGATTCTAAGGCAGAAGAGTGGTAAGAGCTTTGCAATGGGAGTTAAATGACTTGCCCAGGGTCATACAACTGGGAAGTGTCTGAGGTCATATTTGAACGCAGGACCTCCCTCCTCTGGGCCTGGCTCTCAATCCACTGAGCCAACCAGCTGACCCCAGAAGCCACTTTTGAAACCAAGGATGACTTGGACTCAGGTCCTATCTCTGATACATATTAGCTATGTGACCTTGGGAAAGTCATTCAACTTCTGAGTATTTTATGTTAGAGTGTCAAGTTTATCAGGCATAGGCTACATATAGTCTACAACACTCCCTATGGCCTAGACTATATTAAAATTATTTTAAGGGGGGTAGCTGGGTAGCTCAGTGGATTGAGAACCAGGCCTAAAGACGGGAGATGCTGGGTTCAAATCTGGCCTCAGACAGCTGTGTGACCCTGGGCAAGTCACTTGACCCCCATTGCCTACCCTTACCACTCTTCTGCCTTGGAGCCAATACACAGTATTGACTCCAAGATGGAAGGTAAGGATTTTTTTTAAATAAATAAAGTTGTTTTAACCAGCTAAGGTAGCACACACATATATATTATATATACAATATATACCTACACACAAATTATGTGTGTATGTATGGTTTCCTAAATTGATACGTGGCTTGCTTGCAAGGAACTTTACATTTGGTCTCGTGGTGCTAGTTTTCATTTGAGTTTGACATCATTGCTTTAGACAATTCTCTAATTGCAGAAAAGGTGCTGACTGGCATCTTGGTAGAGATTTTTCTCAGTTGGGAGTTTCATATGCCAAAGAGTCCATAGATCTAGTCTTTTGTCCTAGTCCTATCCTTACCTTTACATGTTTTAAGTAGGAGGAAGAGGGGGCAGTTTGGTGGCTCAGTGAATTGAGAGTCAGGCCCAGAGACAGGAGGTCCTGGGTTCAAATTTGACCTCAGATACTCCCTAGCTGTGTGACCCTGGGCAAGTCACTTAATTCCCATAGCCTAGCCATTACTGCTCTTCTGTCATAGAACCAATATACAGTATTGATCCCAAGATGGAAGGTAAGGGTTAAAAAAAGAAATAGAAGGAAAAGAATGGGCTGGGTGGCCTTTGGGTAATTGAAAGGTTTTTTTAGTAACCCCTTCTACTTCTCCCTGAAATCAAATGTAATAGACTTTGCTACTAGCAGCAATGAAATGGTCCTAGACAATTCTAAGAGATTTGTGAGAAAGGACATTATCCACATCTAGAGAAAGAACTGTGGGAGTAGAAATCCAGAAGAAACATATGATTTATCACTTGCTTATATGGGTATAGGATTGCTACAAAAATGAATAATAGGGAAATAGGATTTGAGTGATAACATATATATAACCCAGTGGAATTGCTTGTCAGCTCTGGGAAGGGGGAGGAAAGAAAGGAAGGAGATAACAAGAATCATGTAACCATAGGAAGCAGCTGGGTAGCTCAGTGGATTGAGAGCCAGGCCTAGAGATGGGAGGTCCTAAGTTCAAATCTGACCTCAGACACTTCCCAGCTGCATGACCCTGGGCAAGTCACTTGACCCCCATTGCCCACCCTTACCACTCTTCCACCAAGGAGCCAATACACAGAAGTTAAGGGTTTAAAAAAAAAAAAGAATCATGTAACCATGAAAAAATTTAATTTAATTTAAAATAAATAAATTGGAAGAAAAAAAAGCAGCCAGGTTGGTCTTGTGTTCAGAATAGTTTTACCAGTACATATACTTGCATGATTTCCTGGAAAAAAAAAAAACAAGGAAGACCCCTCTGGAGAAGAACTTCTTTGGTGAACTTATGGGAAAGTATGAACAAGAGCCCAATCTCACATGATGGACAAGCTTGTATGGGTTGCATTTTTGGAAAGAGCATCTACGGGTATGAGATCATGGAACCATTTGAGTTTTGAGTCTCATAAAATACATGACTCAAATGTTTATAATAGAACTTTAAGAACATAAATCCAGAGCTAGAAGGGACCTCAGCAGCCATCCAATTATGGAAGAGAAAAAAAATATGTTGAGCTACACCTGGTTTCTGGAAGAGCAACATGAAAATCCAAGCAAGAGTCAGGTTAGGTAAAAGGACTTACGTTATTTATTGAGATCAGGGCAAAATGGAAATGTAAACCAAGCCACGATGACCGTCTCACTCAGACCCTATCCTCAGCACTGCTTTTTTTGTTCATTATTGAATTGAATGAATGATGCAACCAGATTGTATCTTCTTGGGTACAATCCTATGAATTCATTCATCTTTTTTTTTCACCCTTACTTTCTGTCTTAGATTTGATACAAAAAATTTATTCCAAGGCAGAAGACCAGTAAGGACTAAGCAATTGGGATTAATTGACTTGCCCAGGGTCACACAGTTGGGAAATATCTGCGGCCAGATTTGAACCTCCTATCTCTAGGCCTGTCTCTCAGTCCATTGAGCCACCTAGCTGCCTCTCAGATATTTTAATATAACCAAAATCATGCTAAGGCAGACTTTAAAGGGCATTACTGGATTTTATAATTATTGGATAGTTTCAGAAAACACCTAACAGCAGCATAAAGTCAGTGGTCTCAGGGGAAAAGACTGACCCATTGCTTTAAATTGCATTGGCTTCCTTCCACAGGAAGGAAGCTCCCCTTTAAAGGAAGCTCCATTTAAGGCCATGGCCACAGTGTTTAAACATCCTTCTCAGTATGAAGGCTTTGGATGAGCATCTGGCTGAATCACTGTGTTTCGATGAAAATATAACCTGGAAGTCAACAGGCAGATCCAAGGCTCTCACCTCAAAGTGTCACCAGAAGAGATTCTCGCAGATGGCAGAGAGTGTCTAGTTTGGGTCTTTGTCATGTAAGTGCCTAGCACCAAAGCCTTACACATGAGGGCATGTTTGCTAACGAAGTACAGAAAAAAGGCTATGGAGCCTCTTAGCTATGGAGGAATCAGCAGAGCGAGCATTACAGATAAGGATCATTTGGTGACAGCTAGGTGGCATAAGGAGAGATCACAGAACAGCCACCAAGAAGACCTGAGGGGGCAGCAGGGTAGCTCAGTGGATTGAGAGCCAGACCTAGAGATGGGAGGTCCTAGGTTCAAATCTGACCTCAAACACTTCCTAGCTGTGTGACTCTGGGCAAGTCATTTAACTCCTGTATAAATGGAGATTTTAAACCTTGGACTTCATTCCCCAGAAATCTCCTAGTATTTCCCAAAATTCCCTTTAATCTCTCCTGCACCTCCACATGTGTATGGTCATGTTATTGTTTTATAAGTTCTGTAGCTCTTCCCTCTTTTTTTTTCCTTTGGTGAGTGGGCTGAATAGCTAGGTCTCTTACTTTAATTATTATTAATAAAACTTTATTAGATATAATACTTAGTTATTAGATATTAATTTTAAACTCCATACCTCCATTGCTTAGCCCTTACCACTCTTCTGCCTTGGAACCAATACCCAGTATTGATTCTAAGACAGAAGGTAAGGATTTAAAAAAAAAGAAGACCTGAGTACAGATATAGATTGTGCCTCAGATGTGTACTATCTATATGTCCCAGGACCAGTCAGTCATTTACCCTCTCTGAGCCTCAGTTTCCTCATCTGTAAAATGTGGATAATAATAGACTCTATCAGTGTTGTTATGTAGATTAAATGACATTACATAGGTAAAGAGATCTTCCAACCTTCAGGTACAATATAAATGTCTATTATTGTTGTTGAAAATTTTGTTGTTGTTGTTATGGTTGAGATGTCTACTCAAGTGCTATGTAAATGTCTATTATTATTTTTGCTATATAAATGTCTGTGATTATTATGATTATGGGCAGCTAGGAGGCACAGTGTTTAGAATGTCAGACCTGGAGTCAGGAAGACTCACTTGGTGAGTTCAGATTTGGTCTCTGAAGCTTATTAATTATTTGGGCAAGTCACTTCACTGCTTGCCTCAGGTTCTCATCATTAAAATGAGCTGGAGGAGGAACTAACAAACCACTCCAGTGTCTTTGCCAAGAAACCCCCAAATGAGATCACCAAGAATCAGACACAACTGAGATGACTGAACAGCAACAAAATCAGATCAAAGCTGGGGGCAGCTGGGTAGCTCAGTGGATTGAGAGTCAGGCCTAGAGATGGGAGGTCCTAGGTTCAAATCTGGCCTCAGACACATCCCAGCTGTGTGACCCTGAGCAAGTCACTTGACCCCCATTGCCCACCCTTACCATTCTTCCATCTAGAAGCCAATACACAGAAGTTAAGGGTTAAAAAAAAATTTTTTTTAAATCAGATCAAAACTGCCCAAGAACTTATTGTTATGCTGCAATTATCTTTTGGGACAGCTAGCTGGACATCAGGCCTGGAGTCAGAAAGACTCAATTTTGTGAGTTCAAATCTGTCCTTAAACACTTACTTGCTGTGTGACCTTGGGCAAGTCACTTAAGCCTGTTGGCCTCAGTTTCCTCATCTGTAAAATGAGCTGGAGAAGGAAATGGCAAACCATTCCAGTATCTTTGCCAAGAAAACCTCACAATGGAGTCACTCTTAGTGTTGCACAAAATTCTTATAATTATCAATTAATGGATATAGTGAAATCAGTGAGACAATAAGGGTTGGGAAGATTAGTATTGGAGCAAAGACAAATTAGCAGAGGAACCACCAGCCACTTTCCTACAGCCACAATTCCACCCCCCCCCCACTTCTCTAATGTACCAAGGGAGCCCTCCGTGTCACTCTCTCTGTGACCTTGAGCAAGTCGCCACCCCTCATTTACTCATCAGTAAATGAGGGAGTTAGACTAAATAGCCTCTAATATCCCCTCTAAACCTATGAGGCAGCCAGGCAGGAAGACACACTCACTAGTGTTGCCTCTGACAGCTTAACTCTCCTAAGTATATTTTTTCTATTTCTATCCCCAAAATGGAGCAAAATGCTTGGCATGTAGGAAGCATTTAATAAAAGCACTTTAATTCATTCATTTATTCTAGCCCTAAAGCTATGATACTACAACCTGACTTAAGGAGGAGATCCAACTATATACAATGACTTGCTTCTTTAAGAAAGTATCATTTAGGGCATCTGGTGTGTGTGGTTCAGTAGATAGAATGGAAGGCCTGGAGTCAGGAGAACCTGGGTTCAAATGTGGCCTCAGAAACTTCCTAGCTGTGTAACTCTGAGCAAGCCCCTTAACCCTGTTTGGTTAGACCTTGCCCTTCTGACTTAGAGTTGTTACTAGGAAAGAAAGATAGAAAGAAAGAAAGAAAGAAAGAAAGAAAGAAAGAAAGAAAGAAAGAAAGAAAGAAAGAAAGAAAGAAAGAAAGAAAGAAAGAAAGAAA
>NC_058132.1:504478112-504620416 GCF_016433145.1 Gracilinanus agilis
GAAGGAAGGAAGGAAGGAAGGAAGGAAGGAAGGAAGGAAGGAAGGAATGAACAAACGAAGGTAGGGAGAAAGGAAGGAAGAAAGGAGGAGAGAGAGAGAGAGAGAGAGAGAGAGAGAGAGAGAGAGAGAGAGAGAGAGCGCTACATTTCCACATTGACAAAACAAGTTGCTATCCCTCCCTTGGAAGGGAGAACTCTTGGCTTCTCCTAAGGTAGGACTTGACAGAGAGAGCAGCTACTCTGTCCTTCTCCACCATCCCATCCACTATAGATTCCTGGGCATTTACCTGGGGTGCCCGCATAACCCTTTGTCTTTGTCTGTCCTTCCTTCAGTTCCACTGCAAGGCCAAGATCAGAAATCCGGACGTTGCCTGAAAAGCAAACATCAGACATGGTCAGATGAGGCCTGAACATAAAGGAAGCTGGTGTGCCCAGCACCTTGCTGGAGCCACAGTGTAGTGCTCTGTACACACCCCACCCAGGAAAGCAATCAGAGCCTAAGGTCACAGACTACCCAGAAACAACCTCTTCCACTTCTCTCCATGGGCAAGACCTTAGCCATGTCCAAAGGAAACTAAAGCTGAGTTTCAAACCTCCACAATCAACTAGAACTTGCAAAGTGCTCATAGAGACAACTTCTTCCCAAAGCTAAACATTTGCTCCATTCCTGAATTTCCACATGGATTTAACTCTCTGGCTTATTAGTAATTATCTGACTCAATAAGTGGTTACTGCCTTGACCTTGACACTGGCTGCTGATGCTAAGACAATAAATGGAACAGTTCCCCCTTCCCCACTTCACCGTAGAACAAAGAATACCATAATTACAGAGGAAAATTAGTTAAAAGGAAGTAAAAGTTCATTCTATATCCATTTAGAACTGCACGTTTAAGAGTTCTCTAATACATCTTAATCATTCACTTGTTAGCCATCAGCAAGTACTTATTATGTGTTGGAGATGTGGGGATGCAAAAAAAAGGGGGGGGGGAGTCCCCATCTTGAAGGAGTTTCCATTCAAATAGGACAGAGAATATGTCCATAATTAAGCATCTACAACATAAATATAGAGTAGATGGAAGATATCACTAAAGGGGGAGGCAGTAGCAATTATAATTGTACATCATAGGCAGAAAATATAAACATTTGTTAAGAATCTGACCATTAACTAATACTAGTGATTCTATGAAGTGTAGATTTTACACAGTTAAATCATACCTCTAAAACCTATACTTGTCTGCCCAGTTTCACTCAAGTTTGGTAAAAAGGATGGATGAAGGGTGGTGCAGTGGATTAAAAGCCAGGACTAGAGACAAGAGGTTCAAATCTGGCCTCAGCCACTTCCTAGCTGTGTGACCCTGGATAAGTCCCTTAATCCCTATTGCCTAGCCCTTACCATTCTTCTGCCTTGGAAAGATGGAAAGTAAGGCTTTTAAAAGAAAAAAGGATGAATTGAGATGCCCATTTGCAAAATGGTAATGGTGGCCATTTTATTTCAAGATGGAAGTCTGGACCACAAGTCAAACTTTTGGTATTATGTGAATATCCTTTAATAGTGTACCAAAAATCAGCCCATTCTTGTTGAAGTTCCTGTCGGTCAACTGGACGTTCATATTCAAAATGTTGAGTCAGCAGAGTGGAGCAGAGACCTCGCTTCCCTGAATCCATAATATTGATGGCGGATCATCCTCAATCTGGGGAGCACACACTGAAAAGCAGAAGGCAACAGACAGTCTGGTTCCGCAGGACAGGCTCCACTTACCATCATTATCCAACAGGACATTCTCTGGCTTGAGATCCCTGTACACAATCCTGTTCTGGTGGAGGTGCTCCATGCCACAGATGATCTGGGCAATGTAAAAGACGGCTCTTGGTTCCTCAAAACCAGGATTCTCCTCATTGACGTTGTAGATATGATACCTGGGAGAAGAGAATACCATGGAAGAGGTGGGTATGTTCACATTTTTGGAGGTTCGCGAAGTGCTATTTTTTAAAATAAAAACTTATTTTTTGTCTTAGTATTTGAAGGAGTTTCTGACTCAAGACAGAAGGGCAAGTTAAGCAGAGTTAAGTGTCTTGCCCAGGGTCACACAGCTTGGAAGTATCTAAGGCCACAGAGTACTTTTTGGTTGTTTTTTTTTTTTGTTTGTTTTTTTGTTTGTTTTTAATTTTAAACCCTTAACTTCTGTGTATTGACTTATAGGTGGAAGAGTGGTAAGGGTGGGCAATGGGGGTCAAGTGACTTGCCCAGGGTCACACAGCTGGGAAGTGTCTGAGGCCGGATTTCACAGAGTACTTTTTGAGAGATTGTCCCATTTGATCCTCATAAAAACCCTATGAAGTAGGTGCTATTGATCCCATTTTGCAGAAGAATAAAATGAGGCACAGAGGATCTAAGTGACTTGTTCAGGGTTATACACAACTAGTGAATGTGCTGCACATCCACAATTTAAATCAAAAGCAAAATCATCACAAAGGAATGGTCAGATTTGGGAGAAATATATCTCACTATCAGATATCTCTAAAAAAGATTTTGTTCCTTTTTTCAGTTGCCCAGGGAAATGAAAAACACAAACAAATTGAATGAAATCTAAAGCTGATTCCAAGACCTCATTTTAGTCAATAGCTTTAGCTTCTTTCCAAGCCAGCCTTTAAGAGATGATTAGTTTGAAGTTGTCAGAATCAGAGAACTTGAGAACTATAACAAAGAGATTTTAAAGACTATCTAGTCCATCATTCATCATTTTACACATGAAGAACCCCGTGGCCTAGAGAAATAAATGGATTTTCCAGAACCCACATAGGAATTAAGTGGCCCTAGGGCAGAGGTGATGCAGTGGTCAAAACACTGGCCTAGAACCAAAAAGATGTGAATTCAAGCCCCAACTCATTTTCTAGGCATGTGACCCTGGACAAGTCACTTAACCACTACCTGCCTTAGTGTATTCAACTATAAAATGGGGATCAAAATAGCACCAACCTTCCAGAGTGGCTGCAAGGATCAAATAAGACCACTTTTGTGAGGTCCTAGCACAGAGTTTGGAAAAGAATAAGCCCTTAATCAATATTCATTCCTTTCTCCTCCTCTAAGCTGGGACAACATCATTCAGTGCAAATTTAGAAGGGTTAGGAGCCTTCATTCATGGGGTGACTTCATTTTGTGCAATACTTTATGCTCCATATCACCAAGTTTTTAGTCTTGTGCTATTCTGAACTCTTTGTCTCTGCCTGTTTTGCTTTACCCTCAAAATTAAATTTGGATTGTGAACTGGAACGAACTCCAGGAATTGATGCAGAGTAAAAGGAGCAGAATCAGGAGAACTTTATACACAGAGACTGATATACTATGGTAAAATCAAATGTAATGGACTTCTGTACTAGCAGCAATGCAACGACCTGGGACAATTCTGTGATACTTGTGAGAAAGAATTCTATCCACATTCAGAGGAAGAACTGTAGGAGCAGAAACACAGAAGAAAAACGACTGCTTGATCACATGGGTCAATGGGGATATTATTGGGGATATAGACTCTAAATGATCCCCCTAGTGCAAATACTAATAATATGGAAATAGGACTTGATCAATGACACATGTAAAACCAGTGGAATTGCTCATTGGCTATGGGAGAGGGGTTGGGAGGAGGGGAGGGGAAGAACATGAATTATGTCTTAATTAATAAATTAAAAAATTTTTTAAATTAAATTTGGGTGATAGCATTCAAAGACATTCAAAACTTAAAAAAGCAACCAAAAATTCACCTGATCCCTGTTCTTCTACCCAGTAGAATGTAAGTTTCTTTAAGGCAAGTCTATTTTCACAGTTTTTTTCATTATAGTCCTAGAACCTATCATGATACCTTTCCTGGAAGAGTTGAATAAATATTTGTTTGAATGGATTGGAATAATGGATTGAATGGAATGGAATTTGTTTGAATGGATTGCTCACCAAGGACCCTGGACACCCTTGAAAAAAAATAAATAGATTAAATCCCTCCAGTTCAAAGCCAGGACATGATGAGACAGGATTTGGAAGGGCATAGTATAATAAGAGCACTCCCTTGTTTATTATACTAGGAATATAATGGTTTTGAAGGCAGCTAGGTGGATAGAGTTCTGAGCCTAGAGTCATGAAGTCTCATCTTCCTGAGTCCAAAACTAGCCACAGACTCTCACTAGTTGTGTGACCCTGGACAAGTCACTTAAGCCTATTGGCCTGTTTCCTCATCTGTAAAATGAGCTGGAGAAGGAAATGGCAACCCACTCCAGTATCTTTGCCAAGAAAACTTCAAATAGGGTCACAAAGAATCAAACACGACTGAAACAACTGAACAAAAACAACCTATTGGTTATCTCAAGCCTCATCGTGATTCTAGCATATCTTTCAAGAATCCAACCTGGAAAATAATTATGAAGTTTAAAAAGTTTATCTCTAGTGCCCTCATTACTCAATAACACCCATCTTCTTCCTCCTCTCCCCAGACAACCCAAAGCCCACATACTCTTCTTCTGGGGAAAAAAATGCTAAAATATAAAGGACATAAATATACTCTCTTCCCCAGAAAGATTGATGCTAGTTGAGAGCCGAGGGAAAGAAACTCTTATAGCAAAATTCAAGGCAACATAGAAAGGCAATGTAAGAGAGATTTTTTGGTTGACTCTGCTTGGCTAAAGGTGATATGGTATATTGGTTAGAGAACCAAGAAGAACTAACCCCCCCCCCTTTGACACATCCCAGGAAAATTTCTCAATAATCTAGGGCAATGCTTTAAGACTCAAAGTTGCAAAAGAGGTACCAACCTGCTTGTCAGTGGGGAGTTCCTCCATTTCATTCCTATCTCTTCCTGTCTATGTCAAAACCACACCACGATGGCAGTTTCTTACTATATCTTGAGTCTGGTTTGCATCTTACTAAGATCATGTTGGTGGACCTATGGCACGTGTGAGGAAGGGAGCTACTGTCTTCCCTCTCTCCACACCACACGTGCCTGAGGGCATTCCTCACTTCACCCATCCCTCTGCCCAGCAGCATAGTGGGAGCACTTCCTCCCTCCCCTGTCTGGGCTAAGGGGGTAACTCACAGGTGGTGGGAGGGTCCACGTTTGGCCACTTGGTGTCTAAAAGGCTCACCATCACTGTCTAAGACCACTCTAAGATCACTTTTCACAGGATACTGTCATGATCACTTTGGTCCATCCCAACCCTACCTCCCACTTTAGACCAAGGGTTCAATTTACCTTAAGTCTCCTCCATTCATGATGGTCATCACCAAACAGAGGTCAGTTTTGGTTTCAAATGCATAAGCCAAAGAGACTATAAATCTGCTATGGACCTTCGCTAGGATTCTCTTCTCTACCATAGCGCCCTAGAAAGCAAGACTACGAATAAGTACACACATTTTCAGCTGAAAAAAATGCATTCTCTACAAATTTCCAAACTTAATAAGACAGAATAACAATTATACATTCCATACCACTCCACCCGCCAAGGGATTCTCTCTGGGCAAATCAATATTTATATAATCTAAATAGGAGAAATAGTAGCAATGTAACAAAAATACTTAGCCTTTAATTAGCAACAAGCAAACTCAAAGAACTTCACTAACACATACTAGCCCCATTTCACAGATGGAAAAACTGATAGCTCATAAAATTATAAAGTTACAAGGGACTTAAAGAGGTCCCTTCATCTAATCCCCTGCTTCTGGGCAGGTTAATGTCTAAAATAGCCAAGTTAGATGGCGTTGCATCCTGTTTTTAAAAGATAATCAGAGTTGATAATTCCACAACCTCCCTTGATAGCCTGTTCCAGTGTTTAATCCCCTTACAGTCAAGCAGCTCTTCCTTATGTCTAACCGAGCTCTCTCTTGCTGCAGTGTCAGCCCATTTCCTCTTGTTCAGGCCTCTGCAGAGATGGAGAGCAACTGGTCAGTGTCCTCCCAAATTGTTTAATGTCTTTATTTTAAAATCTTTTTACTTTCCATTTAAAAGGGTCTTTTAAAAATGGTTCTGGTAACCTTGAATTTGCAACTAGAAAGAGGATAAAGTCTCTTGGGGGAAAAAAAGTTGGGCATGAACCTACACTGGCGGGAGGGTGTAGACTTTGTTTCATTTTTACCCATACCCAGATAGTTTCTGGATCAGGAAGAAGAGATTATGATAAGAACTGGGAGAGGGACCGGCCCTAGGATTTCATTGGCATAAGAAACTCCCATGTGACTTTAGCAATATAAGTCAGCAACTACTCTGCGACTGATGGTCTTAGAAAGGTGCCCAGATTCAGAACCTGAGAATTAAGTATCTTGCTCAGGATCACACAGAGAATGTGTGGAAAAGGCAATTCTTGAATCCAAGTCCCTCTGATTTCAAATCCAGCTCTTTCTCCATTATTCCAAACTACCTCTCTTGGACAAGAAAGAGGAATATTTCCTACTTTTCTAAGACTCCATCATTGGAATTCTACCAACTTTTCCTTGGAACTCAAAATTCACTTAAAATTTTTGTCCTTAACCTCCTCAACTCAGACCAATTGACCAGAGATCTGGATATACTAAGTATAATATCAAGACACTATCTAGTTATATGCTAATTATTCCTTTTTTCCTTCCTTCCTTCCTTCCTCCCTTTCTTCTTTCTTTCTTTCCTTCCTTCCTTCCTTCTTTCCTTCCTTTCTTTTTTCCTTCCATCTTTTCCTTCTTTCTTCCTGTTAATCCTAGACTGTCCTCACTGCGCCATCGAGCCGCATCCTGTTTGTTTCTTTCTTTAACAAATCAAATTCTGATCCCACTTTCACTTTTCCTTCATTTGAATGTGCCTCAGTTATAATACTAGCTGACCTGAGCAACCTTTGCAGGGAAACAGAGCACCTCACTTGGTCAGGTATGTGTCAAGGTCATTGAGAAGGCCAATAAGATGAATTTACAAATCGTTTTAAAGCAACTTACACAGATTCTATCAAATGGAACATTGACATAAGTGAAGGTGGCATGAACCCTCTGCAGTAGAACTCCATCATGGCACGGTAAAATTACGTTTTTTTTTTAAAAACTAGGATGCAAAGTGCATTTTATAAAGATGGTTGTGTTGGCCTACAACATCACTATTATGATGGGGTCTCACTTCATGTTTGGCCAAATTGGTTTATGTTTGGTGCTGAAATCCCTAAGAGTGAGACATGGCGTAGTAGATATAAGGCTGGCCTCCTAGCCAGCATCCCTGGGTTCCAGACCCATCTCTGGCATATACTGATTTTGTGACTCTGGGCAAATCCATCCTTCAATGCTCTAAACAACTAAATTGTTAAGCAGAAAAGGTGCCTACCTATATTGTTAGAGGAAGTCCTCACCCAGGATTTCCCTTTTCCTTTGAAATCACAGGTCCAGACCCTCTCCCTAACCCCTTTGGAAAGCTGGGCAAATTCTTCAGACACAAAGTAAGCTACTATTGTGCTGAGCATATTTCTAAAGTCAAACTGAGGCATCAGGAAGAATGAGGCATTTCTACAACTATATTTCTTTAAAAAAAAAAAAACCTCCCCTTCTGTCTTAGAATCAATATTGTATTATCAGTTTCAAGGCAGAAGAATGGTAAGGACTCAGCAACTGGAGTTAGATGACTTGCCCAGGGCCACTGAGCTAGGAAATATCTGAAGTCATATTTGAAACCAGGACCCGACAGCTATATTCAATCATAGTGGTTTAAAGAAAAAGACAGATATAAGATATTATCTGTATCGACATGGCCTTAATGGATTGGCTACAAACCAGTTTGGCGATGCCCAGCTACTGCACAACAACTGATATTAATTACAACCATAGAACTAGAGGAAGTGAATCATCACTGGACTAGAAGGGATGCTAAGAGATCGTTTGATCCATTCTCCACCCTCAGTGATCTAGCTTTTGGTGTCATAAAACATCAAAACTCAGCTCCTGTGCCACCAAACTTGAGGCCCACTTTAATGATAGGACATACTTTTTGGTCTGGACCCATGATTTCATCTGTGTGGGAAAACTCCCTCTCCCAATGTAGACCAGCCCCTGTTCTGTAACTTATCATCTTAAATATTGTTTTGACCTCTAAGAAGTTAAATGACTTGCCCACAGTCATACAGCCAGTCTGTGTCCTGGGTGGGACTTGAATCCAGATTGTCCTGCCTCAAAGGCCAGCTCCCTATTTCCTCCATCATGGTGGCTTCTCATTACAGATTGACCATAAGACTTGCCAACAAGGGTACTGCGGAAGAGAGCTTGGCTACCACTCCAAGTCAGGGCTTTCTACCCCAAACACCCACGCCAGTCACCTTCACTCAGGATAAAGCTCTTCCAAGAGAGTGACTGAATTCCTGCATCCTGATTAGTATCCTTCCACGCACCCTTCCCCACAACCTCGAGTCCTCCCCCTCTGCCCCACCTTGGGAATCTCAAAGCCATTTACTTTGGACTTCCTGGGACCTATTGCTGCTGCTTACTTGGTACCCTTTCCTTTTCTTCAGTCTCTTCTTATTCAGTTTTTTACAGGCGTACATCCTGCCTGTGGCTTTCATCTGGCAACCGGACACCTCCCCAAAACCCCCCTTTCCCAGGACCCTGAAGTCCAAAAACCAGTCTTCCCCAATAGGCTGGGCTTCTAGCCACTTCCACTGCAGGAACCTCAAGAAATACAAGCTCTCCAAGTACTCTTTGAAGGGTGCCTCACTCAGATGGTCCAGAGTCGTCTGAAGCAGAGGCTGGAAGAGTCCATTGGGGATGCTTGCGTGCTTCTCCTTGACCTTCTCGACCATGCCCTCCTCCAGGAAGCTGCAGAAAAGCTTGGCCTTGGGATCCAGGTAGTCGGCAAGGATGGCCTGGGCTTTCTGAAGGCGAAAGTCATCATCAGCAGTGTCGTAGTCCTCGATATCCCGCCATAACTCAACGGCGGGGACGTGCTGCTCCACGCTCTTTAGGAACTGCTGGAAGAGGCGCTTGCCGATGGGCTGTTCGGAGCAAATGTTTACGAAGTCTAAGTTAAGGGTGTCCCGTAGGGATTCACATTTGGAGAGAGGAGGCAGTTTGAGCTTCGAAAGGTACTTCTTGTCGCGAGATAAATGGGAGCTACCACTTGCATCGAAACTGCCCCGAGCAGCTATGAAGGCAGAATTGGCCACAACGGTCTCCAGGGACCCAAAATCCATCCTCGAATTTGTTCAGTCACTGGGTTCAGGCATGAGAAGTCATGAGTCAAAGCTGAATGAGAAGAGTCCGGCAGGATCCCGAGAACTGGGTTTCCGGGATTGACCTGCTGCCCTTGGCCTGTGGCACCTTTCTGCCCTCACAGGCACAAGGGAGATGTCCTGGTCAGTGCAATGATCCAGGAAGAACCAATGTAAAAAGCACACAGATCCCCAGGGTCCTGGGTAATGTGCAAGTTCAGCACCAATACTAATCCCCGGGATCCTCGGATACAGGTGGAGGTTGAATTAGGTGGGATGAACGAGGAACAGAAAAAGATAATCCCCCTGAGTCATCACCTCAAGTAAACTCTTTATCTGATTAAACAAATAATTGTACACTTCTCCTTCTCTCTCTGAGGGTATATTTATTTCACTACCTAGAAAATTCTGAGCACTTTGAGTAGCATTCCCTGCAAGGTCACTTGAGAGATAGGAACCACTGAAAGCCAAAACTCCAGATTTGTCCCCTCCAATTTTTCATTCTGCCTGGACAAACACAGCTGGGGTCCCTGCCTACTTGTTCCAGTACTGAAAGAATGTTAGCATGGTTGAAACTGCTTTAGCCAGAGCCCTGAGTGCTTTTGGAGGAGGGGTGTTAAGTAAACCTAGAAGATTAAATACCTCAAAGCAAGAAAATCCAATTAATGAGGTATTAACATAACTAATCAGAACCCATGTCTAACTGGATTTTTATTTCTGCACTTTACTTTCATAAGAAAGAAGTGAAAATAAAAATCAGAGATAAGAAGGCTTGAGAAAAAAAAAATTTTAATGAGCAAATGACTGAAGATATCTCGAATTTAAAGCAAGGCTTAATGCTCCAGTGCTTAGCAGAGTGTCTGGTACATCGCAGGCACATGTTTGTTGATTGAGGGGCAAGAACAGCACTGGAGTTTTTGACCCTTGAGGATCAGAAGACCCATCACCGAATCCTGGTTCTATCAGTTTACCTGACTATGTGACCGTGGACAAGTCACTTAACCACTCTGAGCCTCAGTGGTCAGATTAGAAGCCCAAGTCCCTTGTAGCTCTAAATCTCTAATCTTATGATCTATAAAATGGAAATAATATTTTCATGACTATTGTGAGGAAAGAATTTTGTAGATTTTTTTTAAACCCTCACCTTCTGTCTCAGAATCGATTCTAAGTATCAGTCTCAAGATAGAAGAGCAATAAGGGCTCGGAGGCAATTAGGGTTAAGTGACTTGCCAGATCAAGCAGCTGGGAAGTGTCTAAGGGCAGATATGAACCCAGGACCTCTCATCTCCAGGGCTGGCTCTCTGTCTGCTGAGCCCTGATGTGTGTGTGTTATTTTTTGTTTATTTGTTTTTACCCCTTCCTTCCATCCTAGAATCAATACTGTGTATTGGTTCCAAGTCAGAAAAGCGGTAAGGGCTAGACAATAGGAGTTAAGTGACTTGTCCAGGGTCACACAGCTAGGAAATGTCTAAGGTCAAATTTAAACCCAGGACCTCTCATCTCCAGGGCTGACTATCTGCTGAGATGTCTGTCTGACGTTTTTTTTTTGTTTGTTTGTTTGTTTTGTTTTGTTTTGTTTAGCCTTTCCTTCCATCTTAGAATCAATATTGCATATTGGTTCCAAGTCAGAAGAGTGGTAAGGGCTAGGCAATGGGAGTTAAGTGACTTGTCCAGGGTCACACAGCTAGGAAATGTCTGAGATCAAATTTGAACCCAGGACCTCTCATCTCTAGACCTGTCATCTAGTTGCCCTGATTTTTTAAAATTGGAAATGGTGTTGGAGAGGCTGTAGGAAAATCAGCACTCCAATACAGGGTTAGAGTTGTCGTGAATTGGTCCAATAAAACTGAAAAAAGTAATTGGAAATAATCTGAGAAAAATTACTAAGCTGTTCATACTGCTTAGCCACAATGACTATTTGGTATGTGCCCCAAGGAGACCAAAGTAAAAAAAAAAATGATTCATAACTACACCAAGGATGATGAGAGAACATATCTGATGAGAACATAAATGATATTATCACTAAAAGGAACTTCAATCTGGTGATTAGCAACAGACATTCTGTCCTCCAGAGAACTGGTAAGGTAAGGAAACACACATATTTATATCCTTTCTCCCACCTTTTTAGTAAATGTTACCAGCCTTTGCCCATATTGTGTTTGGAAGGGAGATAGAAAATTATTTCCAGAGGATATCAGTTTGGATATGACATCAGGGCTTTACAGATTATTTCAGAAATAAAGGAATGGGCTGGAGAGTTAGAAAGAAGAGAGAAGACCCAGGGTAGGGTTGGGAAATAATATGAATTTAAAAGTAGCCAGGGGAGCAGCTGGGTAGCTCAGTGGATTGAAAGCCATACCCAGAGACAGGAGGTCCTGGGTTCAAATTTGACCTCAGACATTTCCTGGCTGTATGACCCGGGGCAAGTCACTTAACCCCTATTGTGTAGCCCTTACCACTCTTCTGCCTTGGAACCAATACACAGTATTGATTCTAAGATGAAAGATAAGGGTTTTTTAAGAATTAAAAAAATTTTTTTAAAGAAAATAATCCCTGGTTATACAATCTCACCCCTAAAACCAGGTGTCCTGCAAAGTCCTTCTGGCTTAGGTCATGGGGGCCATACATTTGGAGTTGAAAGAAAACAAATTCAACCTCCTTATTTTCCTGATGAAGAAACTGACTTGCCCAGGATCACATAACTGGGTGGCATGATTTGAACTCAGGCATTCCTCATTCCATGTGCCATGCTCTGTCTACTAGGTAGCCCAGCTGACTTAGGATAAGAATATAAATCAAGCAAATATATAATGTGTTATCAAATGATGATAAAGATATAATTATGCATGAGTAAGCAGAGATAGTAGCATGGATAATATAAATGCATTTAAGCCACACACACCCCTCAACTCAATTTAGTCAATTATTTTAATCAGCATTAAACCTTTCATCTGAACTCCTCACCATAATGAGAGAGGGGAGTTCCTTTGATTTCTCGAATTTTTCCACAAGAGGCTGATGGTTTAGCAGAAAGGGTGCAAGACTTGAAGAAAAAGGAGTCCTACGTTCAAACAAAGCCTGTGACACTAGCCACATGAGCACAGACGAGCCTCTCTGAGATTCAATCTTCTCATCTGTCAAATGGGGATAATAATACATGTAGTACCTACCTCTCAGAGCCATTGACTAGATCAGTGATTCCGAAAGTGGGTACTACCGCCCCCTGGTGAGTGCTGCAGCGATCCAGGGGAGCGGTGACGGCCACAGGTGCATTTATCTTTCCTATTAATTGCTATTAAAATTTTTTTAAAATTAATTTTCAGGGGGCTAAGTAATATTTTTTTTCTGGAAAGGGGGCGGTAGGCCAAAAAAGTTTGGGAACCAATGGCCTAGATCAAATGAGATAACAGATATAAAGATTTTGTAAACTTTGAAGTGTCATAGAGATACAAGCTATTATTATTACTATTATTATTATTATTATTATTATTATTATTATTATTATTATTATTATTATAGGAAGTATGGCATAATGGATAGAGCATTGGAGTTAGGAAATCCTGTTTCTAGTTCTGGCTCTATCATTTATTAATTGACTTTTAAGCCTCCATTTTCTCATCTATAATATGGGGACGATAAAGTATGTCCTTCCTAACTTGCAAGGGTGTGATAAAGATCTAATGTGTGATTGAACTAAAAATCTATACGTTTTCCCACTTGAGTAGGTTAGGTCTACCATTCCTTCTTTCTTCCTTGTGACTGAGATTGTTGTTGTTTAGTCATTTTCAGTCATGTCTGACTCTTCCTGACCCTTTTTGGGGTTTTCTTGGCAAAGATACTGCCATTTCCTTCTTCAACTCATTTTACACATTTTACACATGGGAAAACTGAGGCCAAAAGAATTAAGTGACTTGCCCAGGGTCACATAGCTAGTAAGTATCTGAAGCTAGATTTGAACTCAGGAAGGTGAGCCTTCCTAATCCAGGCCTGGCACTCGATTCACAATGCACTTAGCTGCCCTGTGATAGAGATTAATTTTCCCTAAAAAGATACAAAGAGGTCTCAGGTCCCAAGCAGCCCATGTTTCCCTGACAAACCTACGAGCATAAAAAGTCTCATCTGTGTGCAGTCAGTGCCTTCCAATTTGGTAGATTTCCAAAAATCATGTGAGTCACCATGTCCTTTACTATCTACTGCCCCGATGACCAGATGCATTCCCATATGGCGAGGAGAAGCCAAGTGCCACTGTATCCTTGCTGCATATCCTGGCTATGTTAGAGAAAAGTAAATTTCCTTTTGTTAACTGGTCAGTGACTTGCAAGAGTCTCATTTCATCTCAATATTGAACCTGAATGAAAGTGTTAGAACCACCTCCAACAAAATGAAATCAGGTATTTGAAATTACCTATGAGAGGGCAGGTACAGTAGATTGAGAGTCAAGCTTAAAGATGGGAGGCCCTGGGTTTAAATCTGGCCTTAGATACTTCCTAGCTGCATATCCTGGGTTAAGTCACTTAACTGTCATTGCCTAGCCCTTCCTGTTCTTCTGCTTTGGAACAGTATTGATTCTAAAATAGAAAGAAAGAAAGAAAGAAAGAAAGAAAGAAAGAAAGAAAGAAAGAAAGAAAGAAAGAAAGAAAGAAAGAAAGAAAGAAAGAAAGAAAGAAAGAAAGAAAGAAAGAAAAGAAAAGAAAAGAAAAGAAAAGAAAAGAAAAGAAAAGAAAAGAAAAGAGAAAAGAAAAGAAAAGAAAAGAGAGAAAGGAAGGAAGAAAGAAAGAAGCTGCATGAACTGGCCTAGAAAAAGTGCTTGTCTCAGAGTCAGGACGACATGAGTTCAAATCCTGCCTTGAACACCTAATAGCTGTGTGATATTGAACAAGTCTTTAAATCTCTCTATGCCTCAGTTTTCTCACCTGTAAAATGAAGAGGTTTGACTTAGTGATCCTATGACCTAAAGCAGAGGAAGTTTGCAGGCACTGACCATTGGAAAGGGCTGATACCTCAGGGGAAGTGGAGGGAAGTCTAAATTCTACATAAACAAGAAACTAGATTATTATAGAGTTCAGTGAATGCAAAAAGACCCTCCATCTGGTAGGCTGCCTTTTGCTCTATTTGGATAGAGAAATAGGGAGGAGATGGCACGTGCTTCAAGGTCGTTATTTCTTTTCTGCCTCTCCTTTGACAGATGATTCCTGAAAGAAGCAAGGTCATTTTGATAACACTGAATAGAGTTCAGCATGTACAGTGTGTACTTCTAGGATTCTAAAGACTAAGCAAATAAGTAGATCCCAACAGAGCCAAGAAGAAAGGGGTGACATTGATGCTGAGATCAACATTACTTTCCTCTAAGTGTTAAACCAACATGCATTTGATAACTTGTGGGTCTTCTAATGAAGAAGCCAGTTCATTATAACTGGGGAGCTGTAGACAGGCAATGGGTCTGGTACAGAAAGGTCAGAATGGGCACCCTATAATCTGAGGTAAAAATAGTAGGATGACATTCAGAGGAAGAGAGGTGATAGGTAGTCCTGCTGAATCCTGCCTTGGCCAGACCTCATTTGGAGTATTGTAACCAGTCCTAGGGGCAGCTACATGGTGCAGTGGATAGAGCACCAAGCCTAGAGTCAGGAATGTTCATCTTCCTGAGTTCAAATCCAGCCCCAAACACTTACTATGTCTCTGGGCAAGTCATTTTCACCCTTTTTGTCTCAATTCCTCATCTATTAAAAGAGCTGAAGAAGGAAATGGCAAACCACTCCAGTCTCTGTGCCAAGAAACCCCTCAAATGGGGTCACAAAGACCCCACAACTAAACAACAAGCAACAATGATAACAACAACAGCAAGTACAAGGCACCATCTATTTAGGGCAACATGGCATAGCTATTCAGCAAGTAAGATGGTGAGGAGATTATAAACCATAACACATCCATTGAAGAATTTGGGAATGTTTTGCTTAGAAAAGAGAGAACTTGGGGAGGAGAGGATAGCAGTCAAAATATTTGAAAAGGTGTCAGGTGGAAATGGGATTAGGGCTGTTCTCCTTGGCCCTAGAAGACAGAACTAGGACTAATAATAGGACTAAACAGTGGAAAGATAACTGATTTGGAGTCAGAGGACTTGTATCCAAATCCCAATTTTGCTGTTTGCTACCTGTTTGATCTTGGGCACATTCCTGAACCCTCTGTGGCCTCTGTTTTCTCGTTTGTAAAGTGAAGGGGTTATCTCTCCTCACTATTATTTGACATAGTTATAGAAATATTAGCTAGAACAATAAGAAATGAGAAAGTGAAGATATAACAAAAATAACCCTATTAGTAGACAAGAGGGTGGTTTGCTTGGGCAACCTAGGAAATCCATTGAAGAAACCAAATGAAAACATGAATAGCTTCATTAAGGTGACAGACTACAAAATAAATTCACAAAACAATTTTTTTCTATACAGTCCTAAGAAAAATCCAGAGGAAATTATAGAAAGTTAATAACTAGAGAATGTATAAATTATATGGAGTCCATCCACCAAGACATTCACTCAGGGCTTATACAAACAGCTACAAAATATTCTCTGCAGAAATAAAGATGACTTACATAATTGGAGACATTTGTTGTTTATGGTTGGAACATGCCAATAAAATAAAAATAACAAAACCAACTAAATAATTTGCTAATTAAAAAATAAAGTTCAAACAGGAGACGGATAGGAGGAATGTATATCAAAATGCCTCAGTTCCCCCTTTATCCCCCTCATCTCTCACTCTTAACTTTTAATGTTTGCCTCATAAAAGAAAAAATTAGGACCTTTATAAACCGAATCATAAGGAGTTGATACCTTACTATAGATTAATTAAATCAGCTTGCAGCCTAACACTTAGCCCTCATCAGCCTCTACTGAAGAAATAAAGATTTTGATGGAAGTGAGAAGAGGTCATTGGAATTCCAGGATGGGTGAAAAAGACTTTGAGAAGTCAGCTTGAGAGATTTGAACTCTCTGGGACATAACAGTATGAAAGAAAGGTGACAGAGTTCTAAAATCAGTTCTTCTACTTTGTCATTCTGCCTATGGCTCAATTACTCAGACTAAGTAAATGTTGAGTAAAAGAAATAGAACTTTATTACAGAAGTGGAAAGAGTAAGAAAGAAGAGAAATTTATGAAGATAGAAAGGAAAGATGTCTGGTTGATTAAATTCTTCTTTTCAATCTAGAAAGTTGGGTTATTAAGAGAAGAGAAGAAAACTTAAATTAAATAATGGCAGTGTTTGATTTCATAGGCACCCTTGCCATGCCTACGCACATGCAGATATCCCCAGTAGATAGGACAAAAAGTATTTTTCATAGACAAGAGAGAAAATCAAGTGCAGATGAATGGATTGATCGACCTTTGAGATGAATATACCCCTTTTGTCTAATTGATGCTAATCTTTTTTCACTGGGGTTGAGTTTGTGCTTTTTGTTTTGCCTACATAGCCAAATGCAGGAAAGGGTCTACAGTGATTTTCAAATTGAATCAGAACTTCTGGAACGAAGGCCAGCCTATAATTAGGTTAGATATCAGGCACCCTGAAAGGCCAGTACCAGACTGGAAAGATGACTGACCTTTGTTCACAGGCTTCTGCTTTTTCTAGTTTAAGGGCTAACAGGACCGAGATCTGGAAAAAAGCCTGAGAATTCATTTTGTTCAATTCCCTTATTTTATGTTAACATTTTGACATTTACATAGCACTTTATTTTGTCTTTTTTTTTTATCAATGCCCTTTTCCCCCAAAGTCCATGACTGTCTGCTTAGAGAAACAGAAGGATATTGGTATTAGCTTTTCAGGATGACTTCTCTGGTGTTCCCATCCATTGATGGAAACCAACCAAGGCTTAGGATCAGAGAACAGAAAGGGTTCACCCATCAGTATACTTGCCTCCTGGGGGCTAATTCTACCCTTTGTGTCTCTTGTCTGGTAGCAGGTAATGGCAATGTCTGATTTCATAGGCTCTCTTGGTATGCCTATGCCCATGAGAGATCAGACAAATTCAAAACTTTCCCTTTTTCCTCTGGGTATACAGTGATCCCCAAAAAAGTTCAAGAACTTTGAAAGTGGATTTTGATACACTGGGAAATAAAAAGTCCCTACTATGCAATGGAAAGATTGCTGGAACTAGATCCATTGGACCTGGAGTCAAATATTGCTTAGAGACTTAGTACTCTTGTGGTCTTGACAAGTCACTTAACTTACCTAGGCATCAGTTTCTACATATATAAAAGCAAGGGAGTTGGACTAGATGCCCTCTAAGGACTCTTCCTCATCTATTCATCTGTGATTCCATGAGATTAATTCCACTTAAACTTGAATTAACAAATATTAGATCTCCCTAATGAAAATAAATGAAGATGTCCCCAGAAGATTTGGGGGCTCTCTCTTCACAGATTAATCACTCAATTAGATAAATCAAAGGAAGAAGTGAAGCTGGTAAGCATTAATGATAAGAAACAATGATAATTGTGCTTTTATAACTCCAATGATAAAATATCAGTTCCAAAACAGAGGAGCAATAAGGGCTAAACAATTGGAGTTAAGTGACTTATCCAGGATCACATGAGAAGTGTCTGTGGCTAAATTTGAACCCAGGACCTCCAATCTCCAGGCCTGGCTCTCTATCCCTACCTATCTCTAGCTGCCCCTACCTCAATTTATTTCAAAGTGAGTTTGACTAATCTACCTTTATATGCCATTACTGTATTTAACTTGAGAGGAAATGAATAACTTACCAAACAAAATTTTTATTCTTCCCTAAATTACTTTTTATCCAACTCCTCTCAACAGCTGTTCCAAATATTTTTCTTCTCTCAAGTCCCCAGTGTCTTCTCCATCCTCTTTCTCAACAGATGTCTTTGCCTCCTACTTGGTGGAAAAAATTGAGGCCATCTGCAGGTGACCTTCTCAGAAAGAGATCTCCTAACAATGACCAACTTCACTGCCTTTGATTATATTTTCCTCTCCATCCCATCTCCCCCTGCCTCTCTTTCCTCTCTCTCTCTCTCTCTCTCTCATTCTTTATTCTCTCACTCTTTAGTCTCTCTCTCCCTTCCTCTTCTACTCCAACAGCAGTGTCCAAGTCTACACCAACTTTAAAAAACCTCTTGATC
This sequence comes from Gracilinanus agilis, assembly GCF_016433145.1. Classification (NCBI taxonomy): domain Eukaryota; kingdom Metazoa; phylum Chordata; class Mammalia; order Didelphimorphia; family Didelphidae; genus Gracilinanus; species Gracilinanus agilis. The sequence goes on from NC_058132.1 coordinate 504,496,427, forward strand.
TTGCCACTTCCTCAAGCTAACATTTTTATTTCTTTCTTCCTCCTTCACTTCCAGATCCCTTTAGAAAAAAAGCATTTACACTTAACACTTCCCCTTTCTCAGCACCTTTAAGTTTTCAGTCCTTTACAATCAGGTTTCTGACTTTACCACTCAACCAAAACTGGTCTCTACAAAGTTATCTCTGATCTCTTGACCACTCAGTCCTTCTCCTCTTTGACTTCTCAGCTTTTGATACTCTTGTCCATATCCTTCTTCCTAGATATTCTCTACTCCCTTGATTTCCATGACGATGTTCTCTCCTGGTTCTCTTCCTCCCTTTATGAATGCTCCTTCTCAAACTCTTCAGCTTGGTTCATCTCCTCTTCTCTTTCTACATTCTCTTTTTTAGAGATATCATCAGTTCCCCAGAATTCAAACATTGTGTCTGCACAGATGATTCCCAAATCTATATATTCTGTTCTAATCTCCCTACAGAACTCTAGTCATATATTCTCAGTTGCCTCCTGGATGTCCCAAGGGCATCTCAAACTCAGTATGTCTGAAATAGAACTGATTCTTTTTCTTGTGAAGCTATCCTTCTCTAAATCTCATCACTGTTATGGACACCTTCCAGTCCTCAGGTACCCAATATGAACCCTGGATCCTTCCAGGATTCAAGGTTTATAACATCAGAATCCCCCAGAATTAAAGGTGATTTCCCATCAAGGATCCCCTACTCCCATATCTGACTGGTCATCAAATCTTATCAATTCTATCTTCACCATAATTCTTAATCTGTCTCCTTCTCTTCTGAGCAGCTAGATGGTTCAGTGGATAGAGCATTGTGTCTGGAATCAGGAAGTCCTAGGTTCAAATCTAACCTCAGACCCTTAGCTTTGTGACCTTGGGCAAGTCCTTTAACCTCTGTTTGCCTTATTTCACTGGAGAAGAAAATGGTTAACTACTCCAGTATCTTTGCCAAGAAAACTCCTTAGACAATGTATGGTCCCTGGGGTCCCTGGAGTTGGACATGACTAAATGACTAAAACAAAAAAAACCCTTCTCTTTGCTCATAAGCCACTATCCTAGACCTTCCACTTGGGCTGCTGTATTACCTTCCTAATTAATCTCTCTACATCTAACATCTCTCTTCTCCAATTCAATCTACAGAGATGCCAAAATAATATTCCTAAAGCACAGGTGTTATTATGTCATTCCACATTGCCTGTAGGATAAAATATCAACTCCTTATGTTTGCATTTAGTAAAGCTTTCCATAATCTGGACCCCATCTGTCTTCTCCAACTTTATTTCATCATCCTTCCCTTCATGAACTCTATATTCCAGTTAAACTAGATTATTAGTTATTCTCTGAACTCGGTGCTCCATTTTGTACCAACATGGATTCACACAAACTGCCCTCAGGTGCCTAGAATCCGCTCACTCCTCTCTTTATGTCCCAAACCCTGGTTTCCTTTAAGACTCATTTCAGTCTCCTTCTCCTTTGTGAATCCTTCCTTGAGCTCCACAGTTATTAATGCTTCCACCTCAATTTTCTTCTTCCTATATTCGAGTTATTGTTGAATCACCCAGTAGAATGTAAGCTGCTCAAGGGCAGGGACTTTTTACTTTGTGTCTTTGTATCCCAATACCACAATGCCTTATTCATAATTATTATTCATAATTATACCTATGATATTAAATTAATAATGTTTAATTATTATAATATATAATATATTTATAATATATTGTTATAATATATAATAATTAATGAATAACAATTAATTAATAGAAATATTTTATTTAATTATTAAATTTATAGTAGATAAATGTAATAAATAATAACCATAATAAGTTCTGAACTGAATTCATTCTCCTTCTGTAGCCAGATAAAAGATCTATATAAAGCTGTGTACAAATACAATGCAGAATACCTAGGAAATGAGCATTTATAATAATATTATAGAATAATAAAGGAAAGTTCACAGAAGAGGTATGAAGTATTTCCTAAACTCACCCTGGTTGTACAAGTCATCATTATTAAAATACTGAAAGGGAGGGGGTGCTAGGTAGCACAATGAATAGAATGCCAGGCCTGGAATCTAAAGGACCTGGGTTCAAATCTGGCCTCAGACATTTCCTAGCAGTGTGACTGTGGGCAAGTCACTTAATCCCATTTGCCTAGCCCTTGCTGCTCTTCTGTCTTAGAATTGATTCTTAAGACAGAAGGTATGGATTAAAAAAATAATAGTGGAGAAGGAGAAAAGCTATAAATCAACTGATCCATAAGCATTTATTAAAGTTCTTCAGGGTGCCAGATACTGAGGGTTTCAAAGAAGAAAGTGAGACAATCTAATCCCTGCCCTCAGAGATCTTACCTTCTAACAGGAGAGACACATACAAATTTACAAAAATCTGACAAACTAAAAGCTGATGGCCATTAGTCATTCTTCTAGGGAGATGCACATTCACAGATAAGTAAATAAAGCATGTTAGTTGTTGTTTAGTCATTTTTCAGTTGTGTCTTCATGATCCTATTTTGGGGCCAAAAACACTAGAGTGATTTGCCATCTTTCTTAGCTCATTTCACAGATGAGAAAACTGAGGCCAACAGGGTAAAGTGACTTGCCCAGGGGCACACAGCCAGGACAAGTCTAAGGCCATATTTGAACTCAAGAAGATGCCGTCCTGCCATCCATTGTGCCATCTAGGTACCTATCAATGCAGCATTAATTACAAACAAAATACACAGTGACAGAGAAAGGATGCTAGTAACTAGGATAATCAGGAAAAGTTTCTTGCTCTGTGGCAAAAACCCTGGAGAATTTCCACATCTCCCAGGGTCACAAATATGGAGCATGCTTAATTCAACAAACATTGATGAATTACTTACCACAAAGGAGCAGAATATGGTGTTGGATATGGGAAATACAAAGGTGAATAAAATGCAGCCTCTGCCCTTCTAGATTTTTTGATCTAGGAAGACTAAATTTGATGCAAGCACAAATAAATACAATATAAAATATATAGAAATATAAAATCTAAGTCCTACACACCAAGTGCTACATAAGGGTGTAACCTAAATCATGTCTGTCTTTTTGGACTTGATTTTACAGCAGCTGTGGGAAAGGGGGGAAAAAAAAGAATTACTTCTTGTCTAAATCCAGCCAATGAATAGGAGTAAAGCTTCAGCCACAGATGGTCCCATCAGTCAAAGAAAAAAGCATTTTTCCTTAGTCGTTCTGGAAGCCATTGAAGTGATGGGGCTGGCCAAGGGCATACCAAACAGTAGGTGGGCAGCACCGACTGTATAACCACTCACACTGAAGGAGGAATTGAGGAGAATGGCAAAGGGCATGAGATAGCAATTTAGCTCTCCATCGCCTACAGGAATGCAATACAGTATCACCAATGTTTGTCCATGACGATAGCTGAGGCAGAGATGATAACCCCTTCTGGGTGCTTTCTTTGAAATAAAATCACCCAGAATTCCTTTGACCTCTAGAAAAGGAGACTATAAAAATCAAAGAAAGGGCTTTTCTTTTCTTATTCTTGGGGCATTCATTATTGCAAAGTGGGGAAGTCCTCAGGTTGGGGACAATGGCAGCTTTACAAGAAAAAAAGACCTGCAGTCAGCGGATGGAAGAATTTCGACACTACTGCTGGAATCCAGATACAGGGCAGATGTTGGGAAGGACCTTGTCTAAGTGGGGTATGTGCCATTTTAAAGACCTAGAGGTTAATGGAGATATTCTACGTATGAATGAGGAAGGGGAAGGTACATTCTAACAAAAACTGTGTAAATAACAGTGCCACCTCTTCATTTTACAGATGAGGAAGCTGAGATCCACAGAGATTAAATAGCCTGCCCATAATCAGACAGAAAGAAAATAGTAGTCGTGATTTGAACCCTGATTCTTGATTTCTTTTTTTTTTAACCCTTACCTTCTTTCTTAGAATCAATATTGTGTTCTGGTTCCAAGGCAGAAGAGGGGTAAAGGCTTGGCTTTTGAGGGGGGGTTGTAAGAGATTTTCCCAGGGTCACACAGCTAGGAAATGTCTGAGGCCAGATTTGAACCCCAAAACTCCTGTCTCTGCATCTGATTCTCAATCCACCAAGCCACCTAGCTGCCCTTTTCCTCTGATTCGAAATCTAGTGTTCTTTATCACTGCACCATGACACCTTAAGGACACCAAAGGAGACAAGGTAGAAAGTAACTACTCTCTTGTATAATGATATATCTGGCCTCTCCGCTGAGCCCCTGCTCTTTGTCTGTCATTGCCCCCCACCCCAATCCTTTCACTGTTTGACTTCTACTAATGTGGCTTCCATCCCCACTATTATACTGAAATTGGGCTCTCCAAGGACCTCCAAAGTGCCAAAGGCAACAACGGGTTCTGAGTTCTCATCCTCCTTGATCTCCCAGCAACTTACTGAGATTATTATTCTACTATACTATAGGCATTTACTGCCTAGTAAATAAATGGCACTGTGCTAAATAAAATCCCTCAGAATCAATTCACATCCCAGTTAGAACATGGAATTAGGGAGAGAGTCATTTCTTCCACAAACATCTGGGAACTGTTTCTCCTTCTATTTAAAAATGATTCCAGGGGGCAGCTGAGTGGCTCAGTGAATTGAATTTCAAGCCTGGAGAGAGGAGGTCCTAGGATGAAATCTGGACTCAGACATACCTTTTTGACCTCCATTGTTTAACCCTTGCCACTCTTCTGCCTTGAAACCAATATACAGTACTGATTCTAAGATAGAAAATAAGGATTTAAATAAATAAATTACAATTATTTCAAGGGCAGAGAGCCAGACCTGGAGACAGAAGATCCTAGGTTCAAATCTGGCCTCAGATACTTTCTAGCTGTGTGGCTCTGGGCAAGTCACTTAACCCCCGTTGCCTAGCTCCTACCGCTTGGAACTAATACTTAGTATTGATCTACAATGTAATGTTAAGGTGTTGTGTTTTTTTTTTTGTTGTTGTTGTTGTTTTTAAATCTCCCAGACCTGTGGCTGTAGTCCTGACCTCTCTTCTCAATATCTAGAATCACACTTCTAATTACCTATTCCATAGCATCACTAGCAGTCCCAACAATAGCTCAAATATCTCACAAACTGAACTCATCATCACCCAAACCAATTCTCGTTCTATAACCCAAAGCCCAGTATGATTCTCTAGTCTTCCTTCTCCCTTACTCTCTGAAACCTTTTTTACAAATCTTTAGAATTGCCCTTGGATGGGACAAAATCCAGAGGAGTAGAGAGTGAGAAGTAGACCCAACGATATTCATTGCTTTACATATTTATGCCACCTCTAAAGAGGCCTTCTCACAACAAGTTACAGTCTTCTGGCAGGATTTGGAGAAGGATAGGAATATATAGGATATAGAATATATATATAGAGAGAGTATATATATATATGGAATATATATACATATACATATAATATAGGATAGGTATCAGGGATTCCTAGATGACTAATGTAACCAAGATTAGAAGGGGAAGAATAAGCTGGGAAAAAAATTTATGACAAATTTCTCTGATAAAGATCCAATTTCTCAAATTTATAAGAATACAAGTCATTCCTCAATTGACAAATGGTCAAAGGATATGAACAAGCAATTTTCAGATGAAGAAATCAAAACCATCAATAATCATATGAAAAAGTGCTCTAAATCCCTCTTCATTAGAGAAATGCAAATTAAAACAACATGTTTAAATTAATTAAATTTAAAAATTAAAATAAATATATAAATAAGGTATGTTTGATATAATTAAATAAAAGCACCTCACGCATATCACATCTATCAATATGATGGTAAAGAAAGTCATCAATGTTGGAGGGGATGTAGCAAAATGGAGACACTAATGTATTGTTGGCAGAGCTGTGAATTGATCCAACCATTCTGGAGGGCAATTTGGAACTATGCCCAAAGGGCTATAAAACTGTGCATACCCTTTGATCCAGTAATACCACTACTGAGTCTGTATCTCAAAAGAAAAGGAGGGGGAAAGGAAGGACCTGCTTGCACAAAAATATTTATAGCTGCTCTTTTTGTAGTGGCAAAGAATTGGAAATTGAAGGGATGCCCCTCATTGGGGAATGGCTGAACAAATTTCAGCATATTATGCTAATGGAATACTATCATGCTGTAAGGATTGATGATCTGGAGGATTTCTATATGAACAGAGAGAACCTCAATGAACTGATGCAGAGTGAAATGAGCAGAACCAGAACATTGTACACAGAAAATAAAACACTGTAGAAAAATCCAATGAAATAGATGTTGCTACTAGTAGCAATGCAACAAGCCAGGACATTCCTGAAGGACTTATGGGAAAGAATGCTAACTACATTGAAAGAAAGAACTGTAGGAGTAGAAATGCAAAAGCAAAACACATGACATCACTTGTCACATGTATATATGAGTATATGATTTGGGGTTTAGGCTTTTAAAAATCATTCTATAGCAAAAATGAATACTATGGAAATAGGTACCAAGTGATGACATTTGTACAACCCAATGGAATTGCTTGTCAACTCTGGGAAGGGGGAGGGAAGAGGAGAGGGTAAGAAAATGAATCATGTAAACATGGTAAAATATTTTAAAATTTATAAAAAAATTAAATTAATTTAATTTACAAATTTTAATTAATTTAAAAAATAATAAAATGTTTTATTATAATATAATAAATTATGATTATGCTTTAAAATAATATTTTTAAATTTTAGGTTATTTTTTAATTTTTAATAAATATAATATTTAATGATATACCATTTATTATGATGAATTATAATAAATTTAATTAAAATGTATAAAATTAAAATTTATAAAAAATTAAATTAAAATTATAAAATTATTGTATGACAATTATCTGTGAAAACTTGGCTCCTCTCAGCAATGCAGTGATCTGAAACAATCCCGAAAGACTCATGATGGAGAATGCTCTCCACGTCCAGGAAAAGAACTGTTGGATGTCAGATAGTTGCAGATCAAAGCATGCTATCTTTCACATCAGTGTACTTATGGTTTTAGTTTGGGGTTTTGGTTATTTTTGAATGTGCTCTTACGGCAATCACCAAAATGGAATTGTGTTCTGTGTGACAATCAAAATTTAATTTAATTTTTAAAAAAAGTAATTCCTGGATAAGGAAACTCTACCAATGCCAGCCAGCATCTTCTCTGTAATTTAGAATCTTAGAGTAGAGCCAGACCACCGGGAGGTTAAGTGATTGGCCCAGGGTCACACAGCCAAAATGCATCAGAGGGAGGCCTTCAATGGAAGTCTGGATGGCTCCAATTCTAGTTTTCTATCCTACCTTTTTTGAAGCAACAGGATTGGGACCGCCTAGTATTTATGATTTAGGAATGGGGTTCCTAATTTTGATTCAATAATCTAGCAAACATTTTCTGCCTAGTATATAACTGGCACTGCGCTAAACAAAATCCCTCAGAATCTCTTCACATCCCAGCTCGAACGTGGAATTAGGGAGAGAGCTGTGGCTGCTATAAACATCTGGGAATTGTTTCTCCCTTTACTTAAAAATGATTTCATTTTCCCTTAGCTTAGTGGCATTAGGTGACCTTTGCACAGTGAGCCAGTGGCCTCCTTCACCCCACATCCTCTCTGGATGGAGGGGAGGGGGGGGGGAGGAAAAGGGGAGGGAAGGAAAGGGAATTATCCCTCGACCCAAGTTGTTATTTAAAGAAGGGTTGATCTCATCTAAAAGAGCTGGCAGCCATTTGCAGATTAGCTCCTGGGGTGATGTGATCTGAGGTCAGCCCCTGGAGACAGCTGCTTAGCTACACAGGAAGCAGAGCCACCACCAGACGGCTCTTGCCGATGTTGGGTTAAATGGATCAGCCAGTCTCCACCGACCCACAGAGGCCTGGAGGTGTCTGGTCCTCCCACCCAAATGTCATGGGAACTTAAACTTACACCCAGCTGCCCATCTGGAGCTGTGCTGTTGCTCCATAGGTAGGCCCCCTCAACGGGTCTGGTGGAAATATTCTCAGAGAGGCTCCCCCTATTTGCAGCCAAGGAAAATTCAATTTAAATTTTAGCTTTGTTTTCCTGTTGCTCAACTCAGAGTCTGGCACAAAGGATCCTACATGGAGCTGGGAGGGGAACCCTAGAGAGACACTTCATCCCGCCCCCTCATTTTACAGATAAGGCAAGTGAGGACGAAAAAAGTTAAGTGACTTGCTTAAGGTTTTGCAGATTGTTCTTAGTAGAGCTGAGATCGGAAGCCAGGTCCCCTTACTCCAAACCCAACATTCTTTGCGCTGATTGAGTGAAAAAGAAAAAACATTTTACGACAAGAAAAGGGGGTAGGGATCCAGGCAGGAAGACTTTTCCATCCCCAAACAGTTAATCCTTTGGTTAAAGCATTTCTCTCTGTTTCTCTGGAGACAGATCCTCTGGTTTGAAGAGGATAGACTCTTATCTCCTGGTGTAATTAAGCGAGAAAATGATAAAGTGGAATATAATAGAGGCAGCTCAGCATAATGCATAGCCAGCTGATCCTAGAGCCAGGAAGGCTTGGGTTCAAATGCCAACTCTGGGTAAGTTCCTTAATGTCTCAGAGTTACAGAGAAGACTAGATTGCAGAGAAGATGCCCACCTACGATGGTGAAAAGAGTTTCTTTTATCAGGTGTTATTTATGTTAAGGCCATCACAGATCTAGTCCCTGTCCCATTTGGGGGAGCTACCCATTGATCTCATTTCTCCCTTTCCTCTTTAAAAAATGTTATCTTTTCGGAATCTGAATTTTTTCCCCCTAAACTTAACAAATATCCAATAAAATGGACATTTATATATATGTACATATATATATTTCTATAGAGTAAAAGAAGGATTATACATGAAACAGTGAATCTCTTATGCAGAACTCACTTTTCTTTCTAAATATATACTAAATTCAGCATGTAACTTTCAAAGCTGTCCGGCTTGTCTGTGACTCTTTCTGGGCTTCCTTTTGTTGTCTTCCGTAATTTTTTTTAAATGCTGAATCTTTTTTTCTTTCACTTTCTCTCTCCCCTCCTTCATTTCTGCTCCCTTTCCTCTAATATCATTTCCTTTATTCTTCCCCAAAGAAAAAGGAGAGGGGAGTCTCGTAGCAAATGCGCATACGAATTCCCATATCAGTTTTCATTGAAAATGCAGACTTATTCTGAACTCTCAGTCCATCATCTGTCAGGAAGAGGCTAGTAGCATATTTTATTATCAGTTCTCTGAAATCATGATTTGTTTTTCAAAGTTGTTTCTCTTTAAAATATTATTGTTAGGCCTAAGCATGACATTGCTTACATAGCAAAGAAAGCACTCTAGGGCAAAATCTTATGCCCTGGGAGTCAGGAGTCTCCAGTTAGTTTTGTGACAGCTGGCTAATGTTATTCAATGGAAAAGCAGTTAGTTTTGTAAGCAAAAGACATGGGTTCAAATCTTGCTTTTTGTTTTTTGTTTTGTTTTGTTTTGTTTTTTTGTGGGGATTTTTTGTATATGGTAGTCTTTTTTTTTTCTTTTAACCCTTACCTTCTGTCTTAGAATCAACACTAAGTATCGGTTCCAAATCAGAAGATCAGTAATATCTATATGACCTTGGGCAAGTGACTTTATCTTTATGGGCCTCAGTTCCTCATCTGTAAATATCCCTTCCAGTTCTAAACCTATGATCTTGTAATCAGAGGAATCATTTAACCTTTCCCCATCACCATTAAGAATTGATTTAAGAAACCTCTCTTAAGTAATCAGAATTCTCTCTTTCTCCTAGTCTCTTGTTATAACTGGTCTGAGGGAGTTGTCTTTGGAGGGAGGCCAACTTCTGTTCCATAAAAATAGTTGTAGAAAACCCTGCCAAATAAATTGAAAGTAGCATTCCTGGACACAAAAAGGCAACCCAGGGTTTGAGCCACAAGGTCAAAGACAAGAATGGAATCAATCAATCAATAAACATTTATTAAATGGCCTGCTATTTGCAAGGCACTGGTATAGAAAGATAAAAGTGACTCATGGAACTCAAAATTATAATTTGATATGAGAAAGACATGAAAAGAATCTATCTGAACACTAATCAGAAGGAAAAAGTAGTTACAATACTTTAGCTAGAATATAGGGTTGGTTTGGTTTTTTTTGTGGGGGTTTTTTTTGTATATAGTAATTTTTTTTAACCCTTACTTTCTGTCTCAGAATCAATACTAAGTATCGGTTCCAAATCAGATCAGTAAGGGCTAGGCAATGGGGATTAAGTGATTTGCCAAGATCACTCAGCTAAAAAGTGTCTGAGGTCATATTTGAACCCAGGACCTCTTATCTCTAGGTCTGATGCTCTATCCACTGAGCTACCCAGCTGCCCCAGTGGTAGGCTTTGGTTGGTATATAACTTATACTAGTAAACTGTAGTCTTATCAACTGAACAGTTCTTTGTGCAATAATTCCTCATGGCAAAGAATGATGCAAGAATGTAATGAGCAAAAATTGTTTGAGAATCACTGAAGAGGTCGGCTCCAGGCAGCTGGCAGCTGAGTCCAGTTCGGTCTATTTTCCTGCTTGCCTTTGTGGAAAAATGGTATTGCTTGTTGGATTGAACTAAATTGGGGGCACCATTTTGATCACTGGTTGACATTTCTGTGACAAATTATTTTTAATTCCTTTTTGTCGTGATGATAAATAATCTGAGACAGATCAGTATTCTGATTCCCACATCAGAGATGAGAAAGCTAAGGTCCAGACATAACTAGAGTTGACCAGCCAGCTAGGGGAGTGCAAGGATAAAAAATACTAGCTTTAAATATATGATGTTTCAAGTTGCTGCTCATTTGTCCAGCTTGCTTGGCCTCCTCCCTACCCTTGCATTTATTTGGCTCCTGGCCTTTAATGCTGCTCTGGGCTATTGGAGAGATTGAGTCACTGACTGGTGCCCACACCCAGTCACATGGCAATTTATGAAGGAAAGAAAAGTGAAAAACGTGGAGTCCTTTATCTAGAAAAGTATAACAAATAGAAAATCATATACTGTTGCATGAAGCTCCAGTTCTCTGGAGAAAAAAAGAAAGAATATCTGCCTTAACAAAATGCTGTTTTATTTATCTGAAAAATTTAAGATATGGGAACAATCATCCCAAGTAATTAAACCATCAGGATTTAGTCACTAAGCCAAGAGAATGAAAAACAAAAACACTTCCAAATCTACTCATCTGGATATTTTTTAAAAACAGGGAAGTCAAATCCTCGTAGATGATTTCCTCTTTTGAAATATCAGTCAAGTCACCAGACTTGGGGAAAATCCTCTTTTCCAGGAAGAAGGAATTAATTCATCTCCTGAAGTTCCTGGTCTCCCATTTCTTCTTGCTCACACTTTAAGCAGGATTGGCTGAAATCCATAAAGCAGGTTGGGCAGATTTTTAGAATGCCAGAGTTTCCGGAATGGTATGTACCTACCATTCCCATCCTCTCCCCTGGAAAAGTACAAAAATTTCAGATTATTTCAGGAGAAGGCTGCTGGGTAGATTCACGACTGCCTTCTGGGATAGTGTGCCTAACATCAAAATCCCCACCACCTTTGTAGTTGTCACCTTGACCTTCCTCTAAGTTTTGTTCCTTGTGAGTTGTCAAGTTAACACACAAGAAATTCAAGGACTCTCTTTAAGGGGAGGAAGTAATGTGGAGTAGTGGGAAGAGTTGGAATCATGCTCCATCTTTTTTAGTTAAATAACCATCAGTTTAGCCTTAGTCTCCTCATCTGTAAAATGGGACTCTCTACACTCACAGTTGTAGAAGAAAGCCTTTTTTTTTTAGGGCCTTTCTATTTTTTTCTGGGTTATACATGTATCATCACGCAAAACATTGCCAGATGATTTATTTTTGTAAGTGAATAATCTTATAAAACCAAAACCCTAAAACATATACCCAAATAAAAAAGTAATGTCATATAGTTTCATCTGCATTTCTACTCCAACAGTTCTTGGAGAAAGACCTTTATAAAACCCAAAACACTATTTAACTGTGCTAATTTTATTTATTTGTTTGTTTGTTTGTTTTAACCCTTACCTTTTGCCTGAGAATCAATACTGTGTATTGGTTCCAAGGCAAAAGAGCAGTAAAGGCTAGAAAATGGGGGTTAAGTGACTTGTCACACAGCTAGGAAGTGTCTGAGGCCAGATTTGAACCTAGGATCTCCTGTCTCTAGATCTGGCTCTCAATCCACTGAGTCACCAGTTACCCCCAACTGTGCTAATTTTAGCACATTTGATTAACTAGTTCCATAGAATGCCACAAAACAACAAGAACCAGGGGCATCTAGACATCTATACATCTATACATTATATATTATATATAATTTAACATATTTATTTATCTTTTTATTTTAATATATTATTTTAATGTTGTTCACATTTTTAATTTTAATTTTTCAAAATTTAGTATATTTAATATTTATATAATTTATTTGTTTATTAAAATATATTTATACTATTTATACTTCTTATAATTTATTATATTATAAATATATGTATTTTACTTTATTTATAATATCTATACATATATAAACCATATATTTTATATTTATTTATTATATATTTATATTTTATTAATTTATTTATATTAAAATATATTTTATATGTGTATATATATATTTTTTAAGCTCTTTGCCTTCTGCTTAGAATCAATACTGTGTATTGGTTCCAGTGCAGAAGAGTGGTAAGGACTAGCCAACGGGAGTTAAATGACTTGCCCAAAGTCACACAGCTAGGAAGTATCTGACACCATATTTGAACCCAGAATTTCCAGTTTCTAGGCTGGCTCTCAATCTACTGAGCTACCTAGCTGCCCCCATCCAATACACAGTATTGATTCTAAGACAGAAGGTAAAGGTTTTTTTAAATTTTAATTTAATAACAATGACTTAATTAATAGACCTGCCTATTTCTAACCTTATTGTCTTCTCTTCACAGTGTGGATCAGCCTCTACTACGTGGCTTTCTATGTGGTGATGACTGGGCTGTTTGCTCTCGCTATCTACACTTTGATGTGGACCATAGACCCATACACACCAGACTACCAAGATCAATTAAAGTCACCAGGTAAATATGATGACTTAAGTCGCTTCAACCCAATATAAAAAATATACCATTTTCTCCAATGTCTGGATTCCTGCAATGTTTGCCTCTATGGTAAAGCTGAGGGGTTTCAGTTTCTAGAGTTTTCCCTTGCTAGAAAACCAACAAAAACAATCAGATCCAGTAAGGTTCAGAATATCACTTAATTTGGTAGTCAAGTATTTATAATGAACCAACTATGTGTCCAAGGCCAGTGGTGTTGCAGAGGGCAAGACCAATCTCTGCTATTGGGACTGTGTGGTCCTGGGCAGATCATTTGACATCTTTCTTTCAGGGAATTCTCAGAAAGGGAATTTGTTGCTGCAAAATAGTTGCTGATCTGAATTAGAAGGAGCTTCTTCACTGAGAGCTGTTTAGACTAGTGGTTCCCAAACTTTTTTGGCCTACCGCCCCCTTTCCAGAAAAAATATTACTTAGCCCCCTGGAAATTAATTTTAAAAATTTTAATAGCAATTAATAGGAAAGATAAATGCACCTGTGGCCATCACTGCTCCCCTGGATCATTGCCGGGGGCAATGGCGCCCACTTTGGGAATCACTGGTTTAGACCAACAAAATCACAGACATAAAATATCTATATAATATATTTGATAATGAGGATGATCTCACATTATAATTTGGTTTTGGATCTACTTGTATTCTTTAAAAGATGTTCTTTCCAAGTACTGTATATTTTAACCCATGTAAGTGTGAAAATAGCCCCCAAAGCAGGTTCAAGTACAATCTATTTTAAAATAAATTTTATTGATGTTTGTTTTTACATTATCTCCATTCCCTATGTCCTTCCACCTTCTCCTTCCAGAAAGCAAACTCTTAAACAAAAAATAAAAATTAGAATATAATCATTCGTTAGAGCTGACTGCCATATGTGACTTTGGATGTAGTGTTTCACACTTATAGATCCCCAAACAATTCTCTGGGGATCATTTTGATCATTATAATTTTCTTTTTTATTATTAATTAATTTATTTAGAATATTTTTCTATGGTTACTTGATTCATGATCTTTTCCACTCCTTCCCTCTCCCCTTCTGGAGCTGACAGGCAATTGACAGAGTTGAAAAAAGACTTCAAAGGCTTTCAATTTACAGGTTTGGAAACTGAGGAAGGTTGAATGACTTGCCCAAAGTCACTTGCCAAAGTCAAGATTTGAACCTAAGTCCTTTCCAAAAAGTTTTTTGCAAGCTTTAAAGCACTATATAAATGCTAGCTGTTATTATTACGTAAGTCTATAGAAAGACTTATCGTAGAGATAACTGAACTATGCAGGAAAAAAACAAAAAGCCCTCACTTAACACCACCTCCTCCACCTTCCACACACACCCTCACCCCTGGAAGGTGACCTCTCTAGTTAGTGGAAAGGACATTAGATTTGAAATCAGAGGTTCAGATATTGACTCTGCAACTAACTGTGTGACATTGGGTAAGTCATCCTCTCTGGGTTTTAGTTCCTTATCTATAAAATTATCTATAAAATTAGGGAACTTTTTGTAATAATTTTAAAGTTTTAATAATTGTCCAATTAAGGTCTTTGAGATCCTCTCTAATCTTAGGTCTATGATCCTGTGAACTCTCCTCAAATGTTTCCTCTTACTTCGCTCGGCTCTCTTGGGTCTAAATCTAGAAGTGCCCTGAGAGATTACCTAGTCCAACCCCAATATTTTACAGATCAGGAAACTGAAGCTCATTTGGGGAACTAAGCCAAATTAATAGTAAGCAGCAAAGGTAGTATTTGAACCCAGGTCTTCCAACTCAACATCCAATATTTTTTCCCAATTTACTTGCTACTTCTCCTCTGCCCCTCTGATCTTCCTTTGTAGCATGCTTATATATCTGTTGCACATACCTATTTTATACTACCACTCCCAATCCTCAATCACTGGATTATAAACTCAATGGCAAGCATGATGCCAGTTTAAAAGTTGGTCTCCTACAAATAGCACAATGCTTTACACATCCCTGGGTTTGTTATCTTTATTTACAAAATAAGAGGGATGGGTGAGGTGCTCTCAGAGGTTCCCTTCCCTGCCTCACCAAGTTTCTTTCAACTCTTTGAGATTAAAATTAATATCCAGTAACTCCAAGTATTATCTTTTATAAAATTTATTAATAATCACTTGACATAAAAGAAATAAAAGGACAAAAGTAAAAGCCTGAGTAAAGAAAGCTTTCCTGACTGCGTTAGCGGGAAAAGAGAGAGGGAGGGCAGAACTCCACAAAAATTATATCCCTCCTATGTTAGTGTGTAATATGAGAAGGAACATGGAATGCTGGGAGAGAGTTGGGGAGCAAATTCTAATTATACAGTTCTAATCCTAGCCGTGTTACCTATAAATATGGCAGACACATAAATGTTTGCTAAATAGCAAGAAGGTAAACTTGAGAAGCAAGTAAGAAGCCATCTACTTAATGAACAAGATAACTGGACTCAACTATCAATAATATGGAATTAGGTCTTGATCAATGAATGACACATGTAAAATTCAGTGGAATTGTGCTTCGGCTAAGGGGGGGTTAGGGGAGCTTAGGGGAGAGGGAAAGAACATGAAATATGTAACTATGGGAAAATATTCAAAATAAAAACTTTAAAAAAAAAAGATAACTGGACTATTCACCAAATAGGTTTCTCATTCCACTAACCAAAAGTGGCCTATCCATCCTCAATTTTTTCCCAGTTCTCTGCTTGGTTCTTACATGGTCATAGGATGTAGAGATGCTCTTATTGATTACCTATTTCAACCATTTCGTTTTTCAGATGAAATGGGTCCAGAGAAGGGAGGCAACTAAGCTAAGGTTACATGGGCATTAGAATTTGATTCAATGGAAAAATCATTTACAAATTCTGTTTTACATTATTATGAATATGGGGTGTTTGGGGAGGACTAGCACCTCTGATGTAAGGACTTGTCAAGCCCTTTTTAGGGCTGCTCATGCACCTCTGGTGTTCATATGGTACCCAGCTCTCACCTGTTGCTCCCAAAAGCTGTAGCATGCATAGAAACCACATCCTGGTTAACCATCTCAGCAGATGGTCTAAACCAGGTTGAGGGTAATCAATGGACCACAAAACTATCAGTGAGGTTAGGGGGATTTCTATCCCAAGCAAGGGAAGACTCCCCCTGGAGGAATGGGTAGACAAGATCAATTTGTCTCAATGGCCATGGAGGCAACTGAAGCAAGTGTTGGTCAGATGTCAAAGAAACCAAAGTCATCCACTGCATCCTGGACCATCTTCAGTCATCCCAACTTTGGTCTTGCCATTGGACTTCAATGACTCTGAAAGAGAGAGTGAGGCTGAGAACTTCGGGCAACTCTGTCTCACCTAAATCCAAATCACATTCACATCAAGACATTAACCCAGTGATGTCACTGGTCCTCTTCCAAAATGAAGAATGAACAACATTATTATCACCATTTAACACTTTTGGAGTTGAATATTGAAAGGCTCTAACCTCTACTGCTTACAACCTCTGTGACCCTGGGCAAATCTCTTCATCTCCTTGGGCTTCAATTTCTATATCTGTAAATGAGAGGGTTAAATCAGTTAGCCTTCCAAATCTAGACCTACATGATCTGTGATGATGGTGGTGTGATGTAAATTACCTTTACGAGCAGACTGTATTCCCTTTATACCTTTGTAACAACAACTATTTATTGAGAACCTAGTATGTGTGGGAAAGTCCCCGTTATTATCAAAGAACTTAAATTTTGCTGGATGTAGGTTGGAGCAAATACATTTCAATTGATAAATATGCTCTTGATTATTTGAGGATGAAGAGAAAAATAAAAATTAAGAAAATAATTAGAGGCATATTATTAGTAGGTCACACATCAACTGAATCTTAAAAGAAGTGAGAGATCCTAAGAGGTGGAGATGAGAAGGGAGTTCATTCCAGGCATGAGGATTGTGGGGAGAGCCC
The DNA here is from genome assembly GCF_016433145.1 of Gracilinanus agilis. NCBI lineage: Eukaryota > Metazoa > Chordata > Mammalia > Didelphimorphia > Didelphidae > Gracilinanus > Gracilinanus agilis. The sequence continues at coordinate 504,513,452 of NC_058132.1, forward strand.
AGAGAAGTGAGAGATGGATGCTGAAACCAAGGAAGGACAAGTCAATCTATGAAGTGCCCAAACTGCAACCTTCACATCCCATGTGAGCCCCCCCTGCCTTACTCCAGACAGGGGAGGGAGGAAGTGCTCCCACTGGGCTGCTGAGCCAAGGGGCAGGTAATGTGAGAAATGTCCTCAGGTGCTTGTGGAGAAGGGGAAAGGAGGCAGCCCCCTCTGGCACATGTGCCAGAGGTTGACCAATGCAGCATTAGAACATGGTGTAAGTGAAGGTGAGTAATGACAAATCAATCTGGAAAAGCAGCCTGGAACCACACTGTGAAGGGCTTTAAATGCCAGACTAAGGAGTTTCTATTTTATTCAGAGATAATGAAAAGATATGACCAGACGTGGGTTTTAGAAGATTTGTTCTGGCAGTGATGTGAAGGATGAATTAGAGAAGAGAGGACAGTAAAGGTACAGTAATGGAGCAAAGACATAGAAAAGGTTACTGAAAAAAGTGTATAAACATTTTAGCCACTTCTCCTCCCTGCATGATTCTAAATTGTTTTTCAGAATGCTCAAAACAACCCATGGCTCCATCAACAACTTATCAGCACAATTCCTCCAACATTGACTAGTCCCATTGATAGTCATCTTGGCCAATTTTGCTGAGCATGAAGTGAAACCTCAATTATTTTCATTTTCATTTCTCTGGTTTCATGCCACCAAAATGTTTTATTTTTTTCCTCAACTCAAAACACTTTTAAAAATCTATCATTTAATTTATTCTCACACTTTTTATAATGAGAAAAGGCCATATGCCATCACTTTTCTTTTAAAAAGGAGGGGGGGAAGAAAGAAGGGGTGCATGGGGTGTTTAGGGAGGACTAGGACCTCTGGTATAAGGGCTTCCTAGCCCTTTTCCCAGATGCTCATCCACATTTTGTGTCCACTTGTCCCCCAACTCTCACCTGTTGCTCCAAGAAGCTATAGCATGCATAGTGGGTACATTCAGGTAAAACCATTGCAGGTTGAAGGCGTGAAAATCATTGATGATCTAGGGAGATGTCCACCACAAGCATGTCAAGACTTCCCTTGGTGGAATGGGCAGATGAAAGCAATTTATTCCAAGAGCCACGAAGATGGCTAAAGCAGGTGCTACCAAGCACTTAGAGCAGTGATGGCGAACCTTTTAGAGATGGGGAAGGAGGAAGCGCTCCCATTGGGCTGCTGGGCAGAGGGGCGGATGATGAGAGAAATATCCTCATGTATGGTGGAGAAGGGGAGGGAGCAGGATGTGTACCATAGGTTCACCAACATGAACTTGGAGCTTGGTCAAACATCAAAGACACTAAGGTCATCCACTACACCCCGGGCCATTGGCAGTTGTCCTGACTCTTGTTTTGCAGCTGGACTTGGATGACTTTGGAAGAGTCTTCTTCCCTTAAATTCAATTCATGCTCACGTCAAGACATCATCCAATGAAATCGTTGGTCCTCTTCAAAAATGAAGGACAAACCACAAAGGAAAAAACTAAGAAGTAGGAACTCATCCATTTAGGTTTCTAAGTGGCACCTTGAATATAGGCAGGTCTGAATCCAAATCCTGCCTCAGACAATATCTAGCTGTGACCCTGGACAAGTTATCTAATTAACTCCACTCTTCAATTTCCTCATCTGGAAAGTGGGGACGACAATAGTGTCCACTTCCCAGAGCTGTTGTGAGGCTCCAGTGAGATAAAATTATGTATATAAAACACTTTATGAATCTTAAAGCATTTGTATAAATGTTAATTTTTTTCATGTTGTGATTGTTATTGCCTAATGTAAAAAAAAACACACACACACAAAAAAACTTGTAGAGCCCATGTCTCATGTTAGGACATTATTCCCTTCACTAACTAGATTTATTGCCAAAGGGAAGGGAGGAGTTTGGGAGGTCAAAGCGTTACCAAGGATTTGTTGAGTGATATAAGGCAAGAAAAACTTGGTCCTAATTGTTGTGAGCAATAGGATGTTCACATAGATCTAAATATCCTGTAGCTATTTCTTCTGGAATTTCTAACACAGAGGACTTTCCATCAGCAACATAAGCTTTAGAAGGTAATAGACAACATTGGGCAAATAGATAATAGAGAAAACCTTGGATTCTAAGGGGGTGTTGAGGAATTGAGAAGGATCTGGGGGTGAGGCGGTCTAGAGAGCCAGATGATGGCTGGGACACAAGAAACAGTGGAAATGTGACCTCCCAGAAAAGGTCATTTCTGATTTCCCAGAGAAGCTAGGTTCCTCTCGTTTCATTAAATTGCCTTACATTTATGTTGTTCCTCTTTTGTATTTTACTGTTCTTGTTGTCTGACACTTTGAGACCCTATTTGGGATCTTCTTGGCAAAGATACAGAAAGGGTTTTCCATTTCTTTCTCCAGTTCATTTTACAGATGAGGAAACTGAGGCAAACAGGGTGAAGTGACTTGCCCAGGGTCACATAAATAGTGGCTGAAGCTGGATTTGAATTCAGGGCTTTTTGATTCCAACCCTAGCAGTCTGCCCTATGGTGCCACCTAGCTTCCTTGTTTTGTAATTATCCATTTTGCTTTGCTTCAACATAATGGAAGCTAGTTGGGGAAGGCAAGCAAGCACAGATAGTGTTGGACATGAAGTCTGGAAGAATGGGTTCAGCTGTTCCCTTAGGCACTTATGGGATTGAGGACAAGTAATAGGATCATAGATGTAGAACTGGAAGGGACCTCAAGATCCATTTGGCAATCCCTGCCCCCATTTTGCAGATAAGGAAACTGAGGCATAAAATATCATCTATCAAAAAGGGATAATGATTGCACCTACCCCACAGGGTTCTAGCATAATATACATAAATTACTTTTCAAACATAAATATTAGTCATTTTTATTTCTGAGAGCAGAGATTGTTTTATTTCTGTCATGGTATCCACTTATACCTCTCATAGCCCTTGGCACACGAGATGATTACCAAATGCATCTTCCATTTGTTAAGAATAATAATGATTGGGGGCAGCTGGGTAGCTCAGTGGATTGAGAGTCAGGCCTAGAGACAGGAGGTCCTAGGTTCGAATCCGGCCTCAGACACTTCCCAGCTGTGTGACCCTGGGCAAGTCACTTGACCCCCATTTCCCACCCTTACCACTCTTCCACCTAGGAGCCAATACACAGAAGTTAAGGGTTTAAAAAATTATTTTAAAAGAATAATAATGATTGAATGATTTTCCTAGGATCAAAAATTTAGGAATTATCTAAAGCAGGATTTGAATTCAGATCAAATTGGCTTTAAGTCCACTGGATCACTTAGGAGTGCATTATTAGTTACTTAGGAGGAATTCTTTCCTCCCTCAATGCCACCTCTTCCACTTTAGCAATCCATAATAGATTGGGGTGAGAAGTGGAGCTCGGGGTTAGAAGAAGAGAGACACTATAGGGGAAAGAAAAGGAGAGAGGGCCAATTTGATTCAATAAAGTCATTAAGATTATACTATATGGAAGGTCCTGGGTTCAAATGTAGCCTCAGTCACTTCCTAGCTGTGTGACTCTGGGTAGGTCCCTTGACCCCAATTGCCTAGCCCTTATTGCTCTTCTGCACTGGAACCAATACGTAGTATCAATTCTAAGACACAAGTTGGTAATGGTTCTATAGGGGAAACAGATTTTTTATATATAAGGGATCAACATCTTAGTCTCAACTAGCTGTATATATGTATATATATACACATATATATATATATATATAAAACTATGTATATCTATCATAATATATGTCCAACTATCTCATCTCCATAGACTCTAACTACTCCACATACCTACTGGATGTTGTGGTTTTGATTGATGTTTTTGATGATAATAACCACTAGCATTTATATATTGCTTTAAGATATATAAAGCACTTTGTCCCAGTCAATCCTCACAAGAACTCTGAGAAGTGGGTGATCTTATAATCCCTTTTTACAGAAAAAGAAACTAAAGCACAGAATGGTTTTGTTATTTGCCTTGAGTCACACAACTAGTAGGTATATGAATCAGCATTTGAACTTGAATTCAGGTCTTTCTCATTCCAAGCCCAGCACTCTGCCTACAGTGTCATCTAGCTCCCTTGGGATGACAGTCAGTCTTGGGACATAGGACAACTCATTTTTTACATTTTACATTTATATTGTGCTTTAAATGCTGCATTTCAATCATGTGGCCATATTAAAACAAACCATCTTTAAATCTAATTAAATCCCCTAAAACTGTATTGGCAAAGGCATGGCATAGGTGCCCCCAGTGGCACGGAGGAGGCTGCTCTGTTCTTCCTCTCCACCCCACCTGAGGACATTTCTTGTATTCCCCACCTCTCTGTCCAGCCACCCAATGCAAGCACTTCCTCCCTCTGCTGCCTGGGGTAATGCGGGGGGCTCACAGGCAGCTTGAAGGCGCAGTTTGGGTCACACAATCTCTAAAAGGTTCACCAACACTGCCTAAAGCATTTAAAGAGAGAAAGCCTCGTTCACAGGCATCTAGGGAGCTTTTAGCTCAGTTTCCCTGGATGATTATTGCTTAACTTTGGAACAAATCAACCCAGGCATCATATGTATCCTTATTAGGAAAATAAATATGCCACCGCTTCCTATTTCCCCTGTTATACTGGGGTTAATTTAGATTACTCAGTTCATATTTTAATAACACAAATAAAGGTTGAGCATTTTCTTTTTCCCCTCAGGAGTGACATTAAGACCAGATGTTTATGGTGAAAGAGGTCTCGAAATCTTCTACAATGTTTCTGATAATGCTTCCTGGAAAGATCTTACTCAGACACTTCACAAGTTTTTGACAGGTAAAGTAAAAACTTTTTTTAAAAAAATGTTTCAACATTGGCTTTCCAAGAAGGAAAATAAAGGAGAAGTCAGATTTATATCACATGTATTACTATCCCCACTTTTCAGATGAGGAAAACCAAGGCTGAGATGACAGATGTCTCACTCGCTATCACAATTACCTAAGGAGGAATTTAAATCCAAGACTTTAGGACTCAAGTCTGCTGCTTTGTCCTTTCTTCCACCTCATCTCTCTAGACTCTGACTTCACAGATCTGTGTAGATCAGTGATGGGCAAACCTTTTTTTTTTTTTTTAATTTAGACTTTATTTATTTTTTAAAAAATTTTATTTTTAATATTTTCCCCTAGTTACATATTTCATGTTCTTTCCCTCTCCCCCTAACTCCTTAGCCAACACACAATTCCACTGGGTTGTACATGTATCATTGATCAAGACCTAATTCCATATTATTGATAGTTGGACTAGAGTTATCGTTGTGTCTACACTGTGGGCAAACTTTTTAAAGAGGGGGCCAAAGGAAAGGAAATGCTCATCTATCAATCTGTTTCTAAGGCAAGTCTTTCGAAGTTTCATTGTATTGTATCCCACTCATTGTATTCATAAGATTAGGAATAATGTCTTCAGGGGGCTGCATCTTGCCCACTGTGTTTGCCCATCACCATTGAGGCATTGACTTTTTCTCCTCTGGAATTATCCTAATTATCAAAATCTCTCAGACAATAGTTGGGGGCATTTTTTTGGCCTGTATTATATAGATTAGTGATTCCCAAAGTGGGTGCCACCGCCCCCTGGTGGGTGCTGCAGCGATCCAGGAGGGTGGTGATGGCCACAGGTGCATTTATCTTTCCTATTAATTGCTATTAAGATTTTAAAAAATTAATTTCCAGGGGGCTAAGTAATATTTTTTCTGGAAAGGGGGCTGTAGGCCAAAAAAGTTTGGGAACCACTGAATAATGCTTCATTTACTTTACATGTGTAGACATAGCCAGTTATGTTTACACATAGACATAAACATTTCTGTGTCTACACAAGACCTGTTTTGATGTCCTAAATCTTTCAATGGCTTACCCTATGATTTTAGGCAAATTCATCTACTCATAAAAGGGGCACTCAACCAACCTCATTAGGCCAAATGGGACCACAGAATTAGAAGCTCTCTGGGCAATTTAGAAGGAGAGACAGTGAAATCCCAGTCAGATTCCATTATGATTTGATGCATCTTTAAATGGATTTGATCTCTTCCCCCTTTTGGGGTCTGACTGGTATGTGGGACTCTTAGTCAAATAAAACTTTTTTTTAAGGACATCTCAGTTGTAAAGTTCCCAAGGGCAACTTAACACTGTATGAAATTTAATGTTGCACTTCTACAGTTATTTTTTTTAAACCCTTACCTTCCATCTTAGGATCAATACTAAGTATTGGTTCCAAGGCAGAAGAGTGGAAAGACTAGGCAACTTGAGTTAAGTGACTTGTCCAATCACTTCCTGGAAGTCTCTGGGTCAAATTTGAACCCTGGGACCACCTATCTCCAAGCCTGGCTCTCTATCTCCTGAGCCACTTACCACCCCAATAGTTACTTCTAAGGGAAAGTAACATTGAAGATGGAGATGCACAAAAAAGCAAGATGGTTCTTTCTATCAGTTCCAAGGCTGGTGAAATTCATTGTTTGTGAAACTGCTACCTTCCTACAGCTTACTCTCCAGCTGCACAAGAGGAAAATATAAACTGTTCATCTGAGCAGTACTTCAATCAGATAGAATTTCATGCTCCAAACCACACCAAGTTTTCCTGCAAGTTCACAGCAGAGATGCTTCAAAATTGCTCAGGTGTGACAGATCCTAATTTTGGATTTGGAGAAGGAAAACCATGTTTCATCATTAAAATGAACAGGGTAAGTAACAAGTTTCCAAAAGGCTGGTATACATCATGAGTATTAAGACTCAATTCCAAATACATTCCTCCCCCCTTTAGACAGAGGTAATTTAGACAGAGGAATCATGGAACTTTTTGTATTTAACCAACCCAAGTTAAAGCAAATCAGTTCAGGAAGATCTTCTCTCTCACATTTCTCTTTCATTCCCTTACTATAAATAAATAAAATCACCATTTGTTATCAAGTGCCCATTATGTGCTAGATACTGTGGGATATATTACAAATAGAAAAAATTTTCAGAACCATATCAGCCCCTTACAAAACTTTTTCACAAAATACTACCATAAAAAGTTTAAAGAACTATGTATAAGGGGACAGCTGAGTGGCTCAGTGGATTGAGAGCCAAACTCAGTTATGAGCAATCATGGGTTCAAATCTGACCTCAGATACTTCCTATTTATGTGACCCTGGGTATGTCACTTACCTCCCCTCCCCCATTTCCTAGCCTTTACCACTCTTTTGCCTCAGAACCAACATGCAGTATTCATTCTAAGGATGAAGGTAAGTTTTTTTTAATTTAAATAAAAAAACAAAAGCTATGTGTACCACTTCACTTGTGTTTATATGGATATAGACACTTATATAAAGATGTGATATACCATTATACACTCAACAAATTTACTGAAGATTGTAGAAGATACAAATCAGTTTTACAAGACAAATTTATAGACAGGCAGCTACATGACACAGTGGATAGAGTACCCAGACATGGAGTTCGAAAGACTCATCTTCCTGAATTCAAATCTGGTCTCAGACATTTACTAGTGGTGTGATCTTGGGCAAGTCACTTAACCCTGTTTGTCCCAATTTCCTCAACTAAAATAATCTGAAGAAAGAAATTACAAACCACTCCAGTATCTCTGCCAACAAAATACCAGCTGAGGTCACAAAGAGTCAGACGTGATTGAACAACATCAACAACAATAAGAGGCAATCGAATTTTAGAGCTGGCAAGGACCTTAAAGATTTTTTTTAATAAATCCTTACCTTCTGAGGGCTAAGCAAAGGGGGTTAAGTGACTTGCCCAGGGTCACACAGCTAGGAAGTGTCTCAAGCCAGATTAGAAGCTAGGGCCTCCAGTCTCTAGGCCTGGTTCTCAATCCACTAAGCCACCCAGCTGCCCCCACCTTAAACATCTTTAGTTCAGGCCCTCTCAGAAACTTAGGCAGGAGAGAAGTGACTTGCCCCCTGGTTACAGCAGTGATGTATAATAATACACATTTGAATTGTTCTTCAAGGCTTATAAATCATTTTCCTCCTAAGAACTCTGAGAGGTAAAGAGTAGTGCATGATTTATGTACTCCCTTTTTATAGCTAAGAAAACTGAGGCTACATGAAATCAAGTATTTCACAGTTAATAAATGTCAAGAGATAAGATTTGATCTCAGTCTCCTTATTCCAAAATCATCATTTTTTTCCTTTCCTTTCAGGTATTTAAGATCTCACTGAGAATATAAAGAAGTGGGGTCTGTAGAATCAAAAAAGCAGAGATTTGGGGAGCTTTAGAAAATTACCAAATTCAAATCATTTTTATAAAAAATAAGCAAGGGGCAGTTAGAAGGTTCAGTGGATAGAGAGCCAGGCCTAGAGATGGAAGGTCCTGAGTTCCATAGATACTTCCTAATTTTGTGATCCTGGGCAAGTCACTCAACCTCCAATGCTAGCCTTTATTGCTCTTCTGTCTTGGAACCAATCACAATATTGATTCTAAGATGAAAAGTAGCAGTTTTAAATTAATCAAACAAAAAATCTCAGGCCCATCAAAAGGAGATTGGACTATATTTTAAAGGAAACTTCCAGTTCTAACATTTGATGTTCTTTGATTATGTCAGAATGGGATAAAACTTGTAAGCTAAGAGACTTGTCCAAGCTCAACTTCCAGTCCAGAACTCAACCTGTTACATTATACATAGGCCTCTCCATAGGAAGATTAAATGTGTACAGGGATGTGATGGACAATACAGGCCAAAAAAAGGACAAGTCACTTCCCTCAGGAGTGAGCAAGAAAGGCTTCGTGAAAGCTTAGTACTTGAGTAGGGCATTGAAGCATATTTAGAATTTTGAAGGGTGAAATTTTGGATTGAGAAGTAGAATGAGGAATATAAGAAAAATAAGAACATATATTGTAATATTTTACAATATTGCAAAAAATAAGAAAATATAAGCAAATTATTGCAAAATATAAAGAAAATATAAGCAAAGAAAGATAAGAAAATCTGTCATATTTAAGAAATAGCAAATTGGCTGTTCCAGCTGAAGAAATAGGAAGTGTGTGTAGGGAAGGGACAGTTGGGAATTATAGTCAAAGTTTTTAAGGACCTGGAATACCTGGTAAAGGAATATGCACATTGTCCCCTGTGGATAATGGTCAGCCATTTAGGGTGCATTTGGGAGTTATTTATTAATACATTATTTGGAAACATCACTCAACAAAAGTGGAGTTAATTAGGTTACTCATTGCTATGGTCTTGGTGAAATTCAGAATTTAAAAATGAAACAAGATTACTCATCACATGCTGAAGTGGTTTGCCATTTCCTCCTCTAGCTCATTTTACAGATGAAGAAACTGAGGGAAACAGGGTTAAGTAATGGGGTCACTTGCCCAGGTTCACACAGCTAGTGTCAAAGGCCAAATTTGAACTCAGGTCTTTCTGACACCATGCCCAGCATTCTAACCATTGAACCACCTAGCTACCCCAAATAAGTTAGTAGAGTTCAATAACAACAAAAATGGTTCAACTATGTAAATGTTATGCATTTAAGGCCACTTCCAAGAGCCAATTTATGAGCATTTTCCCCTAATAATATGACTAAAATGATTTATAAATAATATGACTAAAATGACATAAAATGCATTTCTTTCATACAAATGCAAAAATGGCTAATTCATTTTCTGGATAAAGAGTAAAAAAATTATTTATTAAATTATGCATAACCTTTGACCCAGCTAGACTACTACCAGGCCTCTACCTGATAGAAATCAAAGAGAAGGATCTATATGTACAAATTTTCTTACAGCATCTCTTCTCACGGCAATCAAAATTTGGAAACTAAGCAGGGACGGAATATCTTCACCAGTGGAGAACAGCTAAACAAATTATGATAGATGATTGTAAGGGAATGTTATTATACCATAAGAAATGATGAAAAACGATTCCAGAGGAAATTTGTAATGCTTTTATGAACTGGCACAAAGCAAATAGAAGTAGGAGAACAATTTATATAATGATAACACTATGCTGTGAGACCCTGGGCAAGTCACTTAACCCCCATTGCCCAGCCCTTACTGTTTTAGTGCCTTGGAACAAATACTTAGTTTTGATTCTAACCCAGAAGATTGGGTTTAAAAAAATAACATTATGGAGAAAAACAATTGAGAGACTTTAGAACTTTGATCAACACAAGATTAAATACATCACAAGGATGAAAATGAAGCACTCTACTCACCTTTAAACAGAAAGGAGAAAAATGTAAAATGCAAAAGCTAAACATTTTCAGACATGGCTAATGTGAGAATGTATTTTGCTGTTATTCAACTGTCCATTCAGGAACTTGTTTATCTGTTTTTATTTGTTTTTTAAATTTTGTTCAATGGAAAAAGGGGTAGTGGAAGGGAAGGATTCAGTTTTTTAAACTTCTAAGAGAAAGTTAAAATAATAAACAAATAGAAAAATAAATAGCTTTTCAATGTGTTTAATGGATATGTTTTTTTCTTTCCCAGATAGTCAATTTTCGCCCAAGCAACAATAATACTGCTCCCAGGGTGGACTGCACATATCTAGTAAGTATGGCCGTCTTCCTACTCCAGACCTGTTCTTTGATAGCCAGGTTCCTAGACCAATACCTGGGAAACACTAGATAATATACAAAATAGGAAATGAAAGCTCAATGAGTAATCAATATAACATGCGTAACATATAATATAATAATGAATAATAATATAATAATGAGACTAATGGTGCATTAACCAAAATATTGTTGAAAACAGAGAAGTGATAGTCCTAGTCAGACCACATGAGGTCAACCGTATACAGAGCTGGACCCCATATTTTAGGAAGGATGTCAGCAAACTGGAATCCATTAAGAGGATGGCAACCAGAGTAGTGAGAAAGCTGGAACCTACGCTATGAGTTAATTAAATTCTCTAAGGATGTTTGACTTGGGGAAGGATTAGTCCTAAGCAAAACATACTTTAAGACCATACAAATTTAAAGCAGCCCTTTTTGTGTTGTCTAAGGATTGGAAACTGGTGAGGTGCCTCTCAGTTGAGGAATGGCTGAACAAATCATGGTGTATGAATGCCCTGGAATATTATGATGCTATAAGAAAGGATGAAAGTGGGGGCAGTGAGGTGGCTCAGGAGATAGAACCAGGCCAGGAGATAAGAGGTCCTGGATTCAAATGCGACCTCAGATATTTCCTAGTTATGTGAAGCTGGGCAAGTCACATAACTCCAATTACCTAGCTCTTACTACTCTCCTATCTTGGAACCTAGTACCAATTCTAAGATAAAAGGTAAGGGTTTAAAAAAAAAAAAGAAGAAAGAAAAAAAATAACAAAAGGGACAGCTTCAGTGAAATATGGCAAGATTTATATGAAGTGATACAGAAGGAAGGAAGCAGAACCCAGAGAACAATTTATACAATGACTACTATATTGTAAAAATGAACAACTTTGAAAGACTTACAGACTCTGATCAGCCTAATCATCCACCATGATTCCAGAGGACCCATGATGAAACACGGTACCCCTCCTGCTGAGAGAGAGGGGAAGGATGCAAGAGTGTAGATCGAGACGTAGTTTTTTAGGACACGACCAATTACAGAATTTGTTTTGCTTGACTCTACATGCTTATATACATGTTACTTTCTCATTTTGAGGTTGGAGAAGTGGGAGGGATTTTTTAAATAATAGTAATAAATTTACTTAAAGGATGTTTTATCAGGGGAAGAAAAAGCTTTGGAGGAGGGAAGGAGAGAGGTATTGTCAACTATTTATCAGAATGTCTTGTGCAAGAGAGATGACATTTATTTTGCTTGGCTCTAGACTGTAGAATGAGCAAGAGCAGTAAATGGTATTGTAGTGAGATGTGCTTCAGCCTGATCTAAAGGAAAACACTTCCTAACAATTAAAGCTATTAAAAATTGAGTCAGGACAGTCTGGCAGCAAGATCATTGAATTGAGTCAGGGGACCTGGATTCAAATTTTTTCTTTCTGAGCTTGTTCTCTCCCTCATAAAAGAAGAGATAGGCTTTATTAAGAAGCAGGGCATTCTATATTTCAATCCAGTAAGTATTTATTGGACACCTGCTCTGTACCACCTCAGAGGAGATCTTCAAGCAGAGGTTTTATTACCACTTACTAGGCAATTTTGGTTAGGTTTAGATGAGATGACTTCTGAGTTTCCCGTTCAGTTCTGAGATTCTACAATTTGAGTCATTCCAACAAATGGTAATTTAGAAAAAAGAGCTACTACAAATGTTTTCTTAATAGTTTTAAATGTTTATGTTGCTACAGAATCAAATTTGTGATAACTTCACGTTTCTTATAACCATCCTTTTGCCTAATAAAGCAATTATTAAAAGCACAGATGTATACGTTGTTTCAAAATAGGTCAGTTAAGGGAGGGAAAAACCTACAAAAAGTAAGGGCAGAAATCAACTTACTGACACTTGGCCTAGCAATGTGTCCAGCATAGCATCACTTAGAGAGAAATATTCAAAATTCTTGATGATAGTTCTAATGAAGAGCCAAGGCAATTTTCCTTCCCCTAAAACTATATTTTAATTAATTTTATACATCCTTATATTGTTCATGTTGTCTCTACTTGAGAATGGGAGCTCCTTGAGGGCAGGTACTGTTTCACCTTCATTGTGAAGTACCTCCCCCCCCCCCCCGCGCTAAGTATAGTACTTGCCAAAATACAACTTAATTTTTTAATGATTGTGAAAATAAAGTTTAATTGAATTCACATTAGCCGCATCAACCACCCATCACCAATTTAACACCAGGAAGTACATAGAATATATTAATAGTTCATAACATATTCCCATTTCATTCCACTGGAGTCCTATCTATCTGCCAAGTTTTTTAAAAGTTCAGATTTTTACAGCTAACGGTGGAACATTTACTCAAACTAAACATGGTTATCTAATTTGTATATTGGTTGAACAAGTATCAAAGAAAATGCTCACAGCTATCAACCTTCTAGATTTCAGTAGAAATCAAATCTTTCATCATCTTTTTCAAACTGAAGATCCAATACTAGACAATTTGTTGGTTCTATTAACAAAAGCAAAAACAAAAACAAATAAGGTATTGATGAATTCTGAAAAAGGTGTAAAAGAAAAACTATATTCTGGCCTCCATGTAGCAATAAAATATATTCAATTCTTATTCCTAAACACAAAATTAAGCAAGTAGTTTCTGTGCCTGCGCCTATATTTTAGCTTGTCCCTACCTCAGATGGACAAAATATGTTCTCTTCAAGTTGTATTTATTCAGTAATGTATTTGTTTAGACCTACCATATAATTATACTTATTTATAAATATGTTTATATTTATTCACTATTATACTTAAAGTTAAAATTCCACATGTCAAGTTGACTATAAAGATTACTCCTTAACAGTGATGGCGAACCTTTTAGAGGGCAGATGATGTCCTCAGGTGCACACAGAGAGTGGGAGGGGATCAGCCCGGCCCCATATCCCCCTGGCTTTCTAGTAACAAACTCTGGTGAACTCTGTGCCGGAGTGACCGCAGGCATCCCCATAGAGAGGGCTCTGAGTGCCTCCTCTGGCACGCATGCCTTAGGTTCACCATAACAGCTCTATAGTATTGGCTCATTGTTTTTATTATCACTTTTCTGTTGAGCTATAGTATAAATTTGTTAAATAAACAACTTGTCACTAACCAAAGTATTTGTATTAAATGTTTATTTCTTACCTCTAGGAAGAAGACCACAAAGACCTCAAGCCACTAGAAGTGGACTACTACCCACCCAATGGTACTTTTAGTCTACATTACTTCCCTTATTATGGAAAAAAAGCACAGGTATATTTTTCAATTCACATTTTTCTATTATTCTGACATCATTGGATTCTTAGAGAGGCAGTTAAGCCAGCAAATAGAACTCTGGCCTTGGAGTAAGAAGGGCTTAGATTAGAACCACACACCCTATGACTTTTTCTAGCTGTGCAACCACAGACAATTCTCTTAACCTCTCTGCCTTTAGGCAATTAAAACAATCAGCTATAGGCTTGTTAAAGATCTGTGTTCATGAAGAAAGTTCTTACATTGGCCACATACAACTCTTTAATGTCCCCTTGGTTTCTATTTTTATTGACATTCTCCAGTGAATGCTACAAGAATTCTCTTTTGCCAACTACCAATGACTTGGCCTCTAACATCACTAAAAAGATTGAAACCTCCCTCAACAACCCGCCTCCACTCCTCAAAACTTCCCAGCAGTAGCAACTCTCTCCCCATCTCTGATCATAGAGGAAGAGGCATCCCTATACCTAAATAATCCTTCTGACTGAGCCCTCGATCCCACCCTTTTCTATCTTCTTCAGCACTTTGCTCCAAGCATCAAATTCCTTCCACAAATCAAGACCTCACCCTGTGTCATTGGTCCTCTTCAAAAATGAAGGATGAAGGACAAGTTTCCTCCCTCTTATTCATCTTCATTCTCTGAGGCTTTATCTATAAATATGCTTGAGTCAACATGGTCCCCAAAATGCCTTTTCCCCTGATTTTTAAAAAAGATCTTAGTCTTGCTTTGCATCACCTTCATTTTTTACTATATCTTTTGCCTTTCCCTCACTCAATAAGCTATCCCTAGCAAACAAAAAAAGAAAAAAATGACTCAATAAAACTTATGAGCATACCTACATGCTCTGACAACACAAAATATTCTAATCTACAATTAATCCTCTCATTTCTGAAAAAAAAAAAAGAGGTACATTTTCTCACATCCACCTTATCCCTTTTACTAACTTCTGAAAAAGTTACCTACTCTGGATATCTTTATTATAACTGATTTCCTCCTCAATCTTCAATTTCCTCTTCACATTTGACTTTTACACCTGTTACTTAATGAAATTGCTCTGTTGACACTAATGAATTCTTATTGTAATACCACCTCTTTCTTCCTTAAATGGCTTTCAGAGACATATTACACACTCTTGATTCTTCTAACAAGTGTCTTTTCCACTGACTGTCATCTTAAGGTGGATTTCCTTGGGGTTTTACAACTGAATCTTTCTCTATGTTTGCACTTTTCTCCCTTTGAAATCTCAAGTTTATAGCTTTAAAAATCTATGCAAGTTTCCTAGCTGTGTGACCCTGGGCAAGTCACTTAACCCCCAAAGCCTAGCCCTTACCACTCTTCTACCTTGGAACCAATATACAGTATTGATTCTAGGATGGAAGGTAAGGGTTTATACCACCAAACCCTAACCCTGTTATCTGAGACTCGAGCCTCCAGTTGCTTAGAGGGTATTTCTGTTTAGATGCTCCTTCTTTCAACTGTAGCACTCCGAATATATCCACAATTAGACTTACCCTCCCTAAATGTGCTGACATCGTTACCACTTATTTGCCAGTCCCCCAGATTTTAAACTTTGGCGATATTTGGTTATATGGTTGCCCTCACATTCAGTAACCAAATCCTCCTATCTGCCATGCGCCCTGGGCTCTCTATTCCCCTTTACCACTCTCCCAGGAAGGCTTTCCTCATCACACATCCAAGATGGTTACTCTTCAATAATCCTGCCTCTATCTTCTCTAATCTAGTCTGTAGAGCAATGACAGGTTGATTCTCCTTACTTGCAGATCTTCTCATGCCATTTGCTGCTCAGAAAAATCTAGTGCTTCCCTATTCTTCTGGCCTTGCTTCATATTCCCAACCATTTGCTGCTTTAGTCAACTTGGGCTATTTACTCTATCAAAACTAAACCACTTTGGTTCTGGACCACCTTGCAGCACAAATACCTCCAGGCCAATTCTAATTGTTCCTCCTATTCTTGAAATGCCCTTCCCTTCTCTTTAGCTCTCAAATTTCCACTTGCTTTTTAAAGTTCGTATTGAATGTCACATCCTCTACACAGGATTCTAAGATTCTATAACTTTTCCCATTTCCCACCTTTTATCATATGTCATTTTCTCCAGACAAAATTGTAAGCTCTTTAAGGGCACTTATTTTCTTATCCAGCATACTTATGTCCCATCTTTTATTATATGGATCATCCTCTGCACGTTAGATTAGAAGGTCCTTAGTGCAGGAACATTCTTACCCAATATCTCTACCCAGTGTTTCAAAACAGTGCTTGGCAGATAACTGGTGGTTAATAAATGCGGATAATAAATATCTGAGGAACTGAACTATCAACTACTAGTGTGGTCTCTGATGTGAGGAAAAAAGATACATGCAGAAAAACAAAAAGTATCATTTAGTGCTAACTTTGGCCTATCGGAGCACCCAGTGCTTCCCTACCAATCTTCCTGTAACAAACTAAATCATTTCTTTCCTTGGTTATGGAAAGGTACGACCTATTTTTTTTTTTTAATTTTTTAACCAAAAGAGGATAACAAACGTTTGGAAGTTAGTTGCTTCTCTTAATCTTGCTTTAAGAGTATTTGCTTCAAACAAAGCATATCTAATTCCTGTGTGTACTTCTCTATGGTACGTAGTAGTGAATTATGCCAAAATAATGCTGAAAAAGGGGTTAGATGTCTGAATTTGTCTCTTGCTATGGCACTCGGGTTTTGCTGGGAAATATGGCATGATTTTCCTGGCCAGTGATTGGTTCCAACAGCAACCCCATTAGAATCATGTTTCACACTTTCCTTAAGTTTGTTGCTTTAAGTAAAAAAAAAATTCACGAAACCTTAAAATTATCCATCTTGTGTTTTCCTTCCAGCCCCACTATAGCAACCCATTAGTCGCAGCAAAATTCCTCAACATACCCAAGAATAAGGAAGTTATCATAGTGTGTAAAATCATTGCAGAGAATGTGAGTTTCGACAACCCTCATGACCCCTATGAAGGAAAAGTGGAGTTCAAACTTAAAATTCAGAAATGAGACAAGCACCGTTTGTACTCCAGGCGAAGACTCTTTCAAGAAGGCTGGCCAACATTCGGAAAATTACGAACTGTTGTATGTTTTGTACTGATTCGCTTACTTCCGTCCCATATGAAATCTGTTTCGATTCTTTTCCCCCCAATGTCAATGCTGAAGTCAACTTGATGATTTCTGAGAGGCAACTGGATGAAAAGCATTGGCTATTTCCTATGACGTCAATACTTCCACAGCTCCATTAACTAGTCTTTGAGTAAATATTTACTCATCTATTATAGCAACTTTTACATGGAAACCATTAATGAAGGCCATTATGATTGACACTTCTTTGTAGTGACTTGCCTTACTATAATTCTATGAATTTTTCTATTGTTAACAAGAACCAGATTAATGAAAAGGCCATTAAGTATGTGTCATAAAATAATGGCTTAAAATAACATGTTCTATATTCTTGTTTTTAGTAATGATATGAAGCATTAAGATATATATCCAAGTTATTGTTATAGTAACTAGTTTTCCTTAACTGGACATTTATTAGTTTCATTTGGATTATGTTCCGATGTAAAAAAAAAAAAAAGGAACTGATGTGAAAATTCAGCTTTCTATTTTGATGTACTTATTTCTTTTAAGTTTCCATAATAAATGATCTTTGGAGGACAATTATAAGATATAAATCACTAAATATTCATTATTTTCTTTTGTATACTGGCGTGTGAACTTATTAAGTAGGGGGCTGCTAAGTAGTTCAGTGGATAGAGAGAAGCCTGGAGATGGGAGGTCCTAAGTTCCACTGATACTTCCTAGCTGTGTGACACTGGGCAAGTCACTTAACCCCAAATCCTAACCTTTAATGCTCTTCTGCCTTGGAACTAGTACTCGGTATGGATCCTAAGACAGAAGGTAGAGTCTTTAAAAAAAAAAAAAAAAAAGCAGCAGCAGCAGCAGCCAACTAACTAAATTATTACATGGTTTGGCTTTAGTTGGGCTTTTTTTTTTTTTTAAAGCAGTAAAAAATGGATCCCAAGTAATTAATAGCATTGAATTTGCAAAACCAAACACGTACAGGATCCATCATGACATCAATGCTGGCACTCCATCCTCTACTGCTGGTTGTAACACTCTCCACACCTTGAAAGGTTGTCTCTGTGAGCTGCTGGGGGTTAAAATATCAATCATACAAACCCTTTGGGGATGAGTCTCGCTACCTATGTAAGGGTTAGTCTTTGGATGATGGATACCCCATCTGTTACCAGGCTCATGCTTGAAGCCAGTAGGAAACACCAGTGCTTAAAAAACTCTGCTGACAACCTGTTTTCACAGGATCCAAGCTCTGGGCTCACTAGAGATCACTGAGCCAACCAACCTACTCATTTTACAGGTGAATCCCAAAGAGAGTGAGGGCTGGAATCAAGGTGAGAACTTGAATCTTCTGGAACAGAGGTAGCAAGCAAGTAGCGACGACCCTCGAGGGAAGCCTGAACCAGATTAAAATTCAATTGGGAAATATTTAATGAAATAAATAAAAATACAATAAAGCATGTAAATATTACATTTTCCAAAACTTGGGTACAAATTAGTGGCCCCTATTTCAATTGGGGGTTTGAGGACACTGTTCTAAAAGACTCCAAGTCCAGTGATCTTTCCATTATGCTCCATTCCTCACTTTGGGATTGCTTTTAGTGTTACAAGGTATTCCTTAGAACAAGCTTTAGTGTCTCACCATAACTTGCACCCGTTTATTGCTAGAGTTCTTGTCTTGAATCAAACAAGAGAAGTTTTATTAATACATTTAGCGGAAGAGAGACTTTCCAACACTTGAAGATGACTATTATGTCCACAGTTCCCCACTATTTCCACCGTAAGCCTTTTCTTCTTTTTCTCCTCCTTCTTCAGGCAAAGCATCTGGGAGTCTGTGAAAGGTACAGGTATAATCGCCAGTTTGGCAGTGTACGGAAAGATTAGATCTCTAGCTTAAGATCACAGAGGAAGAAGTAAGCGACTGAGCTAGAATTATGAGCCAAGTTTATTTTGTCCAGACTGTAGTTTTGTTCAGGAAAGATCATCACTATCTTGACTTATTATCAAGAACCGGGAGTGGGGGGTGGGGGTGGGTGGATTTAGAGAGACAATAACCAAAAACTAATAACTAAAAGGGAATTCCAAATTATATATGAAGTGACACATTAAAAACTATTCATTTGGATTAAGATTAAGATTATCTAAATGTTTAATAATTCAACCCTCCATTCTGCTTTGAGGATAACACTTATCAACTTTCCACGAAAAATATTTAGCATTAATATTGCTGATCCATAAAAGACTTAACTAATATCTGAGTCTCTATTTACTCATCAATAAAATGATATAGGGAAAAAATTATTTCTATGTCTAATCCTTAGTTCAATTTTATAATTCATCATACTGAAAATGCAATAAGGGACAGCTAGGTAGTTCAGTGGAGTGAAAATCAGATCCAGAGATAGGAGCTCTGTCCTCGGGGTTCAAATCCAGCCTCAGACACTTCCCTAGCTTTGTGATTCTGGGCGAGTCACTTAACCCCCGTTGCCTAGCCTTTACCACTCTTCTGCCTTGGAACTAATAGAGAGTATCAATTCTAATATGGAAGGTAGGGGCTTAAAAAAAGAAAGAAAAAATGCAAGGAGATTTGATTCTCCCTAAAATTTAAAGGCTACATAGTTGGAAATATCCATTAACTAAAAGGTCTAATTTCAATGCAACTGACTATTTTGGTGGTAGACAGACAATTCACAACTATGCAGGAGTACAATTTCCACAATGCCCTTTTGTATTCTCCATTAATAATATTGAAATAACGCTCAAGAACTACACAAGACTGGATTGAGAATGGCAGAATATGTAAGCAGTGTGTATACAAGTCTATGATTATATTTCAAAGTCAAATGAAAATTCTCCTATTACTTGTTTTGAATTTTCTATTCCTCTTTTTCTCTCCAAAAGTACAAATAATTAAGAACTGGTTAAATATTAATTGGTTAAATAAATAAGAATTGGCTAAATAACGGTTATGTTTTCTAATCAATTGCTGAAATGTAAAATAAAAGGAGCTGCTGATGTTACCTGGATATAAAGTACCTTTCTGAATGGTTGACTCCACTATGTAACTGGATACAAAAACAGTTACTTTAAGAACAAGGGAGGTCTTTTGAAGATGGAAGGAACACCTAAGGTATCAGAAGCATGCTTCTAATGTGGATCACAAGAGGGAATGGAAGAGTGTGGATAAATGAATGTAAAATTCTTTTAGTTAATGATTCTAGCTTCTTCGCCCAAACACGGTTCTGGAGTTACTTAGTTGAATAGAATAACTCATCTGAGGTGCATCTTTCCCTATTCAATCCCTTAAAAATGGTTTACAAATAGAAAATCTGTCAAAAGACATATAACAAAAAATATGTGATATACATATGAAATATTTATCTTGAATAATCAAAGGTTGATGATACATTTATTTATATGGGTACTCTCTTCCTTTCTGAATTTGACAACTTATCTCATTTATTAAAGCATATCAAAATTAAGTAAAAGGCCCTAATTTTCACTTTCTCCTCAATAATCATCTTTTTTTTTTTTTAAACCTTCGGTGTATTGTCTCATAGGTGGAAGATTGGTAAGGGTGGGCAATGGGGGTCAAGTGACTTGCCCAGGGTCACACAGCTGGGAAGTGGCTGAGGCCGGGTTTGAACCTAAGACCTCCTGTCTTTAGGCCTGACTCTCACTCCACTGAGCTACCCAGCTGCCCCAATAATCATCATTTTTTAATGGTTGGACACCTTAAAAAGAAAAATCCAGTGTTACGATGCTATTTAACTCAATATGAATTCATAGCAAATTAATGGAATAAAGATCAGGATGTATGGGCTTATTGATGTAAGTCAATAAATTATGTCAAACCATTTTCCATTTCCTATTATTATCAGAGATAAAATCTGTCCTGATTATTAGGGCACTGTAAAAGTTATTGTCTACCAGAAAATAAAGTCATCTTTTATGTTGTGTACTTTATTGTCTATCTCCTTTGGTCTTCCAAAAATTAGTCAGGAGAACAATGGTTGTTCTGACTCCCCCCACCTCCATACAGGTGAGTACTGTAGCCAGGTATAATCGGCATGGGAGGCCAAGAGAAATAAAACCCCTCACTAATGCAACATCAGGCAATGCTGGGAGTTAAGAACATCAAAGTTTACCACCAGGGTATGTATTTTAGGTCCTGGCAATTAAATTTTACTCACTTTTTAAAGCAAAAGCCAGACCAAAAAATATTCTAGACAGAATAATCCTGAATTAGAAAAACACAGAGCTTCTTTAAAATGCCCATGCGCGTTTTATTAACAAAAACTAACAGTGCCAAGTTAAACAAGTCAAACAATTAAAGTCTCTTTAAATTCCATAAAATATTACAGAAAAGTTTATTTGTGTTTCAATAAAAAGACTATTGTCTTTGAACAGGCAGCTGACAGCATTTGTGCAGTTAATTTTGTTTTGTGAATAAATTTAAAAAGAGACTACACCACCTGCCTGAAATGCCTTTTTTTAATAAAAAAATGAACTATTAAAAATGATTGACAAATTTTGAGTTAAAAAACTGTTAAAACATTTTCTATATTTAATTTCAACTTTATAATAGATTACAGGAAGATGCTTACGAAACAAATACAAACATTTGTTTCAGTATATGTCTTTAAATGATAGACTTATAAGTATGTAAACAACTATATAATAAAAAGTTTCCAAAGTCTGCCTGTAAGAAATCAGGCAAATTTTACATAAGCAATAAATCATTCCAAACCTTCAAGATATTTTATATAGCTGCACCAGCATGGCAGTAAACTTTTGCCAAACAAAAACTTTTTTTTAAACCTTTTTAATCCATACATACCAACATATAGAGGAAAATTATATAAACTTGATGGAATTACAACAGTAAATATAATTTAAGGGAAATAAATTCATAACATTTATGGAGCTTAATGTTTAAAAAAGTAAAACTTTTTTTTGATTGGTTCTTTGGACATTGCATGATTTAGCAAAATAAAAACATATCATCTTGCTATCCATCAGATAGTGGCACCACTCAAAACACTCTTCAAATAAATGGCCATTCAGTGAACCATTTTCCACAAAAGGATAGCCTTTTATTTTCATTGATGTGGATGAAGTACAATTTCTTCAACAAATTCAGCGAAAATTGTTATGGGGCAAAATGGACATTCCTTCAAGTAAAAAATATTAGAAAACAAAACACAAAATCCTACCGAGTAAATAAAGGGTCTGCATTAGCACACTGGTATCAAAACACACATTCACACCACATTTTAAAAATCCTACGAAAAACAATCCTTGCTTGCTTATCAGAGCCGCACTCTCTAAATTCAATAGCTTACCAATATTTCCTTAGGGGTAGGATCAAAAATAAAAATAAAAATCCACATTTTTAAAAAAAGTTCTCTTCCCTAGAACAATTTATTCCTGAAGCTGAATTTGAAAGAAGGGAAAAGTCTACACGTCAAGAAATCAGTCTTCATCATCATTTTCATTAAAGTCATCATCATCGTCGTCATCTTCCCCAACATAAGATACTGGAGTTTCAACTCTGGAGCCACTGTACTGGGAGCCATTGGAACTCGTTGCCAACATTCCATCTGTACCATTGGTAAAATCACTGGAGGGAAAAAAATAACAGCTGTCATAAAAGTTTCCATGCTGAACTTTTTTTCCCCCCTGTACTCACTAAATCACGTATTAAGAAGGCAACGGGCAGTACATTCACAGTATAAGTTTCTAAGGTTTGTACACAGAAACATAAAAATCAATTGACAATGATGGTGAAACTTCTGCCCATCCCCTACCATGGAACTTTCAGTTATAGTGGCATATTTGTCTTACAGTATTCCTATGAAGAAAATGGTGACAGATTAAGAAACTAGCTCTCAAAAGATCTATGATTTAATCAAGGTTTCAGTAACCACAGAAGCAATGGCACCTGATGCCTTCCCACAAGGCTCACAAATGAGAGGTCAATTTGTGTACTAGATTTTGTTTTGTTTTCTAAAAAATAGTATTGGCTGCAAATTAACATAGTGGACAATATGATTTTCACCAATAACCTATATTAAGTAACTTGTTCAAGAACACAAGTAAGTGGCTGAGGCAATTTTAGCGCTCTGTGTGTGTGTGTGTGTGTGTGTGTATAAATATAAAATCTGAACCACTTAGTTGCCATAGGACCTTTAGGGTACAGAGCTTTCCATGGTGGGTTGAAATAGAAGAAGAGACTCTACTTTTACTTGACAGACACACGCCTGCCTATCATCAGTAGGGCCTCTCCAGATGGCAGTATTTCTAGAGCATTTCTGGGATTCCAATCTACTTGGTTCAGGCTGAAACCAGAAGGTATCCCTGAGCAAGATCCATGAGCCTAAAAGAGCCAGGAACTCATGAGTCATTGTGTAGCTAAACATAAAAGTAGCTCAAAAGTATAGCAATACCAGGACATCTTTGATACTCTCTAGCCATTCTGGCAAGCTAACAAAAGATATCTGCTGCAGCAAAATTGAGCATTCAAAACAGCCTCTTTTGATTTTTAATGGGTTTCTTTTTCTAAAGATTTCTGTCTTAATGAAGACATATATGATTGATCACATGGTCTTACGGGGACATGATTGGGGATGCTGACTTTAAGTGATCACTCTATCACAAATAGTAATAATATGGAAATGGGTTTTGAACAACGATACATGTGTAACCCAGTGGAATTTCTTGTTGGCTCCGGGAGTGGGGAGAAGGAAAGAACATGAATCACGTAACCATGGAAAAAAAAATCGAAATTAATTAAGTAAATTCTAAAAAATGAAGATTACTGTCTTAAACATGACATAAAAGAGAACAGTTACATGTGTCAAAGTGACTTCTTATCATCACTATCACTTGCTTGATATACTGCTGAGTCAGTGATCTCATTAGGTAGGTAACAACTTCTTTAAAGGTAAAAATTGCAACATCTTATCATTCTGTCAGATTCTTGCCCATATCCTCATATAATTCTCTAAGGGAGGATTAACCTGATTAGATGTTTCAGTCTTTTACTATTGGTGTTGGGCCGTCTGTTTCTCATCCCTACAAAGCTCACTAGTCTCTGATAATTTATTAACGATGGCTTTCCTGGCACTTCCTACATACAAGTTGTGGTTGGAAACATGACAGTACTTCTTTTTCTTTCTCTCTTTTGGGCAACTATGATTCTGATTTACCAGTGATCGTGGTGCTCCATGATTGATAGTTTATATCCATCAGGAGAAGAGCAGAGTGTAAGAAAACAAAAAAGCTGATTTTGTGGGTCAGGATGATGGCTGGGAGTATTGAAAGCATTACATAACTGTCCCAAGTATAACACTGCCTGACTGCTTTTATTCAATTCTTGACCTGAATCATGTGCAGTCTCTATTTAAGACAGATATACTCAAATAATTCAGTGAGCTTCCATCCAATAAGCTGGGTAACGGGTATCCTTTGTCCATTTAGTTTTTTTCCTTTTTTCCTTCCTTCTGTATATCATTATGCCAAAATATATTGATTGGCTATGGATCTTAAACTGGGGAAGCTTTCGGTAAGATTTGGGAAGCACTCTGTTCACGGTATCTGGCATCGGATATATCACATCAGAATGCCTGACCTAAAGTACCTAAACCTTCTTTCATTCCCATTTTAAGCAGGATCTCCTCCATGACGTGCTTTCCAGGATAACACTAGGTATCACAGATAACAGCTACATGGCACTTGGAGGACTCTGTCCTGTGACCTCCATGACAACCCAGTGAGCCAGTGTGGGCATTTTCAAACTCATTTATAGAGAAGAAGTATATCATGTAGGATTTCAATCTAATCCCATCAGAAGAATACTTTACTCCTTCTAAATAATCTTTAAACTGGTCATGTTTCAGAAAAGCTTAAGAAATCGCTGTCTCTATAAAATGGGGATAACTTAAGATGCTGCAGGATCGCTTGGAGGAGAACTCTTGGTAAACTTAAACACCCCTTTCATGCCTGCATGCCCTGCCCAAGAGGCTCCCAGGAAATCGTCTACCATCTCTCCCAAAGCTTCGAGGTTTTCTCTAGAGTAGACAGAATGAAGGCCCCAGTGGGGGAAGCAGCCAGTCACCTCCAGCCTACTTTCTCTTCCTAAAATGGGATTTCTTCATTTTCTGCTGGTTCTTCTTCTTCTTCCAAGTTCTTCATTGTCTGTCTGCACACATCTACCGTGCGCCATTTTCACTGCCTTCTTGGTGATACTCTTTAAAACCTCTTGTGTTCTATGCATTACTGTTGGTAACATAGAGAAGCCAGACCTTTGTTTTGGGGCCATTACTCACAGACAATTCAGTCCATTCTCCTCCCCTGTCCAAAGCAGGACTCATCTGGAATATCTCTCAGATAAACACACACACAGACAAGACTTTATAGAGTTCATCTAGAGGCATGTGGTCATCTGTACAATGGACATTCTTCACCCACAGGTTTTTTTCCTGTGTAATGATTCTTTTGAATCATTACAATTTTCTCCCCACAGGAGGCAACATTCTAAGGCATGATGCCACCCACCAAAGGCACATGTAGAAAACCGTCAACCACAGGAAATTCCACTTCAGCTTGGATTTTGTGCTGGGTCTCCTCTATCCCACTGGTTCCTGCTTCTGGGGAACATGTGGCTTTCTTCCATTTTAAGCTTCAACTGGTATTACCACGAGAGAACCTTTGAACAAGCTCATTTCTGTTATATCTTTCAAGGCATCTAGAATGGTTTCTAATGGTATCTTGTTGAAAAAGAACCTGTAAAGGGGTGTTTTGTACTGACAAAATTCAACTGAGAAGACATACTAAATGCCTATTAGTGCCATGCACTAAAATGTTTTGGGGGGAGGGTGGGGAAGGAAGAGGAAAAGAGAAAAGGGGGAAGTGTAATCAAAAACAAGGACAATGGAATCTTATTTTGTCTACATTTTTGAGTCAGTTGTGAAATAGTAAGATGGGGCCCATGGTCAAATATAACTTATGAAAGTCTACTTGTTCTCTATTAAAACTTGATTTATAGGGGGCAGCTGGGCAGCTCAGTGGATTGAGAGCCAGGCCTAGAGACGGGAGGTCCTAGGTTCAAATCTGGCCTCAGACACTTCCCAGCTATGTGACCCTGGGCAAGTCACTTGACCCCCATTGCCTACCCTTACCACTCTTCTGCCTTGGAGCCAATACACAGTATTGACTCCAAGACGGAAGGTCTTTTTAAAAAAAAACAAAAAAAAACTTGATTTAAATTTAGATGACTGTCACAATGGCTTTTATAAATGAGTCAGCATATCGTTCAGTAGCTTTTGATAGTCTCTCAGGCACCTTTTTACAGAATTAAATATCTTCTCCATCTTGTAAACCTTGCACATGAATCCCTCAATGCCCTCATAATTGTGTCATCTCCACCATAGATCGCTTTTACTATGTAGTCTAAACCAGCTGCTTTTCAAAGCTTTTGTTCTCTTGAGTAACATTTCTGTCACCCCCAGATCTACATCATGGACTATCCAGTTGCGATAGTTACTATTCTTAATAGAGAAAATATAGTTTTAATTTTCACAAAATTTCCCCCCATTTTTCTTTTGTTTGTAGTCCTTCCATTTTCATCCTTGCCCTCGGCATATCTTGGCTCAGTTGAATATCTTTGTCAGTCTTTATATGCAATTGCTTTTCTCCTCAAGTGCCTCTTTCTGCTGTATGAGACAATAATGGTTCATTCCTATATATGATCCTTCTTCATAAGAATGAATGAATGAAGAAATCATTTATTATGTGCAAAGCACTGCTGAGTGCTACAGAAACAAACAGAAAAGCAAGAGAATCTCTTAAGATTTTCACAAACAAGTTTATATTTTCCTTTGACTATCTTTGGCAGCTCTCTCTATGCTTGATAATTATGGCACTTTCTGCCTCTTCTGGTCTCCTTATTGTGGCAATTAATTTATATCAGCTAAATGTCTGCAATAAAATTTTTTATACTCAGTGTTTGTCATTTCTATTTCTGATGTTATTTTAGCCATTTGTAATTGCCAGGATTCAGAGCTCAATTGTTTCAGATGAATAGCATATCTTTTTCTCATTATTATTCCTTATTATTTCTTTTTACTCATTCCAATTTCAGTCATGTCAAGTCAATGGTCTGACTCTTCAGAATCAGAGATAACTTTTACATAAATAACAAGCCTTTACTGCCAAAAAAAAAAACTGATCTGATTTTTTTGTAACATTCACAACAAGCAGTTATTTTCTCAAATAAAGAGTTCATGAAATAAAGGCAAGAAGCTTCTGTTTAATTTGTCTTTAGCCTTTCTTGTTCCTTCTTCTTGAATTATGTTTTCTGATATACTTTTCCCCATCCTCACCTTTTCTGTCTTTGTTCTGAAACCAGAGAATATATTGATTTCATTTAAAGAGCCCAACCAACCACTCTTCAGAGTCTCTCTACTTCTTCATTCTTAACAAATCTAAGAGATGCATGTAAAATGCAATTACTTCTATGGTAATCTTTTTTGTAAATACTTATTAATATTGTAGCACCTGATATTCCACACAAGGTTAACTTTCTAGCTGTCTTTGGATGTATGATCAAACTCATTTCACCAATTCCATTTTGTATGTCTATGGGACATCCTTCCATTTAAGGCAGAATTTCCTTCTTTTGCTTTCAATTACAGTGAGAATGACTTCCACAATGTCCTTCTTTGATGCTTGGTTAGGGTATGAAGCTAACCCTGATTTCTTGAAGTCCATTTGTGTGCAAAGCATAAGGTTTCACAGATTCTATCAAGCTAAAATATTTCAAGTATGGCCCCAGCAATGGGTGGAACACATTTTCTAAGAACTAGCCTACCTGAATAGAGACTGGCTGACCACTTGGTGATGGACTTTTTTGGTCATAAAATGCTACAGAAATGTGAATAAGTATTATCACAACAAAGTTCTAAGTTCATTAAGAATCCAACCTTATAGAATACTACTTGAGGGAAATTTTTAAAGCATCTTCTTCACAAAAGTATAAAAACAGGCTAGTTCAAAAGTATGATAACCAGAGAGGCAAAAATGGAATTTGTTGATAAAAATTAGCTAAATTATTCATGTACAATCAGTATATCAATTTTGCACTTAAAAGTATTCAAATCCGCTGAAAACACAGTGAGATAAAGTTCTTTTAAAAAGTTACACTCTTTCATAATAATTTTATAAACTGGTTTCACCTGGCAGAAAACCTTGTGCCACTTGAAGTCGAACCAGATGATGATGTGACATATACACTGCTGATTGATCCCTGAGCCATTTCTGAAAACAGAAAGAAAACAGAACAATTAATGGTATTTGAGAAAACACAAAAAAGAAATGTGAAAAGGCAAAGGAAACCAAAGAAAAAAGAAAAAGCAAAGAGAGGGAAGGCTTACTGATAGCCTTATGAAATGTATAGAATGACATAAATGATGGCAATCGATTATTCCTAATATCTACCAAGATCAGAAGAAAAGGAAACAAGTTTAAAATAATCGCTATATGAGAGGTTATAAATAAGCTATGAAGTCAAAGAGAAAAGGACACAAGTTATTTAACTGTTTGGAGACAGATTTTGCATTCTCCGGGATGGCTTAGTCAATTGCCCTCCCCCTTCTTTTTTTAAACCCTTCCCTTCTGTCTCAGAACCAATACTAAGTACTAAATGTAAGGCAGAAGAGCAGTATAGGCTAGGGAATGGGGGCTAAGTGGCTCACCCAGGGTCACATAGCTAGAAAGTGTCTGAGGCCAGGTTTGAACCCAGGTTATCCCAACTCCAAGCCTGACTCTCTATCAACTAGGCTACCTGGCTGTCCCAGTTGATGCCTTTTTAAAAATGTTTTCTTGGTGACTTGTTCACGTCAGTCATTCCCTCTTGACTAAATCCTCCCAGAGTGACAAAGAAGAACAAGGAAGCAAAAACATGCCATACGGAGACTGTTTGACTCTGTATATCCTGATGGGTCCTGACCTCTCTGCCATGAGGGAAGAAGTCCATTGGGTTAGCTCTTCTTTGGGACCTTTCATTGTTTGGAATTCAGCTTCTTTCAAGGCACGGTTACTGTGTACACTCTTCTTTGGGTGCCATTATTTTGTCTACCTTCTCATATTTCCTTGAATTCCTCATATTAATTTCTGCATAACAGTATTTTATTCTGTCACTTTACCGTAGTATTTTTAGCCATTCCCCAATAGAGAAGTATTTAGTGTTTACAGGTGTTTACTACCACCAATCACACTGCCATTAGGGACATTCTAGTATATACACCAAATATATTTAACCATTGTTTTGTCTTTGATCCAGCTGAGGCATATGCCCAGCAGTGGGATTGCTCAGTGGGCACAAATTAGAAACTTTATTAGCATGATTACAAATTAAAATCCAGAATGGTTGGATTATTTTGCAAGTCCACCAGCAATTCATGAATGCATCTGGCTTCCAAAGACTCCTTTAATAATGTTTTCATCTTTTGCCAGTTTGCTTGGTGGAAGATAAAAACTCAAGAGTTGTTTACTTTATTAGGACTAATGATTTAGAACATATTGTCAAATGGTCAGATAGGGTCAGAAATTCTTTTGAAAAATGGTCGAATCCTTTGATTATGAATTGGAAAATGCTATTTGGTATAATTTCCTAAATAAGTGGAATCAATTTGAGGCAAATATTTTGCCCACTCTACCACTTCTCTTCTAAATCCACACCAGCAATTCTTTTATTTGTACAAAGGCTTTTTAATTGTATAGTCATGACTGTCCATTTCTTCTTTTGTCCCTCCATCCTATTTAAAAATTCCTTCCCTGGTGACAGAGGTGAGAGATACCTTATTTTGTTTTCTTCTTATTTCTTAATGATATGATCTTTTCTATTTCAGGTCATGTAGACAATTTGAACTCACTGTGAAACATGGTGCAAAATAATGGTAGAAACCTAATTTCTGCCAAACTTCAGTCTAATTTTCACAATAGTTCTTATCAAACTGAGTCCCTTCCACTAATAATTTATGTTCTTAGGTTTTACAAAACACTAAACACCTGCTGTTTATTTACTTCTTTTTCTTGTTTATTTACTCTGTTCTACTGATCTATTTTTGTTTTTCAAAGCAGTATCAAGCAGATTTGATTATCAGTGATTTAGAATCTGGTATGGCAACACCATGACCATTTCATTTGTATTTTTTAATCATTAATTTCCTTAAGATTCTAGAACTTTGTTTTTTCTTTTAGAACTTTGTTTTTTCAATGAATTTTATCATTTTTTCTATTCCAAAAAATACCTCCTTGGTACACACTGCAAACATAAGGAGTGAATTATCTCCTCTTATTTTACAACTTAGAGGATATCTCGGACTTAGAAGAAGAAAAGAATGTTTCTTTAAATGCTCCAAAAAATGTTCAATTTTAAATACATTTGTGGTTTTTCTCCTCATTGGCAAATCATTTAAAGACTGGAGACAGTCTTTCTGTGAGAGAGGAAATTTCAAGATCTGTACTTTATGCCCTACCATGTAATCAACATTTATGTATGCTATTTAATGTATCTATTCAGAAGTCATCACAAGTCAGGTAAAATCAGGTTTAACAATTCATTCACCTATGTATCTTCTTTATCATCCTGTTCAACTTATCTCACTCTTAAAAGGAATATTAAATGATTGTGCTACTCTCATTGTCTTTTTGCAATTTGCTTAATTTACTTTAAGAATTTAATTACTCTGCCATTTGATGAATATACATTTAGTATTGTTAATTTCCCAATATCTTTAAGTACAATGGTTCGATTAATGCACTGCTGGTGGAGTTGTGAATTGATCCAACCATTGTGGATGGCAATTTGGAACTATGCCCAAAGAGCTTTAAAAGACTGCCTGCCCTTTGATCCAGCCATACCATTGCTGGGTTTGTACCCCAAAGAGATCATAGGGAAAAAGGCATGTACAAAAACATTTATAGCCACGCTCTTTGTGGTGGTAAAAAACTGGAAAACCAGGGTATGCCCTTCAATTGGGGAGTGGCTGAACAAATTGTGGTATATGCTGGTGATGGAATACTATTGCGCTCAAAGGAATAATAAACTGGAGGAATTCCATATGAACTGGAAAGACCTCCAGGAATTGATGCAGAGTGAAAGGAGTAGAACCAGGAAAACATTGTACACAGAGACTGATATACTGTGGTAAAATCAAATGTAATGGACTTCTGTACTATCAGCAATGTAATGGCCCAGGACAATTCTGAGGGATTTATGGAAAAGAACGATATCCACATTCAGAGGAAAAACTACAGGAGTGGAAACACAGAAGAAAAACAACTGCTTGAACACATGGGTTAATGCAGACACGATTTGGATGTACTCTTAATGACCTAGTACAATTATCAATAATATTTTGTCAATCAATGACACAGGAAGAAACCAGTGGAAATGGGGGGTGGGGGTAGAGAGAGCAAGAACATGAATCATGTAACCATGGAAAAAATTTTTCTAAAAAATAAAAATAAGGATAAAAATTTAAAAAAAGATAAGTATAACAGTCCATCTACCTGGACTTAGTCAATTTTATCTGACAGCAGAATTGGGGTTCCCTTTATTTGATAAGTTTCCTGAAGCCTAACAGGTTTTGTTCCTGTCTGTATTTTTACTCATGTATCTATATTTAAAATATTTCTTGTAGGCAACAAATTACTTGGGTTTTATTTCTTATTCATTTCTTTATTATTAAAGAATTTAACTTTTCTCATTTAGAATAAGTTTGTGTTGTCCTCATGCCAATTAAGTTTGTTTTATCTACCATTATCTACTTAAAGGTAATAAACAAATACACTCTCATGGAAGTGTTCCATAACTTGAGGGTTGTGGGGGGCATGGAAATGGAATTCATCTTGTCTTTGTCCTTCCCCTCAATACTTCTCTCTTAACCTATAAACCTCATTTTCTACCTTCTCTCAGCTCTATCCTTCTGGGATATCCAATGATCGTCTCTTCAACAATGGGATAAGCACAGAAATGCAGAAATGTACCACTCTCTTTCAGAAGCTTCCATATTCTTAAGTATCTAATCTCCCCATAGCAGGCATTTTAAGCCCCTTCTGCTCCCTTTCTTCTACCTCACCTCCTTGGGGTCATTTCATGATGATGCCAGATTATTTCCTCACTGCTGGTTATACCTGAATCTTATTTTTCTCTCAGTGTCTTGCCCCTCAGTGGTATCTTCAAAGGCAGAGGGAGGAACTGAAAAGTCTAATCTTCCTTTCCCTCTCTAGTGCTGAAAAGACATCTTGGTCTCTTGTTTAACCCTCTCTTCTCTATTTGAGAGAAATTTCTTTATATTATTTTACAACTTACATTTAATATGGGAACATTCAGGGGATCAGACTTTTTTCCCCCCTCATGAAAAAATAATTTGCTTCCTCTACCTTCTCTCCTCTTGATTTTCTTCTTATGACTTTTACTCTTGAGATTTGTCCATTTTGATACTTTTATGTTTTATCCTTCTCGGCATACCAGGTTTTTTTTTTCTTTTGAAAATAAAAGAGAACTTATTTTCAATTTCAGTATTCTTGTTTTGTAGAGCTCTTGTGTTTCCAACATGTTTTACTCTTTAAAATTCTATTCCATCATTTTTCCTTCTAGAACTGCTTTTTTGTGTTCTAATCGTCATTTGGTTTTTCTCACCTTAATTTTTTTATATGCACACTTAATTTTCAGATTACTCCTCTGAACAATTTTAAGAGATTTGGGGAGCTGCTTCACTGTTACTTAAGAAGAGCCTTGTAGAATTTGTTGAGCACCTCTCATCTTCCTCAAGTGATTGTGACTTTCTTATTACAAAGTACTCATCCAATGAGATGCTCCTTAAACATATACTCATTTCTCTCCTTTGATTAGCTCTCATCTCTCTTAATCAATGGCTCTGCTAACATTTTTATGGTCTTCTGGCTGAAAATGTGTTTATTTTCAATCATCTCCTCTCCTAACGTCTAAAGTTCTTGTGCCCTCTCACTCAGCCCTGGCAGTACTTTCAAACAAATTCCCTCCACAAGCTAGAGGTTGAAGGTGGTCAATGGAAACTCTTGAGTGTTCTACTGCCTATTCTCTTCCTTTACCAGTCCCACTCTTTCTTTTGTGTTCCCTTGCATTTTCTGAAAATGGAATTCTTCTCACAATAGGAGAGCCTATAGGAGCTGGTTGTAAAGATGTGGAAATGGCTGTAGAAGGGAGGAAAGGTCCCATAGGATGACTCTAAAGGGGATATTTCTGGGAAGCCTTTGAAGACTTTGCTCTCCTCTACCCTCTTCACTCTTTCCACTAGCTGACTTTTTTCTCCTCTTTTTCCCAGGCTATTTTAATCAATTTTTCTCAACATGGAGTTTTTGGTTTCTTCTTTCTACTTTCTCCTAGGCTCCACAATCCTCCATGACCATTTCTGTTCCTACTTCTCCAGACTCAGAATTGTCCAGTTCAAAGGCTTCAATGTCTTCCAGGACTGGAATTTTCACTGGGATACTGATGCAGGGTTAGCTGCAGAAGGATGAGAAGGTGAAGGGTAGGAAAAGGGTTGAAGACATGAGGCTGGTTAATTGGTTCTGAGAAGCTATTTTTTCTGTAATAATTATCTGTGTCAGGTTCTTTCACTCATCTTCTTAATGCCATTGCTAAGTTTTCTGAACCTGAAGGCTTTTAATTGGCATTATCTTATTAGAGGGAATTGCCCTTTATGATTCTCCCAGGATTCTCCAATCCAATGTAAAAGAATGCATCCAAGTCTTCATGGATAATTTCTTAGAAAAGTGTACTTAATCATAAACCCTCCTCTCTTTCAAGCAACCATACACTAACACACTCAACCAGTCATGAGAGAAATATTGTTTTTTACCAGGCAACCTGGGATTGAAAAAAATTGGTGTGTTTTGTTGGAATCCTTCAGAAAGGAAAAGTAGAACCTGCCTTCAAAAGGAGTGAGATAACCAATTTTAAAGTCTGCTACAACTTTAAAAAGAATGTCTTTGCACGTTGTCAAAGGTGATATGCCTGCATCAAGGCAATTAATTACCATGTCACTGACCTGTCACATAAGGTTCCAGAGCTTTAGGTACCAAACTTCTTGCCATTTTTAGGTCTTCTGCAGAACAACTTCCAGATTCTAGTCCACAAGCCATGCCCATACGCTTTAATACTTCTATGTCATCGTGGATTTCAAATGTGTTGTCGAAATTAAATAGATATTCAAATCTGAAAGGGAAGATTTCATTATTAAACAGGATCAAGAAGGTTCAGAAGATATCCAATTGATGAGCATACACCACACATGCCTGACTCAGAGGATCACTATTCATGAGAGTGAAGAACCAATGGGAAAAATGGGCTAGCAGGCACAAGGCAGAGAATCTGCTGTCTAAAAGCTACAAGTATTTTTTAAAAAGAGCTCTAAA
Organism: Gracilinanus agilis; assembly: GCF_016433145.1. NCBI lineage: Eukaryota > Metazoa > Chordata > Mammalia > Didelphimorphia > Didelphidae > Gracilinanus > Gracilinanus agilis. The sequence goes on from NC_058132.1 coordinate 504,547,837, forward strand.
ACTTACAGAAATAACTTTTCATTCTCTAGGACAATCACTCTCTGAAAACTGACAGATTAATAATCATCTCCATTTCCTTAACTCTGATAAAACACCCCCGCCCAAATTATATCTTCTCTACATTTTAAAATGTTGGGTGGAGGGGTCCCAGACTTGTGATTTCATCAACAAAGGGACCTCCAGGTGAGGAGAACTCCCAACACCAGTGGAAAACATCAGTGTTCTGCCACTAGCAGTTATGCAGAGTAGAAACAAGAGTTTAAGTGACTTGCCCAGAGGGACAAAGCCAGTCTTGTATAAGGGGATGGATTTGAACATGGGTCGCCCAACTAGGAAGCCTGCCCACTGTCCACTATACTGCACTTCCTCTGACTTTTTAAACATTTATGGAATTTTAAGATTATCTTTTCTTTGAAATAAGTGACCTGCAAGTCAAAAAAAAAAAGGGGGGGGGGGGAATTTATGCTTTAATAATAATTTTTTGAAAATGAGATGTCATTCGATTGTATTTATTAACAAAAATTAGCAGAAGCAGAGCAATGTAGCCAGTCTGGGAGCCAGGGAGACCCGAGCTCAATCCTGTTGCTAACCTACGTAGGCGGGGTGAGCCTGGGCAGCTTACAGAGAGGGCGCCAAGTCTCTGCAGGGCTTCCTCTTATCAGAGAAATCACAGGTCCGGGGAGCCCTTCCCTAACGCAAATGAACCCAAGGAGGTGATGTATGGATATTTTTGTCTTTAACAAAACCAAAGATGGGATGTCTTCATTTTTGATGTGAAACTCACAGCTGAAGCAAAAGGGCGGATGGAAAACTTCTCTTTTCCATAACAACCTACTTGTCGTTAGAAATACTGCAGTCGATCACCGTCTTCTTGCTGGTGTTCACAATGATAAAAGGGAGGTGGATGACGGAGTTGGAAGGTGGTGGTCGGCTGGCTTGCTGCTCTGCTTGGCGATTTCTCTGCACCAAATTCTTGAAGGCAATTTGCTGAAATAAGAGACACCCACTTATACACTCATCACGTCAGTCACTCACTTTGGGTACTAAATATATCTTGACCTCACCCAAAAATAGAATCCCTTCCTCCTCTTCCCACTCGCACACCACCGGGAGACAAGCAATGCTAGGGCAGAACCGGCGGGGACCTCGGAGCCCAGTAAGCTGGACTCTCGCTTCACACAGGTGGGAGGGGAAGAACAGAGAAGGAAGCCAATTCAGTCCAAGGTCACACAACTAACTGGCCTCAGAGCTGGAAGCAGAACTGCATTCTAGTCAGGCAGGGGTTGAGGAGCCCAGCCTTGACCAAGCCTCTTTTAGAGATGACATCGGAAATCTCCAGATTACACTGCTTTCATTCGTGTCCCTTCAGAAGAATCCATAGTCTTCATGAAGAAAATTCATTTTGGAAAGCAAATATTCAAAAGAATGATGGGAATTTTGGAAGTGCCCTAACATGCAAATCATTTATATCATTTAAATAGAAAGGAGTCAATGTAAAAAAATATTTTTAATCTATTTTTTAAAATGCCTGTTCCATTGCTCCATCCCAACATGCTCACAACCACACCAATACATGGCTAAAAGAAAGAGAGAGGGGAAGGGAGGGGAAGAGAGAGAGAGAGAGAGAGAGAGAGAGAGAGAGAGAGAGAGAGAGAGAGAAAGAAACATCTCAGATAAATGGAAGTAACCTCTTCAAGGGGATACACTTGTGGTTTCTGATTCATATGAATGAACCCTCTAACGATGCATGCTGCAACCCATCTATGCCTATCTATACAATTCTTGTTCCTTTCCCTAGATAAGCTCACCACAAGATATCTACTCATTGTGCTGGAGGCGTTTCTAGCTTTTCCTTTACATGGCAAGGATACCAGGGAACACAGGAGCTGGCTGGGGTGTCCAATGGTTAATCCTCACTCTTGACACATGAATAGTCCATCTTTTTTTTTTTAAATTCACACATTTCTTGAACGATATTCTTCAATCCAGGTGCTCTTGGTAGATCTGAATTTGCAGTCATAAATGCTAACGGAAGAATACTAGCAGGAAAAATCCAGGCCTTGGTTTCAGAGGTCAGAGATCCCTAAAGAAGTGCTCTAATTTTCTACAGACCAGCTATCATCATCTTGGGCCTGACTCACAAGCCATTTGCAGTGTGTCTCAACAGCAGCCATAATAATTCATAAGATTTAATGGTAGATTATCAAACTGTACGTCATGGTCTGGAAAACAGGAACTCTTGCACGCTTGCATTTTCTTGTGTGAATGATTAGGTCAAATACTTTAGGGAGGGTATGACTCTAATCTTAGGGGGCTCTTGATATAATCAGCATCTTATCCTATCCACAAGCTGGAACTTCCAAAGGAACTCATCATCCATCCTTCAATTAGGACGCTGAGCTGACTATGCAAGACAATTTCAGTGAGTATAGATCTCAGTTTGAATATCTTACCTAATATGAATAAATTTATCTAGATGTCTAAATGATCATTAATTGAAAAAGCTTGGGTAGTATTGGTTATATCATGTATTAAGAAAAAATGAACTCAAATCAGGAAATTAAAGCTAAGAGAGGGGATACAAAGATAAAGGACCTGCAGACACAGGACTGAACATAATATATATTTTCAACCACTTTTCCCCTGTAAATCAAAAGGCGAATATTAAAATGCCCAAGAAGTCACTCTTCTGATTCCATTCCTCTCTCACTCTTCATTTCCTCTTCTCCCTCCCATTTCTTGAACTTAGTTATTTCCTGAAATCTTGTTCCTTATTTGTTTCTCTCCCAGCCCATTCCTCTCTTCCTAAAATTAAACCATCTCTGAATTAGAGTTGTCCATCTACCCCAGCTAATGCCTGAATAGGATTCCTTCTTTAGCACAGCCTTGTCCTTATAAGTCTTCATGAAGTGTTTCTTGAAAGTCTTCTAAGAGGAGAGAGCTCAAAACCTCCTCTCGCAGCAACTCAATACTTCTGGATAGCTTTAATCCTAACAGCTGCCCACATCTATAAGAATGTTTGGAGTTTTGCAAAAAAACTACCTAGACATGATGTCATTTGAGTCTCAACACAACAAGCCTGTGAAATAAATGTTTTTTATGGAAGAGAAAGTGTCTGAGGCAGGATTTAAATTCACATATCCTTGCCTCCAAGTCCAGCATGCTATTCACTCTGCTACACTTCCTCCATTTAGTAAGAAACGTTTCCCTGTAAACTGAGCTAAAATCTGCTTCTCTTCACATTTCACCCTCTGGTCCTTCTCTGGCAACCCTGGGACAGCGAAACCAGTCTGCTCCCCATTTTGAGACTTGTAAATACAGAAGATGGTTATCAATCATGCCTCCCTACATCTTTGTTCCTGGCTAAAAAAAATAGATCCACAAAAATGGATTTGATGGCATCTGAGGCTCATTCCAAAGTGCAGATAATTGGATTCCTTCCCCTGATAAGCCTTCAAAAGCCTAAAGACACACACTGGAGACTTCACCAACCCCAAATCTTCTCTTCTCAAATGCTCACAGTAACTTTTTATATAGCTTTTCAAGAGAATGGCTATGTCTTTTCATCATCCTATTTTCCCTCTTTGGAAGGCAAAGAAACTTATGAAAAATCCTTTCCAAAACGTGACCACTGGAACTAAACACAATACTCCTAATAATATTTATTCACAGAACACAGGGAGGGTAACACACACCCTCAGTAATAAGGCTAAGTTTCTATTAGTGCCAACTTGTCACACTATTGACTATAATGAAGAACGAAGCCTCTGTACAACTTCCAAGATGGCGCACCCCTCTCAAATAGCTTTCTCTAACCCAGTCTTCTTTTTCCAAGGTTCAGATTCCACATTTCCAAGTGTCTATGGACACATCCTCCAGGGTACACTAGCACCATCCTAAAGCACAGCATGTCTACAGCATCTTGCTCACCTCCCTCTACCCCCCCAACCCCAAGCAGCTCATTTCACGTCTTCCCCGGTTCCTTATAATGTCACTTCCATTCTCCCAGGCCATCTCTGGCTCCTCTTTGGTCCTCAGACTTAACTGGCTATCAGGGCTTATCATTTCTACAATGTCTAGACATTCCAATCTCACTGTCCTCATCCAAGTTCAGGCATTCATTATTTCTTGGGACAAACACAAAAACTGTTTCTGGCTCCCATCTTTCCCAAATCCATACCAAAATGCTAATACCAGGTTAATTTTCCAAATCAAGGTACAGTACAAAGAGCACAGGACTAAGTCAGAAGACTCCTGGGTTTCAGAAACTCTGCCCTCCCCTGCTTACTTGCTGTGTTACCCTGGGCAAGAAATTCAACTTTTCTGAACCCATTTCCTCATCTGCACAATAATGCAGTTGAAACCTTACAAAGCTGATTTGAGGATTGAATGAGAAAATGTATGTCAACTACATTACAAATATTTAGGTTCTCTATAAAGAGGTGGTGTGATTGCTATTAATTAAGTGATAAAACACAGTTCTGGTCCTACGAAACCTATAATTTCACATTTTGGGGAAAAAAAAAACAATTCAAGAGGCCCAAATATATTGTCCAAATGCCTTCTATGATGACTTCCTTATAGTTCAAACTATTTGCAATTCCCCAAACATAGCTAGTACTTCCCCACCTGTAGAATTGTGTTCAGAATGCTCTTCCCCCTGAAGATGCAGGTCATCCTTTACAGCTATTAGGATCTGAACGAAAGAACTTGCTATGAAACAATGCAGTGTGCTAGGTGTTGGGGAGACATGAAGGTTAAAAGGGGTATGTTTCTCTATTTATGTACTTTGTACTTTAGTAGAGAGAAAAGACACCAATTTCTTTGTATGCTCTTATGTATTTCTTGGTTTCTTTCAGTGCTCTTGAAAAATATTTTATTGATGCACTTTTTTCCATGTTATTACAATCCACTAAATTTAACACATATAAACTTATTTCAAAAACAAACTATGTAAGAAAAGTTTAGTTTTTTAAAATATAATCTTCTTTCCTGTTCAAAAAAAAAAAATCTTATCGCTCTTTTAAGGCCTAAAACAGCAGTAACCTCTCTTCCACAAGGCTTTCCCCAAATCTCCACCCCACAGAATAACTACCACCACTGGCACAGTAGTATCTCTTTCTGCTACCTGCCATATTCCAAATGAGATTTATTATTTCCACACTTAGATCACTTTCCCTAGGACACAGCAAGTTCTTAAATGTCAGGAAATGTTTCTTACTCATTTTTGTTTCTCATTACCTAGCAGGTCCCTCAAAATTCCAAATTTCAAATGCAGACAAAAAGATCCAGAGTGCATTGCTCCACAACACACTGTGAAGCAGACTACGCAAGCGAACAAGAACTTATTATGTACTTACAACAGGCCACGTGATGGAGGAATAAAAGAGAGGCAAAAAGATAGCCCTCCCACCAAGCAACTTATATTTTAATGGGGGAGAATAACACGTGAACAACAAGGAAAATACAAGGGGTTCTCAGAGGGGAAGGAAATTAGCAGCGGAGAAAGAGTGGGAAAGGCCTCCTGGAGCAGGCAGGATGTGGAAGAAGCCCGAGAAATGAAGAGGTGGAGGTGAGGGAGTCAAGTCATCCAAACATAAGGGGAATGGCGAGGGCAAAGACCCAGCAGCAAGAAAGGACCTTTGGACAGTGCGGGCTCTCTGGGGAGCTGAGAGCATGGAGGAGAGGGATCTATTTAAGAGAAGAAAAGCAGGAAGAGGCCAGGTTCTGAAGTGCTTTAAGATGCCACACAAAGGAGTTTATCTGTGATCCAGGAGATACCAGGGAACTGCTGGAGTTCTGCGAGCAGGGGGTGATGAGCCTAGATCTGCCTCTTTAGACAAAGAAGCATGGCCCCACTATAGCCTGGATGAGACTATTTACCACTTTGGACAGGGGATCAGAATGTCAAAATGTCAGAAAGCAATTGTCAAAAATTGTTTCTATGTGTAACTGAAAAAAAAGTAAAATTTAATTTAAAAAAGGAAGAAATCTTTAGAAAAAGAAGCTCGAGTAGAGAATGGATTATAGTGGAGAGAGACTCAAGGGCAAGAAGACCTACTTCAATAATTCAGGTTAGAAAAGACAAAGACCTGAACATGTGTGAGGGAGAGAAGGAGAGAGTGAGTGTAAGACAGACAGACAGCATGTGTGTGTGTGTCTGTCTGTCTGTCTGTCTGTCTGTCTGTCTGTCTGTCTGTCATATCTGTCAGGTCTGTGAGAGATATTTTAAGATAAGAAGGAACAAGATTTGACCATTTATTGGATACACCAAGTGAGGAAGAGGGAGCAGTAGAGGCTGACACCAAGGTTGCAAAGGGGGAAAGAAGAGAGCGTGAGGGAAGGAAAGGTAACAACTTTTGCTTTGGATGTATCTCTGAGCTGCTTACAGAACATCCAATGCCACATAGTCAAAAGGCAGTTCCTGATGGAGAACTGGAAGTCAGGAGACTAAGGCTTAACCGGCCTTATACAGATATATAGATTTGGGAACCATGTGCATAGAGATAATAAATAAACCTAGAGGAGCTGATGAGATCATCAATTAAGATAGTACAGAGGTTGAGAAAGAAAGGACGGAATCTGACTACAGACTGAAACATACTATATTTCATTTTCTTTCTTTCATTTGAGATCTCTTCCACAAAATGATTAACATGGAAAAATGTTTAACATAATTATAAATGTAAAATGTGTATCAGATTGCTTACTCCCTTAGAGAGGGGGAAAGTTAGAAGAAGGGAGAGAATTTAGAACTCAAGACTTAAATATTATTTTTAAAAAACAGTAAAGAGGGTCCAGAGACTTCGAGGTCACCCATGGCAAGTGGGGGCGTGACAGAGAGATGGGAGAACCAGGAAAGATCTCATCAAAACCAAAAGAGAAGAGAATATTCTAGATGGCTGAAATTATCCAGTGGCTCAGAGGTGAAGAAAGATAAAAGTCTGAAAAAAAGCTGTGGGATTTGGAAATTAGGAAATCATTATTAACTTTGGAAAAGTCAGATAATAGGGTCAGAAGTGAAAATGGAGAAGGTTTATAATCAAATGACAGGAATAGAAGGATCTATTATAAATGTCTTTCTCAAGGAGTTTAACAGAGAAGGGGAAGATAGCTGTAAGATGACAACGATTACGAATGGTAAGATCAAATATGGGTATTTTTTTTAAAAGATTGGAGAAATGCCACAGCAGAGAAGGAGCTTGAAGGTAAAAGAATGGAGGAGCAATCTAAAGGAGATTGTAGTGTGTTTTTATCCCTTTTTATAGATGAAGAAATGGAGGACTCAGAACTTGAGTAGTCTGCCCAGGATCACATGCCAAGTAACTGGAATTTAGGTATAAACTGATCATGCAAAACTTAAATTATTTAGCAATTATTACTTAAAACTAGAGTGTATTTTGTTATTTTGAAAAGATATTTTAAAAATAAGACCAGAAATTATGTTCCCTACACAGAGAAGAATTTCATTACCTGTAGAATAAGTTCTTGAAGTTGAGACTGCTTTTGTTTTATTCTCTCAAGTCTTCTCTGCCTCTCTACCTTTAGAAACAAGACACACAAAAATCATCTCATAGAATCATCTGAAGAAGGTAGAAGCAATCTCAGGTATCCAAAGCAATTTAATATAAAAATTTTTTAATAAACCAAATGTCAGTTCTATTGTTGAAATAATAAAATTCTTGACTTCCTTCAGGGACTTTCTGATTTATATTTCTATGATCCTTCATTCAGCTTCTAAATATTTATTTATTATATCCAAATTTTTAAGTTGAATTTCAATTTACCTTTAATTCTATCCATATTTATACTATAGGAGCATAGATTTAGAACTAGAAGGGACCTTATACCCCAACTAGTACAAATCCATCATTTTATAGATGAACAAACTTAGGCCCAGAAAAGTAATTTCCCAGAGTCACAAAGATATCAAAGGTCAAATTTTAGTCTGCAGGGCTTGCTATATTCATAAAATTTTTTTTAAACTCTCAAATCAAGAGATGGCAGTTCTGTAGATACACACCACTGAGAGGGAAAATAGGGAAAGATTCACTTTTCCATTATGTTGAGGCAATATATTTCTGCTAACGTTAACAATTATTTTTTAAATGGCAGGCTAACTATCCCCATTAAAATTCAAATCATCTCAGTGTCAGTAGGTCCACCCTGCCCACAGCCATGGTATTATATCATTTCATTAGATTTCGGTCCACAGAGCTGAGCTCGGTTCTGTGACTCGGAGCATGACTGCAATGAAGGGAACCCTTCAAAGGGTTAAAGAATATATTGATGACAAGTATGTCTCTCTGTCCTTCAGAACCACAATTCAATACTTTTATGTAGTAACAGTAGCAGCAAGCTTAATATTTTGCCTGATTCAACAAATATAGGCCCCTTTAGGGAAATAGCCAACACTGCAAACTCTACAATTATTTCCCAAGAACAAAGCTGAAGCCTTCATGTGCTCACTGTAAAAGATATCCAACATCTACTAGCTGTTCCAGAGGCCAATGATTCTAGCTAAGAGCAATAATTAATAGCAGAAACCAAGAAAGGGAGTTGGGGGTGGAGAGAGATAATTTTCTCTCCTCCAGAATTCTAGAAAACATACTGTTTTATACTCTAGTGGAAAATGAAGACTCGGAGAGGCAGCTTCCAAGGCTGAGTCACATACACTCCAATTAGCTACATGAGAATTATTATATTAGAGCACAAGCACCATAACTCTCCCCCCACAAAAGGTTTTAATTCCAAATAATTCAGAAATGATTTACATTTTCAATTAGATCTGAAAAATCAACAACAAAATTACTGAAGGCTCAATTTACTGAGCTCTTTAATTGCATATCTACACAGCTGTATTGTAATGAGTCATGGAAGGACAGAGAACTGAACTGATAAATAGATAGGGAAGGCAGGTAAAAAAGGAAGCAAGGACATCCCTCCATCACCTGAGTCACAGAACAACAAGTTCAGCAACACCATCCTCCGGGGCAGACATGCTACCTGAGTAACTTGTTTCCCACAGCTAGCAGAGCCAGTCAAAAAGAAGTAATTAGTAAGTGCTTGGATAACATCGATGAAAAATATAAAAATACCTACCAGATTTCTATCTGTTCAAATAGTACATATAAGTGGGCTTGAAGCACATTAAAATTGATGAGGGGAAAACTAATTTTGAGTATTCAGCTAATCATACCTCTAAATTCTGGCATTCTTGAGCTGAGTTGGTTGGAAGACCAATCCATTTTATTTCCTTCTTCTCCTTCGAGATAATATTCATGGCCATTAAGACATTTAAGGCATCATAGACTCTCCGTCTTATATTCTTCTGGTCGTAAGCCTGCTGATGACATTATGTTTTAGAGGAAGAAAGCAAAAAGCTTCACAAAATTGGGGTTTAAAGACATACAGCAGGAAAGAAGCAAATTCAAAAACAGGTGAGATAAGCTTTATTTTATATCGTGGAGTTCATTACACCCTTCTCCCTGACCATAGGTAAGGAAAAACTAATCCCCCAAAGAGTAATCTTGATACAATGTCAACACATTAACATAATGTTATTGATCTCTGCCAAAGCCTTGACTATAATTGGCTTGACAGCTCTTGAAAAAAATACTCTTCCAAGGTCCCAAAGGGAAGCTTCTCAGGTCCCCTAGGAAACACCAACTCGTCTATATTATACTTACTGATTCATTTGGTAAAATGTGGTTATCAGCAGCACTGAACTCTGCGACCAACTCGTCTGCCACTTCATTATATGAAGTGGTTCCTTTCCTCTGCACCTTCTCACAAACCTTCATTGAAAAATGTCTTAATCCCTTGCCATTCTTCTCTCCTTTTCTATTGCGCTTCCTTAAAAAAGACATGGTAAAGGAATGTTACCTAAAACTCAACCTTCATCTAAAATTCATCCTTACCTAAAAGTGAACTCACTAGTGGTATTTATAGGTGCAACCAGAGCAGGCGAATCACATCCAATGGCCACAATTTGGAAGCACACTTCATTATGTCATGGCAGAAAACTATTAGATCTACCAGTGGACTTCAAGGATTTTTTTTAAGGGTAGAAAATGAACATTCCAAGAAACAAAATCTCACAATTACACCTTTATAATGTTAGAGGAATGGGACACATCTTAAAAGGTAAAAGCTATATACTAGATATTAAACTTTTTGAAGGTACTATTCAATATAAAAATTCTATTCAGAATAAAATTTCAAAAAAAAAAAAGCAAACTTAAATTATGAGCATGACAACCACAAATATAATCAATATAATAATATCTATCTATGAGGTAAGATGCAAAATTGGGGTCCTCCTTATGAAAACAAATAACTAAGATTCACAAACATTAAAAACATCTTTCATTTTTGTGTTACTTAGGGAAAAGATGTTTTGTATTTTTTAAAAAAGGTGTAATAATAATGAAATGTAAAAATTTGGGTTTCCATCTTCAAATAAGTATTAAATATACACATTTTTCTCCAGAAGACACATGAGACTGTAATCATAAGGCAATTAATTCCACTTTAAACCTAATTTAAGTGACCCTTTGCTTAAAGTGAAAAGAAGTACTTTATATAACAGAGGACACTATTCTCCCCTTCTAAAAAGTTTATAGTCAAGATTGTTGAAGTCGCAGACACACATTTATACTGAACTTCCTAATGTGTCATTTTCTAGGAATGACAATGAAAAGTTTCAAAGTTACCATAAGTTGCACTGAAGAAGGTATCATGACTCCTCATCTTCAGCCAACACTGATAAACCTTTAAAGTGTAACTAGAACATTCATGTAGATGGAGTCACTGGACTGTTTTCCTAATGATCTGATTTTCCATATGCTAATATAAAAGTGTACTCTTGATTATCTAATCTGGGTTTGATTTAAATTTTTTCATATCCCTTAATTTTTTTCAATATCCTAAAGTGTTATGATCTCTGAAAAAAATAAATTGAAGCCTTAATGTATTTGGTTTGGTTGCATACCTACATTTAGGCAAAACAGAGAAATTTATGATTAAATTTCTAATAATTTGAGAAGAATATTGCTCACCCCGCCGACCAAGGTGAGGAGTCTGAAGCCTGGTTCTGTGATACAAAATGTGTGTTAGGCGTATGTGGACTTCCTACAAGGATAGTATTTGGCGCAGCAGATCTCTGAGGTGTACCAATTACCTACAGTTAAAAAAGACAATTCAAAATAGGATTAGAAATCTCCCACATTATAAAAATGTCATTTTTTAAATAACTTACTAATTAGCTAGAGCTACTTAATTTAATTAACTAAAGAGCTGCCTAAAACAGTCAAGCACTCACAGCTAGCTCTTAAGGAATAATACAAACCCATCTCTTCTAAAAATAAACTTTTCTTATTTTTCCTTCTTCTACCTTTCCTTCTCCCCTTTAAATAAAATTCATCAGTAAGCCAAGAATCCAAACAAGCCAAAACCAAAATAACACACAACTTAAAGGTGACTAAAATAATAAAATAAGGGGCCAGCTGGGTAGCTCAGTGGATTGAGAGCCAGGCCTAGAGACGGGAGGTCCTAGGTTCAAATCTGGCCTCAGATACTTCCCAGATGTGTGGCCCTGGGCAAGTCACTTGACCCCCATTGCCTACCCTTACCACTCTTCTGCCTTGGAGCCAATACACAGTATTGACTACAAGACGGAAGGTAAGGGAATGATGATGATGATGAGGAGGAGGAGGAGGAGGAGGAAGAGGAGAAGGAGGAATAAATTTAACACAAACCAAGAAGAACAAAGCTATTAGGGAATGCATGTGTGTGCGTGTACATGCAAGTGTTTTAGATGGATGAAAGTTATTTGAAAGAGACTGTTTGAGCGAGGCTTTGAAGGACAGATAGGATTAAAATAAATATGGAAAAAGCATAAAACTCAAGAAGTGAAGTAGAGGGAGGCAAGGTTTGAAAGCAAATGAATAAATGCCATTTGGCCTGGATGCTACACAAAAGACTTTAATCTCTATATTCCCAGGAACTATTAGACTTCAGAGAAGAGGAGCTATGTAATCAGAGCAATAAATAAAAATTAACTGTTTTAGATTTTTAGTAAGAAAGACTAAAGGATTGAATAATGATGATTACAGTTAAAGGTCTGCAAAGCACTTTATGAAAGTATTTCACCCGTTCCTCATCACAATTCTGTGAGGTGGTGCCCTAATCCCCATTTCAGAGAAGAGAAAGAAGCAAAGTGACTTTCCCAGGGCTATAAAGCTAGTAAATATCTGGAGCAGGACCCAAACTCAGGTCCTCTTGCCTCCAAGCCCAATACCCTACCCATTGCCCCTCTCTGTTGCCCTGGAACAACTAAGGACCTAAGATGACTGAACTCTGTTCCTTCATTTTGTAGGTGAGGAAATTGCAGCCTGAAGGGATAGGCTGATCAAGATCCCAAGGGCACAAAGTGACCCTCGCCCAGATTCAGTGACAGGCTTTCTCATTTGAAATCCAGAACTCATCTCATTTTCCCACTGCACATTCCTAGTTAGACCACTGTCACCAGCCATACAAGATAAACTAAATCGGGGGGGGAGGAATAAAATGGGAAGGAAGGAGAGACTCAAACAAGATTTGTTAAATAAGTTAATAGAGGGCAAGAGACTGAAGAAATAAAGAGGACCAAACATTTCAAGCAGGATGACCAGAAGAATACTGTAAGAAACAGTTCTTTAGAAGGAATCAGTTTTAGGAAAAAAAATGATGTATCTGATTTTTGACATGCAGAATGTGAGGTAGTAAGAATGACTTGGGTTGAAATGTCCTACAAGCTTAATAAGTCTGGGTCTCAGGACATTAGACAAGGCTAACAATATAGTTTTGGGCATCATCCATTCAACCACAGGTGAAAAGTTCCAGACGTTAGAGGATAAAAAAGGAACTTTGGAGGATGCCTACATTGAGAGACAGAAAAAGAAAGTGCAGTCATTGATGTTGACAAGGAAGCAAGAGAAGAATGATTAACCATGTTCCAAGAATATACTATTATGTAAAAAAGCTCATCACGTTATCAGGCTCAAATATATAGGCCACTTTCATATATATCAATGAAGGCAGCAAACGAAAACCAATGGGTTAAAAGTATCAATATGATCATCATTTCCTTAATTTCGATGTACACCCCCCCCCAATAATCCTCTCATTGTGCTCTGAACATAATGCCAAATAAATCTTGGTTCAATGAACAGGTAGTTTCATGTCTTTTGAGAATAACTTTCAAGTTATATACATCAATCAGTGCCTCAACATTAGTTGAGAGACCCTATAAAAGATACAATTAAAATTTTACTCTCTTATATGTACTGTAGTACATGCACCTTCCAACTAAATTAATGACTTGCTATTGCATTATTCTCAACATTTTTGCATAAATGTTCAGATTCCATCTATAAGCTAAGTTTAATCACATAGGTATAAACTGTAGTCAGTCAGTGAACTGAAAAACTTCAGTCAAATGATAGATTTAAGCAAAAAGTGAAGATACTGAAAGTTAAAAAAAAAAAAACAAGAAAGAATAATATATCGTTGAAAAGATTCACCATAGATAATATCTTGGGGTTATTTTAAGCTTGCTATCCCCTTTTGTTCCCCTTCTTAACTGGATAAATGTGTTACCTAATATGACACCATTAATAGCTGACAGAGAAGCTTTTTTTATTATCTTCCTTAAGTCCAGGTGACCTCATTCAATGTTAATGGTTCACACATCAAGTTATGGTCCATGAAAGGAGAAAACATTGAAATGAATTTTCACTCCTTTCCTTTGGAGAGTATTTACATTTTCAATAATTTTTATGGAGTTAACAGTGAGCTGTTAAATTCTCATTTTAAGATAGTCACCTTATTTTTGACTTTTATTACCAAAATGACCAACCACTTTTATGACAAAGTAATCAAAAGACCCTCCCAGCTAATGACACTCTTAAAATGCGTATTAGTTGTTCTGGATACACACAGGCAACATTCACATCTAAATATTGAACTTTAAATTTAAATTTTGTAACCTACATTAAAGTGTGTTTTGGGAGCTTAGAAAACAACTAATTTGATTCTCATAAGCAAATGTGTTAATAAATCTTAAATTCAAGAACAAAGCAGTCTTATTTTTATTAGCCTTCTTAGTTGTAAACACTAAATTATGATGTTCCACTTGGAATTCTGTATATCAAGCTAATCCATCTTTTAAATTATACTGTAACTTAGAATGGAAATTAGCAAAATCACAAGTAAAAATTAGTATTTATTCTCAAACATTGGGGAAAATATAGTCTGAATCTTTAAAAAAAGAAGAAGAAAAAACTCTCACCCTTACTCTTACACTGTCCTTATTTTCTAATATCTTACACAGCATTTTCGTGTTTGGTTTTTTTTAAGGCACCAACCCTAAACAAATGCATACAGTAGTGAACCTAAACACAGCTAATTCATCAGGCAGATATTTATTAAGCACCTACCATTACAGAGCACACTGAACTATACACTAAGAGGAAAAGAAAAGTTGGGACAAAATACCATTCCATATCTTATTCAGTCTTGGTCTCCCCACAACTTTTCATTTGAAATAATAAAACACTAGAACCCAGAAAAGCAAATAGTAAACTTTCAGCCTAAAAGAATCATCAGGGAATGTGTTATTTTAGAACAGAATCTCATGAATAGATTTCAAGAGGTCAATGAATTTATTTTTAAACAATGGTAATGATAGCAGCTAACTATATAGAGTGCTTACTGTATGCCAGGCACTAAGTTAAGCACTTTACATTTTAAAATATTTTGACAACTGAATTTCTACATAACTGGTTTCCTCTGGGACCCTATGTATTTTGTTTTATGGATTTTAAAACACTATTTTGAAAAGAGGCCCATAGGTTTCACCAGACTAACAAAGAGATCATAGCTTCAAAAATAATTCATTAGTCTTGTTTTTAGATTGACAAGTTTTTGAAACTGTTAGGAGTTTTATCTCTTAAAGCATCAACATATTTTTATAATTATATGGTTATTCTACATGTAAATCTTAAGATATATTATATACTTCCTGTCTTTAACAAAATGAAACTTTTCTTGGTGATTTTTATGAAAGTTAAATAATTACTAGGGGCAGCTGGGTGGCTCAATGGATTGAGAGTGAGGCCGGGAGGGAGGGAGGGAGGGAGGGAGGAAGGAAGGAAGGAAGGAAGGAAGGAAGGAAGGAAGGAAGGAAGGAAGGAAGGAAGGAAGGAAATAAATTACTCCACTGAATTATAAGGCAAGAAATGATACTCTTGGAAGCTTTCATCTAATCATGGGCAATTTTCCTTTGCACCGACCTCAGACTGTAGAGAATTTCACATATTTGTGGCTGCTTTCTATATGTTTCCCGTTTCTTCCACATCATCTATAGCCTGCCAGTAATCACTTCTCTCAACCTGAATATAACAGCAATTTCTTCCTCCCCTTTTAATTGGCTGTTTCCTATGATATAGTGGAAAGAGCTGAAGTCAGAATCCCTGGGTTCGAGCTCAAGTGTAACATCAATCTGGACTGTGCAGACATCTTATTTGCTTACTTCCTCCTTGTTTTGCCAGGTTTCAGATAGGAAAGATTGATTTGAGATACTCTATATGCTTGATTAAAACATCCTAATATAGCTATAATATTAATTTAAAATGAAATTTATTGTCTTTAACCTTTACAATTCCACATTTTTTTTCATCACAATACTTACTTTAGCATATTTGATAAGGAAAATGTAACAGTTTTAAAGAAAAGGAAAAAATAAAGGGGATGGAGAAAGTGAAGGCAACAGAGAGGCCTAACAGGCTAAAAAAAGTAGAGAAAGAAATGTGAAAGAAACTAGTTAGAATTATAGAATCCAGAAGCTTGGAAAATAATACCATCATTTCATTTCAGAGTATGACTAAGGGCAATGTATGAAAGTATAGCATCCTGAGGTTATATGAATAATCCCTAGCAAGTAGTTCAGAGCAAGCTCAGAAATGGTGGCTTCTGAATACAGCAGATTTTCTGTCTGCATTTTTTGAATCACTAATAACTAGTAATGGAGAAACATCTTATAGAACCAGTAATGACTCTCAGACTTAAGAAAACAAAACTTTAAGCAGTTATTTTATGGATTCCCTAATATCAGTTGCCAAGAAATCTATTCAAGTCCCTAGTCAGTCAATAAACATTCAGTAAGGACCTACTATGTGCCGGGCACTGTACTAAGTAGAGAAAGTGTAATAGTTCAAATTTAGCAGTATTGAGCTGAAGAAAATCATCTCCAAGAGTGATTTAAGTTAATTGTCAGACTGTCAAACACTGAATTCTTATCTTAGGATGTAAACCAACATAAGGAATGATTATTTATAATGGGAACTAAGGATATTTAGCTTAGTGGATAATCACAACTTCCTAAAAAACCACCCTAGATCACAGTTCAGTTCAGTTATATCACTTCTGATCTAGAAACAACAAATCTCTTGTCTTGTTTTTGTTTTTGTTTTTTTAGCATTAAAAAGTTTGGTAAAATTGACTTTTTCTGTTTGCTTTTTAATCTATAATCATGTGATCTTTCTGGATATAAACTACTCATGATCAAACAAATCAAAAAAGCTGTAAGAAACTTTAAAATGCTAGAAGTATTTGACAAAAATTATTCTCTCATCAGTGAAAATGTTTCTCTTTATACTGACAAATAGGGTAGAACTGCTGAGAGAAGGAAATATTGAAAATATATTATTAAAAAAGGTATTATAATAATAATAAATTATTTAATGAATTAAATTAATATTAAAAATGTGTTGTCATTAAAATTATTATGCAAATATACAGCCTTCCAGATTAATCCAAATTGCTGTTTAGGAAAATCTGAGAAAATGGTAAATGAAATAAATTCTTTAAAATGTAAAGAATCACAAATTCTCGGCATAAAATGGAACTAATAAAATGTCTATGTCTTGAAAGCTCTATTCATTCTATGGACATAGTAGGCATAAAACAAATAGCTAGATATAAACAAGAATTCTATTATATAAGTTATAAAGTTATTCTGGACAAAAGAAGCCATAATGTAGAAATTTTTTTAACTGGAACCTAAGAAAGCTATTGGAATAAGGTTGGAACCCAAAACAACATAGAAAGAGATATAGATTTCTTTTAAAGGATATGAAAATGGAGTGGGTGTATCATGGTTCTACTGAAAGCAAAACATAAGGATTGTGTAGACAAGTTGTTTACAAAACAGATTGAGAAATAAGCATTGTAGGGCTTATTTAATTGTGATATAGATTACTTAAAATTTGTTAAAAGTGTAGAAAAGACAAAAGAAGAGAAGATGAATGGGAAAAGAACAAAGAGAAATCAGTGAAACAAAGATGTGTATTAACATCATTTGGTAAAAACAGCTTATTACTAAGAAAAATAGTAATTACTAAAATGAGTAGGTATTTTCTGAAAGCCATTTCTTTCCCCTTGACAATACTATACTCTTTCCCATTTCCTTTAAAATCATTTAGCAAAAGACAAAAATAATCTTTTGCTCTGACACTCTGATCAGAATTTTTCAGATTTTCCAGTGTTGTTCACAATTTGAAATTATTAATATTCCATCTGACTGCTGCCTGTAGTAACTCTTCAATGGACTCTAAAATATCTGTCTTTCCCTCAACTTCTATATTTCCACTCTTTCTATAATTTTCCATCACCAATGGACTGAAAATTTTCCTGCTTTTATTTGAAATTCTTCTCATTCGATATTTATCACTCATCACAGAATTCTGACCTGATTCAATATTGTAAAGATATCATATCTATATCAATCTATTAATAGATTATAATCTATAAAACAATATAATTTCAATAAAAATCAACTGAGTGGTATGTCCCTTTGATTATGCTAAGCACCCTTTTTAACATGTTATAAATGTAAAACAAATATTCATTAACTCAAAAGCAAGAAGTTATCAGAAACCGAAAGAGGAACAAAGTTTGGAAATAATAAAGTAGATACAGGACAAAGTTATAGAGGAAAGTATAGAACAGTGTAAGGAATCCTGGGGAGGAAGACAGGTCATTATTTGAAGTCTCTAATCTATCCCAAACCAGCCATGTGAACTCAGGCAAGTCATTTACCCTATCTCTGTCTCTGAATCTGTATCCATCACATACAAATAAACAATATGTGGTCCAATTACCTCATGGAGCCATCATGGACATCAAAGATGACAAGGTGTAAAAACACTGAGAAATATAAAGTAGCCCATAAACATAAAGCATTATCACTATTAATAAGCTCTTGGAGAGAAAGTCAACAAATAAAAATACCTACTCTACTTTAAAGAAATTATTTCTCTACAGTCTACCTTGGAGAGAAAACATTGTACTGAATCCTATAAAGTTAAGAAGGGTCACGTCTCTAAATTGATATATTACTGTATACTTCAAATTCAACAAGGTAAAGGCTCCTCCTCCTCATCTTAATTTATCTGTAATGAATCCAACATATATGCCAAAATAACATTCCACCCTCCACCAAAGAGCTCCTTACCACTTGTTGGGTAATGTTGACATTAGACTGCCCAAAAGTTTTTGGCAAGAGTTGCTTCCCGACAGCGCTAACAGTAGAAGGATGAACAGCTACTAATGAAACAACTCCTAGGATACAAACAAACAAAACACAAAGTCACAAAGCAGTGTTACCTTTGTTTTGAGAATTAAATCTTTTTTTTTTAACTTCATAACATCAAAGAGATGTGAATATAAAATTTTCCTGATTGCTCTGAATCTGTTAAATAATGCTCATTTATATGGATGATACAAGCGGGGGCTTTTTTTGAAAAGTTATGCGACTCAGAGCTTAGCTTTCAATATAAACTGAATAAAATTTTTAAAGGCTCATTTGCTTCTAAGTTAGGTACCATTTATTTTTCTTACATTCTCACATCAAAATGTAAAAGAAACCAAGATGGCAGCTTAGTAGCAGCAAAAGCTAGAACTGCTCCAAGAATCCTCCCAAATCAAATCAAAATGTAGCATGATAATGAAAACAGTCCTAGCCTCATAGCCCAGACAAGTCTTTTAATATGCTGCTGGGTTTCAAGTTTCCCAAGGTTAGACCAAATGTTCTCAATAGTCTCTTCTCATGTGAATTTTTATAAAAATGTGCTCTTAGTATAAGTACATTTATATATATTTTAGTATGTATACATACCATAAGTAACATATTAAAACGAAATTAAACATTAAATGCAAGGATTCCTGATTAATTCATTGTAAAAATAATTCAGAAATATAATAATCCATTTGCCTTTAAATACTCTTTTTGGGAAGAAAATAAGTCTTTTCTTATTCAATTCATAAAATCTTATTAATGATTAACTAATAAAAAATGAAAAAAGGATTAGTTATACAAGTAAAAAGGGGCATTTTCAGTTCAAAAAATACAATCTATCACCAATGACATTTGTTTCAACAAGCAGGAACATATTTTCATTAAAATATTTATTGATAGCTTCAGATTTATAGCCTGGATTTTTATCCTTTAGAAATGGCTTAGCACCCCCCTCCCCACCCAGTACATGCCAATCACCACCAAAATATCAGAAAATGTGCTTCAACCTAATGTTGAAGAAATCATAGCTCTTATATTTGTATTTCAATAGAAAATCTGACTTCAATATTATCAAACTCTTGTTTTCTCAACTCATCCATAATTATTGGTTCCCACTCTGTCCATTTGATCAGCTAATCACATTGCTTATCATCTAAAAGAAAAGGTATAAATGTTGATAACTATCCATCATGAAAAACTTAAGTATTATTAGTAGTATGACAACTGAACATTTTGAAAGTATTTAGTGTCAACTTCCTTTGAAACAAGATCTTAATCTCTACCCTCTGGAAAAAGGTATAAAATTATACAAAAATTTCATGAATAATAAGAGCTTACATTGTGCAGTTGTGTGAGGTTTGCAAACTGCTTTGCATATATTTTCTCATAATACACTTACGACATAAATGCCATCCTTTATACTGTTTTTCCTTTCTTTGTGGGCCATCTTTTTAAATTTTCAACACTCACTGTATCCTATTTCCCTGTTCTCATCAGCATATACTTGTTTCTAAATCTCTCCTACTGTTGCAACTTCTAGGAGTTGGGGGAGGCTACTGTTTCTCCTTTTATTCACCTGTTTTTCTCCTGATGCAATCAACCTACCCACTTTTGGAAAGCACCTGAATCAAGTCTAAATTTTCTTATTTGCAGCTTCTCTACCCATGTTCTCTGTTCAGTCCCCTCTAAAATCTGGTAGTGTAGGAGAGGGAGAAAAATTCACTAATAGCTCCTTAAAAAGCAGAAGTGGTCAAATGGAGAAGAGATCCAAAAGCTCACTGAAGAAAATAATTCCTTAAAACTTAGAATTGGGAAAGTAAAAGCTAATGACTCCACATTACATAAAAGAAAAAATAAAAACTAAGTCAAAAGAAGAAAAGGAAAAGGAAATATCTCAAAGGGAAAAGTAACCTAGAACATATATCAAGGAGATATAATTTTAAAATTATTGGATTACCTGAAAGCCATCATTGAAGAACCTAGACACCATGTTTCAAGGAAAACTGCCCAGATATCCTCGAACAAGAGAGTAAAAAAGAAATGGAAAGAATTCACCAATCACCACCTGAAAGAGATCCCGAAATGAAAATTCCCAAGAATATTATAGCCAAATTCCAAGGCTCCCAAATCAAAGAGAAAATATTTCAAGCATCAAGATAGAAACCATTAAAATACCATAGAGCCACAATCAGGATCACACAAGATTTAGAAGCTGCCACAGTAAAGGACCGAAGGGCTTAGAATGTGATATTCCAAAAAGTAAAAAAACTGAGATTACAACCAAGAATAGCGAACTAGCAAAACTGAATGTATTTCTTCAAGGGAAAAAAAAATGGATATTTAATGAAATAGAGGTCTTTCAAGCATTCCTGATGAACATGAACTGAATAGAAAATCTGGCTTTCAAATATAAGACTCAAGAGAAGCAAAAAAAGGTAACCATGAATGAGAAATCATGAGGGACTCAATTAGATTTAACTGTTTATGCCTTTCTATATGGGAAGATGACACATGTATCTTCTAAGAACTTTATCATTATCAAGGTAGTTAGAAGGATTCTATAAAGAAGATTTTTTTAAAGGGCTGTGGTCAGAAGCAAAACAGTCTTTAGAGGAGGGCAAGATAAAAAGGGAGAGAAAAGCATAAAGAGAAGAAAATAGGATGGAGGGAAATGCACGGTTAGTAATCATAACTGTGAATGTAAATGAGATGAGCTCATAAAACAGAAGCAGATGACAAAGTGGATTAAAAACTAGACTCCAATAACATGTCATTTATAAGAAACATACTTTAAAAAGAGACACACACAATTAAAATAAGGGGCTACAGCAGAATCTATTTTGCTTCAGGTAAAGTTAAAAAGGCAGGGGTAGCAGTCATGATCTCAGACAAAGCAAAAGCAAAACCAGATCTAATTAAAAGAGATAACCAGGGAAAATACTACATCTTGCTAAACAGTCCTATAGACAATGAAGTAACATCAATACTTAAATACATACACACCAAATGGCATAGCAACCAAATTCTTAAAGAAAAAGTTAAAGGAATTATAAGAGAACATAGATGATAAAAACAATACTGGGAGGCCTTAATTGTCCCTTCTCAGAGCTAACTAAATCTAACCATAAAATAAATAAGAAGTCAAGAGATGAATAGAAGCTTAAAAGTTTGATATGATATACCTCTGGAGAAAATTGAATGGGAATAGAAAGGAATATATCTTTTTTTCCAGCACTACATGGCACTTTCATAAAAACAGACCATGGCATAAATACCCTGCCACACACACATAAAGGAAGAAAAGCACAATATTAAATGTATCCTTTCCTGCACATAATAAAAATGCCATTTAATAAGGGGCCATGGGAAGTATAGATTAAACATTTATTGATAACTAAATAAATTAATCCCAAAGAATGAATGAGTCAAAGAAGAAATCATAGAAAACATCAATTATTTCTTTAAAGAGAAAAATGAGACAACATTCTGAAATTTGTAGGATACAGCCAAAGCACCACTTGGGGGAAAATGTATATCTCTAAATGTATATATCAATAAAGCAGTTCAATGAATTGGGCATACAACTAAAAAAAAACTAGGAAAAGAATAAATTTTAAACCCCCAATTAAACATCAAAATGGAAATCTTGAAAATCAAAGGAGATTAATAATATTAAAAGCAAGTAAGCCACTGAATTAATAAAAACAGAATCTCATTGGGGTGTGTGTGTGTGTGGGGGGGGGGAATCAAAATAATTATCGGTTGATTTAACTTGAAAAAAACACAGCTAATTACTAGTACCAGAAATTAAAAGAGTAAATGCAGCATCAATGAAGAACAACAAAATAAAATTAAAGAGCACTATCCCTAATGAAAATCAATTTTAAGTTTAAATGAAATATTAACAAATAATCTTTAGCAAACACATCAAAAAAGACTGTGCAGTAAAATCAGGTATGCTTTCCAGCAGAAATGTAGGGTTAGCTCATTATTAACACATAAGGGAAGGCTAGCTATAGATAGCACAGTGGATAGAATCAGGCCTGGAGATGGGAAGATCTGGGTTCAAACCTGGACTCACACAGTATTCAGCTTTGTGACCCTGGGAAAGTCACTTAATCCAAATTGCCTAGGTTTTATTGCAGATACTAAGAGAAAAGGGCAAGGGTTTTCAGAGGACAGGAGAGGAGAGGGAAAGGGAGAAGAAAAACAAAAAATGAAATTCATCCTCATCATCACATTTGGCAATAAAATTCATCTGGAAGAAGAAGAGGTCAAGAAACTCTGGGGAAATAAATGAAAAGAATACAAAGGAAGTGGACCTAAAATGTGATATCTCAAACTATATTGCAAAGAAGTAATAATTAAAACTATTTCATTTTGGTTAAAAAAAAACAGAAGTCACATCAGTGGAAAAGGTACCTAACATAGAAATGCAAGCAAACACAGTAGTATAATGTTTAATAATCTCAACTTCTGGGGGCCACTGGGTACCTCAGTGGATTGAGAGCCAGGCCTAGAGGCAGGAGGTCCTAGGTTTAAATCTGGCCTCAGATGCTTCCCAGCTGTGTGACCCTGAACAAGTCACTTGACCCCCCAACTGCCTTTAAAAAATAATTATAATAATCTCAACTTCTATGGATAAAGGCTCATTATTTGTCAAAAACATTATTTGTTCGAAAAATTGGAAAGCTATCTGGCAAAAATAAGATTTAAACCAACATCTCACACATCATACACCATAAATGAATGTATTTGTAACTCAGAAAAAGTCACATCATAAATTAGAAAAGGAAGAAAAAAAATACTTTGTACAACTATAGATCAGGGAAGAGTTCATAATTAGATAAGAGATAGAAAGGATTATAAGATAAAATGGCTATTTTTGAGTACATCAAATTGTATGGTTTTCACACAAGTTTTACAGTTAAAATTAGTAGAATTAATCTTTGGAGCAAGATTTTGTGATAAAGATCTGATATCCAAAATATTTAAGGAATAAATTGGAAAAAAAATAAGAATGATAGCCTTTCCCTAATTGACACATGGTTAAATGACACAAACAGGCAAGTTTTCAAAGGAAGTAATCAACAACCATTTTAAAATACTCTGCAACTCTGAGGGATTTATGAGAAAGAATGCTATCTACCTCTAGAAAAAGAACCATGGGAGTAAAAATCCAAAAGATTATTCATTTACAGAAATGAATAATATGGAAATAGGTTTTGAGTGATAATATATGTATAATCCAGTGGAAATACTTATCAGTTCCCCAGGAATTTCATTACCAGGCCTATACCTCAAAAAGATCAGAGAAGAAAAAGACCCATAAGTACAAGATCTTCTTGTCAGAACAAAGAACTGAACACATCTTGGTATATAAATATAATGGAACATTACTACATCCTAAGAATGATGAAAGGGATGCTTTCAGAGAATGGTGGGAAGACTTATATGAACTGCTGAATGCTGTTAACAAAAATCATTCAGTTGTGCTATGTCGATCTACAGTCTCTTCTGGGCTCCTCAATGCTACAACAATCTCTTTTTTCTTTCCTGATGGACTCTCTATGGCAATCCCCAAATCGTTATTCCAAGGCTCTTTTTCTCAGGTTTCCAATGTGCACCTTTGTCTTCACTGTAAAATCTTCCCTTCTATTTTCTCTGGGAATTAAGTGAAGGACAACCCCACTACACCCCTATCTAGTTCTCTTTTTTATTTTCTATCTCAAAATCATTCTACAGTCCCCTATTTCACTCTTTTGTTCTCACTGTCTCTGGAAGAGGTGACCCTTCTTGTTAAGGTCAACCTCTCTACTTACATACCAGAGTCCATCCCTTCCTATCTCCTTAGTAGTATACAAACATATATTAAATACAGATATACACACGTGGAGGAAGGAATAGAGAGAGGGAAACACAAAGAGAAAAGGAACAAAATTTTTTTCATTCTTTTTTCCTTGCTTCCAGATATAGCTAGATCTCTCCTTTAAAACATTTCACTTAACACTGTTATTCCTTCTAATTTCTATCCCGCCTCTCCTCTCTTTCATTGAAAAGTCCTTTTTCTTTCTCTTTCGCTTTCTCTCCTTCTACTCATTTTCCAACTCTTTGCAATGTAGCTTTCCAACCCACCACTCATAAGAAATTGCTTTTTCCAAGATTATAAATAATCTCTTAATTACTAAATCCAGCCATGGATCTCACTGTTCTTGATCTCTCTTCATGCTTTTTTTTTTTTTTGGTCGTCTACTATATTCATATCTGCCAAAAAATTCCTCATCAGTCTCCTTTACTAGATCATCTGTCTCAGTTTCCGTGGGAAGAGAAAGATCTGAGACATTCTCCTCACCTCCATGTAAACTAGGTGAGTTTTTTCCTTGTCTGTTTCCCCCAGGAGAAGTATTAGGTGTCACCTAAATACTTGATTGCTCCAGTGATCACCAATATCCCTTTCTACTGACATAGGTACAAAACAGCCTCGGAGGGGCCTCAGAGGACTGAAGTTGGATGTTTGTATGGCAGAAGACCAAGGCCAATGCAGGCAGAGATGCTGAAATCAGCCGAGTCAACTCTGTATCCTTGATGGGGATCCTTATTGAATTTCCTTTATAAGGAAATTTTCATTTTTTAAACTGTGGAGTCAACTGTGGAATGTTAAAGTGAGTGTCTCATTTTGTTTCCACATCCAATAAGCTTAGCTCAGAAAAGCTCCCTAACTGTGGGGCATTCCTGGAGGCTCCTTTCTATCCAATTAGGCAACTGGATAGATGACTGGACACATAGAATAGTCAATGGTTCCATGCTCACTTGGAAGGAATCTTTCCTGGAATAGACCCAGGATATGGTGCCACCGAACATGATTATCAATGACTTGGGCACAAGTATAAATGCCATACTAATCAAATTCTATAATGCCACATAACTAGGAAGATTGGCTAATACAGTGGATGAAAGGATTAAGGTTCAAGAAAGCTCAACAAATCTTTTTTTTTTTTTTTTGGTGAGTATTGGTCTCACAATTTTTGTTTATTATAAAAACATTTTCATCGGGTGACACTGAAAGATAAAATAAGCATGACATGGAATCTGGGCCATATACAGGAAATTATTTCTTTATCTTGAGTTCCAAGAAATAGTCACAGGCCATGGACAAATGTGGAAAGGGGAGATTTCTCTCCTCTCATCCTCCTTTCTGCTCATACCACCTGCTTCCTGAGCTATTTATTACCATTAGATTAGCCGGCCTGCAATGTACTTAGTTATCACATCATTTCTGACTGGACTTCAACAAATCTTCTAAGATGAAATTTGAAAGGGTTTAAATAAAAGTGTTTCCATTATGCTAAAAAAAATCCAGTTCATCAGTATTGATATAACAGTTTGCCTTAAAAACAATTATATAGATTTTTCAAAAGACTGAAAAAGGAATATAAGTTAGGAGTGTGATAGAAGAGCCAAAAATGTCAGGCTGCATTGAGAAACAAAGACTCCAGGACTAGGAAAATGATGGTCCTGTTATATCCTGCCATCTCTGGCCCATATTTCTGGCTACCACATTTTACAAACTAAGAGCATGAAGCCCATATACAAATGTGAAGGAACTTCAAGACTCTGTTATGAGGAACAAACTAGTGATGCTTTGGCCAAGAGAAGAAAAGCCATTAAGAGAACATGGTGGCGTGTCTTCCAACGTCTGAAAGACTGTCTTGTAGCAGTGGGATTAAACTTGTTCTGTTGGCCTGGCACATAGGAGGTATTTAAATGCTCGGTGACCACTTCAGGAAGGGAAGGAAAAGAAACCAGTGGAAGTTACAAAGAGGCAAATAATGAGAGCCATCCAAAAGGTGAACAGCCAAGTGTTTCAGGGGAGTGAGCTACCCTAACTGGAGGCTGGATATCTATTCATTGGATATGTTGTGAGAGGAATTTCTCTTTGGGTATGGATTGGACTAAGAAAGAGGAGAGAAGGGAGGTAGAAATTAGAAGGAGTAACCGTTAAGTGAAGGTTTTTAGGGATTGGAATGATATGGACATACTGAGATGCAAGAAAAAGAATGAAAACATATTTTTTTCCTGTTCTCTTTCTCTGAGATCTAAAGCTTCCTCCCTTATTCACTTTATATCTAACTCCCTAGTATTTATTTTGCTTTGTATGTATACATATGTATATATTAAATTCGGTAAGGTAGATAAAGGTATATGTTATCTCTTCCAATACAATGTAAGCATCTTGAAATCTGAGACCATTTCATTTTTGTCTTTATAACCCAGTGCCCAGGACATTATCTTGTGCTTTATAAATGCTTTTTGATAAATCTGGTCTCAGAAACTTCCTAGTTGTGTGACCCTGGGCAAGTCACTTAACCAACCCTAACTGCCTAGCCTTTACCACTCTTCTTCTGCCTAGAAACTGACACCAAGAGAGGAGGTAAGGGTTTAAAAATAAATAAATGCTTGTTGATTGACTTGAGGAAAAAACAATCCCAGATAAATATAAAGTACTAAGGTTCTTAAGAACTTATTTTCTTTAAAAAAAAATTTCATTTCATTTAAAAATCATTTTAATAAAATCAATATATTACACACTCATATTGATCTTTAGGCTCATTAAAATATTCATTTTGATCACTTTAGCAAGGCATTCCATGAAATGTTAATGCCATGCTATTTTCTTTTAAAAGCTAAAAACTAGGGGCAGCTGAGTGGTTCAGTGGATTGAGAGCAAGGCCTAGATATGGGAGGTCCTGGGTTCAAATCTGGCCTCAGACACATCCTAGCTGTGTGACCCTGGGCAAGCCACTTAACCCCCATTGCCTAGCCCTTACCACTCTTCTGCCCTGAAACCAAGACATAGTATTGATTCTAAGAATAAAGGTGAGAGTTTAACAAAAAGCAACAACAACAACAAACCACCACCAACAACAAACTAAAAACTTCTTGTTTCCATAATTCCTTATCTTTAAGAGAAGTCATAAAAACAAAGTCTAGCTTGTATGTTCCATCATAAAACCATCCTGTTAATTATTTCACTGTCCTATAAAGAAACAGCCTTAATAATTCCTAACTGCATAGGTATATTTAGACAATTACATTTGAAAGTCGTGTTTGGGAGAGGTATTAAAGCAGGATGAAGTTTTCAAAAGCAAAAAAGTAATTTTCTCTGAAAGTATGTTGACACTGCATGAGGAATTTCTTTTTATTCTAAGGAAAGAACCAATCCTATTACAAACCTTTCAACTACAAATATAACAACTCTCTCCCGTCGTAGTTCTACAAATGCCACTCTCCACTCAAAGAAAAAAATCATGAAAGGAAAATATAACTCCCAAATACAAATTAACTTCAGAGTAAAATACATGCCACTTCATTTAAAAGGGGACAATCTACATAGAGAATTCGAAAAGAAATGCTTCATAAAACACCTTTAATCCCAAAACGGCACTAATTGCTTTTTTGTCACAAAATAAACGGATTATAAATGGAGTTGGTGGTCAAATGCCTGACCTAGGTAGTTTTCTTATTCAGGTTATTGTAACTGTGCCACCTACTGGTAATAAACTTTCCTTAAAGTTTCACACCTTTGCTCAAAAATCTGGCCATCTAGATTAACCTAAAATCCAAGGGCCAGAGAATAGCAGCATCTTCAAATCTTATATATTTCCTCTTCTGAGCTACCCGACAGTTGAATGGTGGCAGGTTCCTCCCTCACTTCTATTACCATCTTCCCAATAAAAACGTTGTAGTTGGAAAGCACTTTACTTTAGGTCTCCCTGGCCTATCTATGTTTGAAGAACAACCATCACACCTCATTATTAGACATTTAGAGGTAAAATAATTTAATCACTATGATTTTTAAAAAAGCATAATGAAATAAGTCTTTATCGATGACATGTTAAAACCAGTGGAAATGCGCATCGGCTATGGGGGGGCAAGGGGAAAGTAAGAACATGAATCATGTAATCATGATAACTTTTCTAAAATATAAAAATTATTAAAAAAATATTCCTTGCAGCACTTTTTTCCTAGTAGCAAATATTTGAAAATAAAGCAGGATCATGACTCATGTAACCATGGGAAAATATTCTAAATTTTAAAGGGAAAAAAAAGAAAAGAAAAGAAAGCAAAGTATTCACTGACTAAGGAGTGGCTAAATAATTTGTGGTATAAGAATAACAAAGTACTATTGTTTTATATGAAAAAATGAATGATAAATTCAGAAATGCCCTGGAAGAATTATACAAACTGATGCAGACTGAAGAAAGCAGAACTAGGAGAATAATCTACTATAATAAAAATGAAAAGAATAAAACAAAACAGAATGCTATATATGTTAAAGATCAAGCTCTGCCCCAGGAGACATGACAAAATACACTTCTCCCTTGCTGCTGGGAATAACATGGTCTCTGAGACATGGTCTGTGTGTGGAGGCAGGGGAGAGGGAGGCTGTTGGATTTTTAAACAAATACACACAAGATTCACTGGGGAGAGGGATAATTGGAAATATGTAACACTGAAAGGTCAGGATACAGAACCAGATGTTGAGATGGGAAGTCCTGGGTTCAAATTTGCCCCCAGGGAATTCTTAGCTGTCTTACCCTGGATAAGTCACTTAACCCCATTTGCCTAACTCTTACACAGTATTGATTCTAAGACAGAAGTTAAGGGTTTAAAAAACAAAACAAAACCAAAAGGCATGACCCACAAAATTATTTTTCTTTTAAAGCAATAGCAGGGTTTATGAATTTAGGTCAGGAATGTAGGCAGAGAAAAGCAACCATACTGTTAAGTTTCTAAGTCACCCCAAGCCCTTGACCATCCACAGGTCTCCCCACTAAAGAAGAGCCCACCAGAAATGAGAAGCTGCTCTAGGATGCCAGAAGGCACAGAACGAGGCTTCAGGTTTCTCTCCCCAGCAAAGGGGCCAATTCTGAGCATGGAGGGCCACACCAAGAGCCTTCTTCCAAAATGATTGTCTCCAGGTGGGAGGTTCCATGGCTTGAGGAGGGCTGGGACTGGGTCAGTTCCAAGGAATGTCCAAGTCTCCCTGGAGTTATTAGCTGGGGCCATCCGTGGCTCCCCCATGGACCCCCTCAGCTCCAGTCAAAATGGTGTGTCAAAAAGAATCATGGTGGCTGGTCTGAAGAAGCTGTTTCCCAGAGGTAGGAGAACAGAAGCTCCTTGATGGAAAAATGGCTTGTTCCTTGGAAGAGAGACTGTCCTCCCAGGCAGGATTTATGATAAACGGAGAAGTCTGAAAGGAAGAAATGGAGGGCCAGCACCAAAGCAGTCATCTTAGAGCATGGGCCTAGGGGGGGCCATCTTCGTCCTCCTCCTCCCTCCCCCCTCAGCATCCCCGTTCTTCCTGACCAGCACAGGGCTATCTCCTGGCTTCTCCTCTTGCAGATGTCATCTCGATAGAATTTTATTTGAAATGGGATAAACATTTTCCTTATTTTTTGAGTGAAAACCCATAATGAAAAAAATGCTACCCACAGCCAAAGAAGGAACTGTTGGAGTCTGACTGCAGATAAGAGCAGGCCATCTTCCACTTCATTCCCTTCATGAGTTTTTTACCACACATGATATGTGTATTCTATCACAACATGAACAATATGGAATATGTATTGCATGAAGGCGCTAGTATAACCTAGATCAGACTATTTAGCACCTAGGAGAGGGGAAAGAGGGGAAAAATCTGAATCCTAAAGTTTCAGAAAACAATTGGCAGAAACCAATTCTACATGTAACTAAGTCAATTAATTACTTAGTTTTAAGAAAAATTTGCATGTGTCCCCAAAGACTTCTATGGAACAAAACCACCTGTTTATTTAGTAATGTTGAGCCTGCTAATCGACCTGTTGTCCACTAATCCATCAACAAGAATTCACTCAGTAACAACAACATGCCAGGCACATGGGCACTGGGGGAAGAAGAGAAAGAAGGCTAGTTGGGATGGAATGTAGGAGCCTTCTCAGAAAAATATTTATTTAAAATTCATAATTAAAATAAATGCTATCTTTTAATTGAAGATGTAATTGGGGTTTTTTCCCCCAACAAATACACAGAGACCCTATTGAAATCTATCCACAGACTCCTTAAAGAATCCAAGGATTCCAGGTTCCTGCCTAAAAGAAAATAGGAAGTCACTTTATTGATAGAGGAATTAGATCTCTCCTTAAAGAAAAGTACTTTGACGGCCAAGTGGAGAGTCTTGATCAGGGAGGCCAATTAAGGAACCACTGACACTGTCCATTGGTGCAGTACTCAAGATTTCATCAACAATGATCTTAAAATGTACTTAGAATGTACTTTTTAAAGGTTTTTCAGATCCAAATCTGTTAGGAATAACACTGGAGTGGAAAGAAAAGAAGAAAGATAATAAAATAGGTTCTAATGTGTGGAACACAGAAGAAGCAATGTTGAAAACCCCAAAGCTATTTTAGGCAGAAACAGAATTTTAGAAGTATATAATAAGCTAATTGAACAACCAATACCAATTTTTATGTAAAGCTATGACTCTTTTTTAAAATATATTTTTCCATGTTTCCATGATTCATTTTCTCTCTCCCCTTTTTCTTCCCCCCCTCCCAGAGCCAACAAGCAATTCCACTGGGCTGTACAAATGTTATCACTTCATATCTACTTCCATATTATTTGTTTTTGCTATAGAGTGAATTTTTTAAAGTCTAAATCCCAAATCTCTCTCTCTCTCTCTCTCTCTCACCATACACACACACACACGTGATGAGTGATGTCATATGTTTTGCTTTTGCATTTCTACTTCCATAGTTTAAAGCAATGACTCTTAAGGAACTACAACACAATGTACATTCTCTACAAGTTTTCACAATGTAGGCAGTGATAATGTATATAAAAGTAATGCAACAAAAATCTAAATGACGTGTTCAATAGTACAGATGGAAAAAAAGAGTTCCAAGAAGGGAGAGATTACTTGTTTTTATTGACTTTTATTAAAAATTTAATACTGAACTTATTAATACAACTAATTAAACTTAATTTAGCAACTATTTACATTTTAATTACTTTTAACATCAAATACGATCATTTTTCAGTCAGCCTCTCAAAGTCCCCAACAGTATTATTTATCCATTCATTTTTTCACTCTTTTAAAGACCCTTACCTCCTTTCTCAGGATCAGTTCTAGGAGGAAGAGCAGAAACTGGAGTTAAGGGACTTGCCCAGGGTCAAACAACTAGGAAATGTCTGGGGCCGGGTTTGAACCCAGGGCCTCCCAACCTCTAGGCTGGGCGCTCTTTCTGCTGTGTTACCTAGCTGCCTCCATTTTTCACTTTTTCAAAGATTATTACTTTCTAGGTGATAATCAGGGAAAACACCCCAGGCAAGATTTTGGATGGGTCAGAATCTGAAAGGACAGAAAGGTATAAGGAAGGCATTGCAAGAGAAAGGATACAGCCCATGGAAGGATTCAGACGGGATAGCACAAACCATGTTTAGAGGACAATGAAATTCCTTTTTTCCCAGAATAGAAGGCTATCAAAGACTAGTGAGATAAAACTGGAAAGATAGGCTAGTGGTAGCCTAGAGAGGGCCCTGAGTATCACGCCAAGTGTCACAGAATCCTAGATTCTGAGCAGAAAGAGGTTCCAGGTCATTTAGTCTAATCCCCTTCATTTTAAATGAGATAACATGGTAGAGGCAGTACATTACATGGCTGAGATTTGAACCCAGGTCCTCCCCCACCCCCACCCCAGTCCAAAATTACTTCTTCTTTACCTAAATACATTCCTGGAAGTTGTGGGGAGCTACAAAAGATTTCTGAGAGTGGCAATGATGAAAGCGGTGTTTTCTGAAGACTGATCTGACAATACATATGGTGCCTTAAAGAAGAAAGAAAATGAAAGCTGGGAAAACAGAGAATTGTAATAACCCATGAAACAATGTATGTCTGAAATAGGGTGGCAGGAATGGCAAACACAAAAGAGAAGCCAAACTATGAGAAGTTTATATAGAGACACACTGGAGGGAATAATAGGGCTTTCGGGTAGAGAGATCTAGCAGGTATCTGGAAATGTGGATCGAATGACGGTCGCAGCTTTGCTAAGCTTAGCATGAGTCCTTTAAAAACCAAGAAGGAAAGCACCAGGGAAAATTGCACAGATTCAAATATTAAAGGAAATATGAAGACAGGAAAAAAAAAAAAAAGCAAGGGGAAGGAGGAGTGTGTCTGGAAATTCAGAGGATGCAATAATAGGGAAGGGGGCAGAAATGGCACTTGAGACTTGGGAGGTCCATCCTCAAAACAGGCAAGAATGGGTCATTTTTAAATAACAAACAAGACACTGCAACACAAGTTGGTGAATAAATGTGACCTCGCAAGCAGAAGAGTCTAGGTAGGATTTTGATCTCATGAAGAAAATATGACAATGGAAGCAGATAAAAGGAATAACAGAGTCAGACGGTGTATCAATGAGCCACACTCAATGAAAGTTTATAGATGATAATAAGAGAAGGGGAAAACTGACATCATAATCATAATATGCCATAGACCACCTAGGAAGAAGGAAGAAATGGATAAGTTAATGATGCAAATCTAAATTTTGTACCAAAGAAAAAAATCACACATTAAAATAGACTCTAGCTTTTATGAGGCTTTTTTGGTGTGGTTTTGGTTTTTTTGCTCACAAGCGTTTTTCAAAGCAAGTTAGCATTCAATGTTTTAAAAAATGAGCAGCAATTACACTAAAAAAGTTTACTGAGTTTTGATGAAGAACAGTCATCAAAGTTTACATCTTTGCTTTCAGATGAAAACAGATCATTAATTAGGTAACTAAGTGGAATAAACATATAGATTCGTATGTATTAAAAAGGTAAAGAGTTGATTTTGAATGAAATATTTCTATGATTTTTCTTATTCTCAACAATGGGTTGGAATATATAAGTATACTAGTGATGACTGCCATTTATTTGGGAGGAGATGCTAAGCTTTTTTAAAGCATAATTTAAACTATAAATGCAAATTCCCAAAATAAATGTTACTAAATATATGGTAGTTAAGGCGAATATCAACATTAATAAGTTGTATCTTTCAAACTAAAACTGCCATTCTTTACCTTGTCTAATAACTAACACTAATAGTTGAATTTTGCAAATGGTAACTATTTTAAAGCTTGTTTATTAATTGAATAAAGTTTAAAAAAACATTCCTTGCAATGATCTGGAACAATTCTGAAGGATTTATGACAGGGAATACTATCCACATCCAGAGAAAGCTCTGTTGGGAGTTGGATGGATGCAGATCAAAGCATACTATATTTCATATCAGTGTATTGATGGTTTTATTTTGGGGTTTTGGTTTTATATGAGGGTGCTCTAAGAACAATGACCAATACAGAAGTGTGTCTTGCATGATCATGCATGGATGGCCCAGATCAGATTGCTTACCATCTCCAAATGGGTGAAGGGAAGGGAGGAAGGGACACTGGAAAATGTGTGTTGCAAATTATTACAAGTAACTGGGAAAATAAAATGTCTGAATTTTAAAAAAAAATCCTCTTTTCCTTACAAGGGGGATCTTAAGGGAAATGGATGATAACATTTCTGAACTATTTTTACAACTAGGTAAGCAGGAATGCCAGGATTAAGATACTATTATTTGTTTTATTTTTACGAAAATCATATTATCTATTTCAAGTCTTACAAAGCATTTTACTTATGTTACCTAATTTTTGTAAAACAACAACCCTAGCCAAAACAAGTTAATAAAATTATTATACTGTTCAGTCGTATCTGATCTTTTGTGACCCCATTTGGGATTTTCTTGGCAGAAATACTAGAGTAGTTTGCCCTTTTCTTCTCCAGCTCATTATTCAGATGAGGAAACTGAGGCAAATAGGGTCACTTAATAAGTGTCTGAGACCAGCTCTGAACTCAGGAATGAGTCTTCCTGACTCCACGACTGGCATTCAATCTACTGCACTACCTAGCTGCCCAAAATAATTATTATTTAGAGTTCAATAAACATTTATTTATTAAGAGCCTACTATGTTGAGCAGTGCTAAGCACTAGGGATAAGTATAAGAAAAAGAAAGTCATTGTCCTCAAGCAACTTGAATCAATTGGAGGAAGACAATCCATACAAAGTTAGTTTAGGGAGAGGGGTTGTGGAGGAGAGAGAAATAGCCCTAACGGGTAAAGAAGCCAGAAGGAATGCTGCCAGAGAAGCCAAAGAAATTCAAAAATGAATGAAGGCTAGAAGGAAAGGAAAGGTCCTTAAATGGAATGGTTTACTGCTCCAGCCATCAGAGGGGCAGAGGGTCTTGGGATGTTTGTAAAACAGCTGATTCCCAAATGATAAAATGCCAAGTTCACTGGGAGCATGGTGGAGAAGCCAAGGACATCCAAAATAAGTGTGGCTGGAGAGAAATGAGGGGATGCTTCAGACTTCTTTACAGACAAATAATAAAATGCCAAAGGTTCTATTTGAACTGAGGTCTTCCTGTTTCAAAGTCCAGTACTCTCCACCCTGGGTTTCCTTTATGGATTCTGATTTTCATTCAGTATGCTAGCTATCTCTTCCAGCTTTGGGCCCTTTGTATATTATCCAATAAGTATATCATCTATTTCTTTATCCAAGTGACTAATAAAAGTATTCCACCACCCAATAGCCCAGGAACCTGAGGCACCCTATTGTACACTTCCTAAGATGACTTTGGAATCTGTAACTCCTAGGGTTCAGTCACTGAAGCAATTCCAAATCCAGCAGCTTTATTATCAGCTCAAATATACCATAATGTCATAAAAGTGAACTTGTCCACTTCTCTGCTGTGAAAATGAGTTTCAAGTGCTTTGTTATAATCTAGGTGAACTCCATCTACAGAATTCCCTTGATTTGCCAGAACCACTGCTTAAAAAAGGGAAAAGTCAGCTCTCCTGGCCAAACCAACCTGAGCTAATAAAAAATGTATTAAACTGTGTACAGCACTGCTCTGGGGATAAGACAAAATAAAAAAGTGGTCCCTGTCTTCAGAAAGCTTACAAGCGACTTCCCTGGCAGTTCTAAGGCAGCAGTTTGATTTATAACTCTGATTTATAACCCTTTAATTAAAAGTTATGTGAATCAGTCACCCGGCCTCTCACTCCTATGAAGGAGGGGACTATATCTCACCTGAATATCCATCTCAAATCATCACAGAGTCCTGCACCTACCAGACACTGAGAAATTAAATAAATAAATGAGAGAAATGTCTGATAATGAAGAAGTGAAGATGGACTTGGAGAAGACTCTCTGCTGCCCTGCCTGGTTTCGACTCCAGACAACAAGATGGCCCTCCCAGGTTAAGCTCATCACCACGATGCTAACTCAAGCCTTGGAATGCCACTTCCTTCCGCCTCCTCTCCCTGGATAGCTACAGAAGGTAGAGGCCCAAAGTTCTGCCAACGCCTTCCTTTAGAGCAGTGATAGAAATTGCAAGGAGGTAGATTTAGGATTCCTAATTAGTACTGTGAAAAATGTAAAAGGGTATATATTGCCTGGTAGGTTATTCTGCTCCAGAGGTGACCATTAGGTATGCTCTAAAATGGATTTGGGGAGGAATGGCCTGGATTTGATGACTACAGCCCCCTTTTGATTCTAATTATATGATCTCAGCTTCAGCAAGTATGGGAGAAGATTCTAATAACCTAGAGACCAATCCATCAATAAGCATTTAAGTACCCAATATGAACTCTTTAGGGGCTTAACAGGAACTTCTGGGAAAACTGCAAATGCAGTTTAATAGAAAGTAAGTTTAGGTCTACATACTATATCACATACCACAATAAGGTCAAAATGAAAATGCAACCTGAATATCAAAGATCACAGCATTAAAAAAAAATGTTTTTAATGTTGAAAACAACCAAATTGAGTACATCTCAGTTATGGATAAAAAGGTGAGTTATTAACTAAACAAAAGATAGATGCAATCACTTAAGAAAATAATAATATCAATTAAAGATCACTTAAAAGCTTTTTATCAACAAAAATCAACTGAATAATGACAAGAAGGATAAGCTTACTGGAGGGGGAGGAGGAACCCCACAATGGTGGGATCTGTGCCTAAAACATAAATATACATGTAAATAAATAAAATGTAAAATGGAAGGGTCTAATTTTTCAAAATATATATAAGGAACTAGCACAAATATTTAATACCAAAAGCTATTACCATGTGGACAAGCAATTGAAAGATATAAAAACAATCTCATAAAATATCACTCCAAATAACTAATAAGAGAAAAAATGCAAATCAACACTCTGATATCTTACACCCAGAAAATTAAAATTAGCAACAACTTTCAAAATGAAAATAATGAATCCTGGAAGGATTCCAGAAGAGTATATAATATTAATTCATGATCATTAGAGCTGAGAATTGGTCCAAAGAATATAAACATCAAGTTGGAATTACAAATGAATGAAAATGTATCTTATTATATACTTCCTTCTTATCAAGAACTATATTAAGTAATGGGAATAAAAGATGATTTAGTTTGTAACCCTCTAGTTTGGAAAAAAAATATTATCAGTTCCTGCCTTCAAAATGCTTACATTCTGACAAAGGGCGACTATCCCTATGGGAGCTGGTGGCCATAGGGTTCATTTTGGTTTAAAAGAATACAGTGGTGGTGAGGGCAGCCTTCCAGGTGTCGATGAATACACTCCTTCCAATAGCAAGGGCAATGTCGACTGATTATGTCTCTAAAATTTCTGGAACAGCAGAAATGAGGCTGGTCAGCCACCGGAGGAGTAAAAATTGATCCTAACATGCCTAACATGGTGGGGTTAATGGTGCTGAGAAAGGAATAAGGTATGGCATTCACAGGTTGGGAAACAGTTTACAAATGCAGATGGACACTTTCTCTGCTACTTATAGACTGAGAAAGTGCCTGCCTCACTGAGAGGTTAATAAGTAACCTGGCCAAGGTCAAACATTTACCATGGGTCACAGGCAGAATTTGAACTCGAGTCTTTCTGGCTTTGAGACCAGCCCTCTCTCTACTGGGCATGATAAGCTAAAAAAAGGGTCCAAGGTATCCAATGCCCTTTGTCTCAGGCACTCGACTGCTAGGCATGGGGTCAAAAGGCCCCAGATATACCAAAATATTTTTAGCAGCACTTTTTGTACTACAAAAAAAGCAGGAAATAAAGTAGATTAATAGCTCAATTAGGGAATGGCTAAATAAATTGTGGCCCATGAATGTAATGGGACATTCTACACAGTTTAAAAAATGATAAATATGAGGAACAAAGGAAGGTTTGAGAAGATATATTGATAGGTAAGAAGACCTATGTGCAATGTTAAAGGGAGCAAAATTACTACAACAATGTAAAGAGAAAGGAAAGCAAAGACATTATGTGATAATAATGATCTAAGAGCCAAGCCCAGAAGAATGAGAAAGCAACGCCCCCTCCCATCTCTTGCAGAGGTGGGGGACTATAAAGGCAGAACAGCATATACTGTCAGACTTGATTGATGTGTAGGCTGGTTTTACAGAATTGCTTCTTTTTTCTCTTTCTTTTTTTATTCCTTTTTATGAGGGATTGCTTCTCATGGTGAGGAGGAATGACAGGCTGGGAAATGAAGGCAATATAAAAACCAATACTAATAAAAAAGTTTTTAAGAGGTGTAGGAAAATGAAAGTTGTTCTTCGTGCTGAAAGAGAAAGCAAAAAGGCTAGAAGAAAATCTTTGTATTCTCTAGCTTATCAAGGACAATGAGATAAAGAACACACACACATGTCCAAGACCCAAAAAAAAAAAAAAAAAAAAAAAAAAATCCCAAGATCTTTATTAGCAGCCTTTTGGTTTGGAAAGATTTCCCTAACCAGGCTGTTGTACAAGAATGCAAAAGAATATTATTTCATAAGTGACGAAACAATGAATAATAATAAAAAAAACCACAAAAAGAATTCAAAGAAGCAAAGAATTACTTGCTATATTTCCCCGTTGGTGGAACAGAAGCTCCATAAGGGCAGAGAACATTTTTGTTTTGTCTCTATATTTCCCCCTCTCCAGTTTCTTTGCCATGAAAAGACCTGCTATAAATATTTCTATACATATGGGTTCTTTTCATCTTTCTTTGATTTCTTTTGGAGTGCAGATCTAGTAATGGTATTACTG
Organism: Gracilinanus agilis; assembly: GCF_016433145.1. Lineage (NCBI taxonomy): Eukaryota > Metazoa > Chordata > Mammalia > Didelphimorphia > Didelphidae > Gracilinanus > Gracilinanus agilis. The sequence continues at coordinate 504,586,599 of NC_058132.1, forward strand.
GGTTAGAGGGTATATATACACAGTCTAAGAGCTTTTTTGGGCATAGTTCCAAATTATTTTCCAGAATGACTGGACCAGTTCACAGCTCCATTGACAGTGCATTAATGTACCTGTTTTCTCACAGTCCCTCCAGCATCAGGCATTTTCTTTTCTTGTCAATTTAGTCAATCTACTGTGTGTGGGGCGATACCTCAGTCAATTCATTTACTCTTAAAATTAAAAGAGCAGGGATCTAAAGCTTTATTTAATAAATACAACAAACTGCAAATAAAATGCAGTTTTATTTTCCACATTAAAAGGAAAAGAGAAAAGGGGGCATTTGAGGAAGAAAAAGGAAGGAGAATAAGGAGGCTGAGATAAGTTGATGATGAAAACAGGGACTTAGGGTGGTGCCTGGAAATTAGTAGGTGTGCACTAATAGCTCACTGAATTGGTGGATTTAGAAAGCTCAGTCAGAAGGTTACTAAAGCAAAATTACATTCATGGTCAAAAAGCCTTGGTAACAGGAATTATCCTAGAAGATGAATGAGAGGAAATAATAATTACTATTATCATTGTAGTATTAACATAGTGCTTTAATTTTTGCCAAGTCCTTTACATGCTGTCTTCCTTGTTATTCACAAATATATACAGTGAGGTAGGTGCCATTATTACTTTCATTTTCATGAGGAGAAACCGAGGCACAGAAAAGTTTGCCCGGGGTCACACTGCTATTATCCACACAGAGGGATGCCAAGAATGGCAGGAGAAAAGGACTAGAAGGTTGAGGAGAAGAGAGAATGGAGCAATTGGAGCAAAATGAAGACAGCTTTTTAAGGGTGTTTGGCTCAGAAAGAGACAAGAGGTGTAAGAAACTAGTGAGGATTTTTTTAAACCCTTACATCTATCTTGGAATTGGGACTATGTATTGGTTCCAAGGCAGAAGAGTGGTAAGGGTTAGGCAATGGGAGTTAAATAACTTGCCCAGGGGTCACACTGCTAGAAAGTGCCTTGAAGTCAAATTTGAACCCAAGTCCTCCCATCTGGCTCTCTCCATCCACTGAGCCACCTAGCTACCCCAACTAGTAGAGAATTTTTAAGGATGGTCGAGACAGGAATACTGGTACACATCCTGGAAAAAAATCAGTAGATTGGAGGGATTTAAAGATCAAGGTGGAGAAAAAGCAGAAAGCAAGAATCCAGCAATATGAGGGAAAAGGTAGGAAGATATGAAATCTAGGGTTTATGTATCAGAATTTTCATGGTCCTGTTTGAGGTTTTCTTAGCAAAGATATTGGAGTCATTTGCCATTTCCTTCTCCAGCTCATTTGACAGATAAGAAAACTGAGGCAAAAAAGGTTAAATGACTTCTTCAAAAGTCACACAGCTGGCAAATGTCTGGGGCCATATTTGAACTTGGGTCTTCCTGACCTCGGGCCCAGGGCTCTACCTAGCTCTATCTTGTGGCCTCAGTCTACTGAATGTACTACACTAATGCTCTCTACATTTAAAGAAGAATGGGAGGCTACCCAATTTTTCTTATCAGGCAAATATGGACAGATAGTGGTGTTTAATAAGGGTTTGTTCATTTATTAGCTCATATGCTATTGATTGTAAAGCCTGATAAAGACTTCATTAAAAAAGAAAAAATTACAGCCTGATATCATGAATGAATATCATGGTATGTATTTAAAGAAAATTTTAAGTTTAAGGAAATGCTTAATTTTAAGATCTTGAGAAAATAATATCAAATACAATACAGTGACCTATTTTAAAATACTGTTGATGCTGACCAAATAAAGTTTATATGAGGAATTCAAGGGAAACAATATCAACAAGAAAAAAGAACATGATCATCTCACTAGATGTTAAAAGATCTCAATAAAATATAATTCACATTCATAATTTTTTTAAAAGAGCAAACACTAATAATATAACTCTTTTATCAGAGCCTCTCCTCTAAAACAAAGGGTCAGGTTCATACCTTGGGGATTTTCTTACTTTTTAATAACTTTTAGGGTTTATCTCATCTCCATCCAGATAACTGGAAACTTCTGAAGGCAACTTATGTTTAAGATATTTAGTTCTATACATGGGAGCAAACCAAAGCTACCGATTAGCTTGGACACATTGGGCAGGGCAGAATAAGACAACAAAGAAAAGGAAAGCCACCACAGTCCTTATCCCCAGTGAATACAGTCTAATTTCTCTTTACCCTCAGAGATAATGGATCAAAGATCCAGAGTTGGAAGTGCTTGGAGACCTCAGGAGATCACCAAGTTGATCTAATCCCCTTGTTTTTCAGATAAGGAAAATGAAATCCACAGAATTTAAGCAACCTTAAAAGCCTTAGACTGGTTCTAAGAGTTAGAGGGGGTGGCAAGGTGGCACAGAAGACAGAAGAGTCCTTTGCCTGAGGCGAAATCTGTATTGTTTGATCTTGGGCAAATCACTTAACCTTGTATGCCACAGTTTTCTCATGTGTAAAATGAGGGAAATGCCAAACCACCCCAATTGGGGTCACAAAGCATCGGAGAAAATTGAAAAACAATGAACAACAAAAGTTAGCAGCAAGAGTTGAACCAGATCATTTGACTCCAAAGATAACGTACTTCTTCCATCACATGTTGCTTCTAGAAAACTTAAAATTAAAGCATGTTCAAAAGGGGAAAAAAATACCCGTACATGACTGAAAATAGTTGTAACAACTACAACTGTAGGAAGGATAATATGAAAGTTTCTAACATCCTTCCTGATAGCCAAAGACAACTATGAAAAAAGATCTCTATGGGTCTCATCCCAATGGTGGGACCCAGAAATGGTCTTAGACAAGCAACAGAAAAAGAGTTAGTGCATGGCTCAGTATTTCAGTGGATCCATGATCTTATTCAGTCACACTCTAACCAAGTCTACAGGGTGACATGACAACCAAGACAATGACAGAGAGGAGGAATCAGAATCCAGAAATCAAGAAGAAATACGCCTGTTCCACTCCTAGCTCTTCGGTTCTGCACCTCAGTTCAGGAAGGACACTGATAAACTACTATAGGGGAAGGCAATTAGCCAGGATGGTAAAGGGCAGCAATTAAATGAACAAGGGATGTTTCCCCTCAAGAAGGAAAGGCTCAGGGGGACATGTCTTCCGAAGGGATGGATCTTTTAAAGAGAGATGTATCTGAAGAGCTATCATCTGCAAGACAGATTAAGTTTACCCTGTTTAGCCCTGGAGAGCCAAACTAGCAACAATAGGTGGAAGTCCCAAAAGGACAAATTTAGGGTTGATGTAAGGAAAGACTTCCTATAACAATAAACGCTATCCCAAAGAGGAATAGGTATTTTGAGAAGTTGTAAACCTCAGTAAAGCAAACATAGGAAAGACCCTAAAACAAGAAGGCTTGTCTAAGGCTCTATAGCCAGTGTTTGAACAAATATGTAACAACAAAAATATTAACTATCAGTTAATAAACTGTTCACTTTTGAGCAAATTGCTCTAAGCCTTTGTTTTCCTTATCTATAAAATGAAGGAGTTGGACTTAATGATCTCTAAGATCCCTTCTGGTCCTAAATCCTAGGATCTTAAAAAGATAACTACAAAATTACAGTGGGAGAAATTTTTAAAAGGATTAAATAATCAGAGAGAGATTAAATGTTCAAAGTTAAGAGTTCAAGAAGCATTGAACCAGTAAAAATTAGTCTCTTTATGAACATGGTTTAGGGGGGTAGGTTTTTGGTGTGTTTTTTTGTTTTTTGATGGGTTGGTTGGTTAGTTTTTTTTTTTTTAAAGCTCAAAGTACAAGTCTGAAGATCTGGGTTCAAATACTAGATCTGCTGCTATCCAACCTAAAAGAAGTCCCTTCATTTGCCTAGGATTTGATTTCTTCATTTGTTAAAATGAAGGGGTTGTACTAGGTAATCGTTAAGATTGCTTCCATCTGTAAATCCTATGATCTTAATTACATGTACAAGGATTAGCTGTTCACATGAGATATGCTCTCCCAGACTTTGGAACATTAGTTATAAAGAAGTCACAATCAACATTATACAATACTGAGCAAAAATAGAAAAACAAATTTCAATAGAATAAAGATCATAAGTTTATATATCTATTGTGTATATACAGATACACACAAATGAATTCTCTGATTTAAAAATGGCAAGTAAAAACCAAGAAAATAATTATTTAAATGTCACTGGGAAAGCCAAGGAGTAATATATGGAGGAGAAATAGGTCTATTTCTCAACACATACCACAATAAGTTCCAGGCAGACTAGAGAATTAAATATTTTTTAAATATCTATAATAAAGATAAAAGAAAATGGAATGATGCATTTATTTACATTGCACCCATTAAATAAATGAAAAGTTATTGATAACAAGGTAAATAAGTCCAATTATGAGCATAAATTTTACTGTAGAAAAAAATTCCCCCAAAACAAATTTTTAAAAAGACATGTACTTTTTTAAAAATCATCTAAAGTGATAATATATGTATAATCCAGTGGAAGTGCTTTCGACTCTGGGAGGGGGGAGGAAAGTGGAGAGGGAGACAACAAGAATCATGTAACCATGGGGAAAAGTTTTTTTAAATCATCAAAAATTTATTTTAAAAACTAATTCGCTATTCTAGAGCATCACCTTAGGAAAAGCTGAATATCAAAAGATCTATACTACAACCACAATACAAAGAATCATTTCAAAAGAAGTTCAATCTCACTAACAATAAGAAAAACACAAGCAAAAAATTAAGTTTTGGAACACACACAAAGAAAACAAACATTCAAGTGCCAACACCTGTGTACAAAGGACTATGGTAGAAGATGAATTCAAGAAATTAATGAGGCACCGCCTTTTCTAACCAGGGGACAGACAGATGGCCCAGTGGACAAAGCGCCAGCCCTGGCATCAAACAGACTCAGTTCAAATCTGGCCTCAGCTATTTACTGTCTGGGTGACCCTGGGCAAGTCACTTCCTCCTGCTTGCCTCAGTTTCCTTATCTGTAAAACAAAGTGAAGAAGGAAATGGCAAACCACTCCAGTATCTTTGTCATGAAGAGTCAGACACAACTAAAAAATGACTGAACAACTTTGCTATCAGGAGGCTTACAGTCAAAAAGTAATAAGTCACTAATACAGATATAATAAAAAAATAATGTTGTAATAAGTTCGAACTTACTATGTGCAAAGCATGGTACAAAGTACTTTTACATTATTATCTCATTTGATCTTCACTTACCCAAGAGGTAAATGCTATTATTATTCCCATTTTACAGGCAAAGAAACTGAGGCAAAGAGATGTAACACAGCTGGTAAGTATGTGAGGCTGAATTTGACCTCGGGTCTTCCAAACTCCAGGTCCAGCACTAAAGTAATATGTGTGTAAGAGGGAGAGGATCTTGGAAGATTAACATAAGGGAAGGAAGGCTATAAATATGGCAGCACTGGTGTTAAACCAGAGGGAGAATGTTTCAAGAACGAGGAATGGGATAATGAAAAAGGAAGGAGTTTTACGGAGTCTAGCATATTCTTGGGTCAGAGTGGCCGGAATTTATAGGTTTGATAGGAAATAAGGGTCGGAATGCTACAACTCAAGTTGTATATATTTTTCATTACAAAATAATTTAATAACATACCCCCCCATTACGTGAAAAAACAATTTTTTATAATATTCTTTTTTTTTTAAGTTGTGAGTTCCAAATTCTCTCTCTCCCTGCCCTCTTCCCTCCTGGAAAAGGCAAGCCATCTGATGCAGATTTTACATGTTTTACATAAAACATTTTTCCATAGTAGTCATTTTGTGGAAGAGTTCTCAAATGGAAAACAAAAAAAAAAAAAAAAAAAGAGAGAAGAAAGAAAAAACACTATGGTGTGTTTCAACCTGTGGTCAGACACCATCCATTCCCTCTCAAGTCTCTGGGATGGTCCTAGATACCTGCACTGCTCAGAATAACGTGGTCATTCCCAGCTACTCCTCAAGAAATCCTGCCGTCATTGTTTGCAATGTTCTGGTTCTGCCCACTTCACTCTGCATCCATTCAGGGAAGTCTTTTCAGATTTTCTGAAATCCTCTTGCTTGTCATTTCGTATTCCCTCACTATCACATACCATAACTTGTTCAGCCATTGCCCAATGGATGGATAACCTCTCAATGTCCAATTCTTGGCCACCACAAGAAGAACTGCTATAAATATTTTTCTACAAAGAGGGCTTTTCCTTTTTTTTTTTTTCTAAATCTCTTTGGAATACAGATCTAGTCATGGCATTATTGGATCAAAGGTTATAGTTTTAGGATCTTTTGAACAGTTCCAAATTCCTCTCCAGAATGTTAACCCAATTGTTATCAAGGAGGAATATTCATATGTCACTTATTAAACTGCAAAACAGTAGGATATTTTTAGAATCTGGAAGGGCATAGAGGATCAAAAATAATCACTAGTAACATGATAAAAACAATAAATTTATTTTAAATTAAGTATCTACTGTTTTATACACACACACACACACACACACACACACACACACAGAAAAAGATGAGATATCTGTTGAAACTATTTCCCCATTTCTTTTTTATTCTGTCTCAAACAATGGCTCACTAGCAAGGACAGAGAAGACATGCATATAACTCAGAGATTAAGGTGACATAAAAACTTAAAAAATTTTTAAAGTATGGTTCATTTCTGAATTAGAACAGCCTCTCCTAGACTTCCATGGGATTTATAGTCATCAGGTAGCTAATTAATAGTGACTGCAAATGTAGATTCAAAGAGAGTACCATCAGTCCATAGCAAAACAAAAAATAATGCTCAGTTCAAGAATGTCACACAAGATATACAATAAATACTTAAGATAAATTATGTCCTATGGGTTTGAGTGACAATATACATGTATAACCCAGTGGAATTGCTCATCAACTCTGGGAGGGGAGGGAGAAAACATGAATTGTGGAACCATGGAAAAAAAATTTTTTAAAAAGATAAATTTTCCTGAGAACTGCCCAGCTCACCTCTAACCCAACTTCTCTTATCCTAAGTCTTAACAAAAAAGTTTTTGAAAATTCACGATTTATCTCTGAACACAGAGTAAGCAGTTTCTTTTTTTTTTAGTCTGCTTTTTCAACATAGCTTATATAGATGACTTCATATGTATAATTGATATCAAATTGCTTGCCTTCTAGAGAAGGGGAGTGGGAAAAGGGGAGAAAATCTGGGACTCAATTTTTAGAAATTAATGTTTTAAAAAGGGTTTTACATGTAATTGGAAAATATTTAACAAAATAAAGATATATTGGGGGGAAAAGAAAATTACCAGTTTATTATCAGTATTGTTCATGAAATGAGGGTCATAAATGGATGGAATCCTGGACCCACAGTTGGGAAAACCTAGGTTCAAATCAAGCCTTGGAAACTACCTTCTCTTAGGCTGAGGCAATGTGAGGCAACTCTCTAGGGCTTTGTTACTAAACAAACTGTAATGCCATTTCGTGGCATCCATATAGCACCATAAAGTTGGCATGTTCTTTCACATGCTTATCTCACTTGGTGATCTTTACAACAAACTTGTGATGTAATATCTAGGACAAGAATTTTCTAGATTATCTGAGGCCCAGACATATTAAGAGATTAGCCTAAGGTAAAAGTGAAAGTAAATACAAAATGGGGAATTTAATGAAAATTTTCTGATTTCAAAAAGTATTTTATATCCACCCCATCATGCAATGTCTTGGGTTCATTTAAAATTTTTTAATTTTAGTAGAGAATATTCTTATGAAAATCTTTCAAATATAAAAATATTACATACAAAATAGACATGTCACATTATGTACACGTAAAAGCTAATAAATTTATGGTATAAACATTTTTGTATATCACCAACAAAACCCAGGAAGAAAAAAATAGAAAATAGCAATAAAAACAGAATTTACAAAATGTTTGAGAATCCACCTACCAAACATGCTAGAACTACAAGAATACAACTACAAATAGCTCTTTGTAAAAATAAAGCATGCTTAAATGGCTGGAAAGGGAGACAGGAATAAGCATTTGTTAAAATGACAAGTATGGGCCAAGCATTACACTAAGTGCCTTAGAAATATCATCTCATTATATCCTCATAACAACTCTGAGACAGATATGCCATTATTATCCCCATTTAACCACTGAGGAAACTGAGGCAAACAGAAGCTGTGCGACTTTTGCAGGGTCACGTAGCTACTAAGTGTCTGAATATGTATTTGAATTCAGGTCTTCCCGACTCCTTGTTGCCTCTAGAGAAATATTAATTGTTCATGGACAAACTGGGCCAAGAGAATAAAAATGACAATACTGCCTAAATTATTTTACCCATTCAGTGTTTTGGCATACTACCAAAGAGGCAGAAAAAATAATGAAATTATCTAGAGCAACAGTTGGCAATCTTTTTGGCTGTGAAAAACGCGTGGGGAAGGAAGAAGATGGAGGCTGAAGGTGCTGGAATATGGGGGGGGGGTGCAGCTGAAGGGCCCCCTGGGGCACATCCTGGGGCTCTGCCCAGACTGGCTGGTCGGTGGGGAGGTGAAGCCAGATATGGCTAGAAAGCCATACGTTGCAGACCCCTGATCTGGAGGAACAAGAGGTTCTTACAGTCACTATATCTACATAACTACTTAACAGCACTGGATTTCAAAGTGCAAAACAGTATCACCAAAACTACATAATAAACAGAGAGCTCAAATCAGCAGAATAAAATAGGTATACAAAATAAAGGAAGAAAGTAACATGGTATTTTGTAAACTCAACAACCTCAACTACTAGGAGAGACTTAGAATAAAAAATACTGGGAAAACTGGAAGACAGTCTAGCAGAAATTAAATTTAAGCAACACTTCACACCATACACTATATATACAATAAGCTTCAAATTGATAAAGAAAAGGTCTTAGATTTAAGTCACATCATAAACAAACAGATAGGGGGGCAGCTGGGTAGCTCAGTGGAGTGAGAGTCATGCCTAGAGACAGGAGGTCCTAGGTTCAAACCCGGCCTCAGCCACTTCCCAGCTGTGTGACCCTGGGCAAGTCACTTGACCCCCATTGCCCACCCTTACCACTCTTCCACCTATGAGACAATACACCGAAGTACAAGGGCTTAAAAAAAAATAAATAAACAGAGAAGTAAGCAAAGAAATACTTTTCACAACTATAGATAAGAAAAAAGTTCATGAACAAAAAAGGGATCAAAGAACATAAAATGAATAATTGTTATTATATAAAATTAAACTTTTTATATAAATAATATTAATGTAGTTAAAATTAAAGGGGGAAACAAGTAATAAGGAAAAGATCTTGCTTGATCAAGAATTTCTGGGGGGTTTTTTCTTTTAATTTGGAAGTAGGATAGCTAAAAATAGGGTTGTCATCTTTTTTTTTGAAATAGTCATTGAAGAATATTTGAATAATTGAAGAGAATAGAAGGAAGGCCAAAAGGAAAGAGAGACAAGCAAGACCACTTTGAAAATTACAAGCTAAATTTATGAGCCTTAAAAGGAAAAGAACACTATACATAATAAGAGATTGAGTTTCACATACTATTATCTTTGCCCTTTCTATTTCATATATTCAAATGCTCATTTAGCTTGATAATTGTTAAATTCTGAGAAAAAAAAGTGATGTTATTTTTGCCTCCAATTCAACTCTAGTTTTCAACAAATGTGGTCCAATAAATTTTTCAAAAATCAAAAACACTTTTAAAATGTTCAAAATTTGAGGGAAAATATTTACATCAAATATGCAACAAAAATGTGATTTAGAAAGCTAATGTAAAAATCAAAGAAAAATACACTGTATCAACCACATGGGGAAAAAAAACATTCCACTAAAGAGAAAAATCTAAGAATTCACTCCACACTTGTCAAATTAAAAAAAAAAAAAAAGATGATTAAAAACTGGAAATCATCTATGTTATAGGGATTGTAGGAAGATATCATTAAGCATTCATAGCTCCTACTATGTGCCAGGCACTGTGCTAAGTGCTAGGGACACAAAGGCAAAAGGCATTCCTTGCCCTCAGGGAGCTCACAGTCTAATCATCTAGATAAGGTAGTCACAAGGCAAAGAGGTCTTCATTAAGGTTCCTCCAAAGATGCCTCATAACATCTGGAAAAGTCTGGCAGAGGAAGCTCTAGTATAGGTGCTGCAAAGATTTAAAATCTTGCACATAAGCCCAGCCACAAACTATGCCATTCATGTGAGAACCAGCCTCATAAGCAGGAAGAGGTTTATCACCAGAGGTAATAATTGTCTTCAGAGCCAGAAATTAGGAAAGATTAAAGTCTAAAAGAGTTGAAATTCACAACAGCAGATGTGGACTGATGAAATGACAGATTCTTTCAGCACAGAAGAGGCACGTGTGTGTGTCGTGGGTTCTTTCAATGTCATAGTAGCAGCTCTCTCAAAGGACTGCGAGGTTAAATGAAACAATGTTCATAAATCATATTATGCTGTTGGTTTTGGAGAGGTACCTCCAAAACTGTCCTGCTAAAAGCCCTGGTGAGTTCTTTTTGCAAGTAAATTGGAAATCAGTAAGATAAGTATTATTAACAGGCAATTTCAAACTCATTTCTCTTATTATAAAAATTATATTTATACGGATTTGGAAGGTGAATAAGGCAATACAAATATCATTACCCTCATTTTACAAATGAGCAAAGGAACTCAAAAAGATTAAATGATTTCCCTACTTTGAACTGAAGTCTCACCTGATTCCTGAGTTTAGCATCCTTATACCAATATATATTGGAACTTCACCAAAACTTCACTAATTTTCAGAAATGCGTTTAGCAAAACTCCAGAATCATGATGGATCTATAAACAAACCTGACTATAAGCTTCATTGGTTTATGACAATACTGAGTCTCTAAGCTCTTAAAAATAGGGAAAAATAGAAAATTCCAAAAATTAATGTACTAGTGATAGGCTATCCTATTTTGATTGGGACAATGACAATTCCAAGGTGCAAAAACAAGAGTCCTGGTCTAGGTGAAAACTGTTATCGGAGAGAAGACTAGTACTTCCATCTGCACATTAGATGGCTCAATGATCTCTGGCGCAGGATTTCCAGGGAGTACAAACCGAAATGAACCACTGATCATTAAAACAGTACAAAAAATAGTACACATGCAATGATCAATTCTGAACTTCAAAAAAATCTGTATTCCTATTGTGTAAAGCAATGATATATAGAAAAGACATTTAATTAGTATTACATAAAATACATATTAGAATATAAAAATTTAAATCACTGTAAGTATAAAACTATTTTAAAAGTACAAAGGTCATTTAATAAATGAATTTTTCATGAAAATTATTTTCAAAATGGGCTTTTCTTACCTTTTCCAGGACTGAGGTTTTGGTCTATAAAAACCTTTAGCTCTCCATTTGCTTCAATTAGGCCGGCCTATGAAAGAAAATAAAGCATGTTTAATATCCATTAAAAGCCCACAAAGTTAAAGGATATGAAATCTTATTAAACAAATAGAAAGTTTAATGTATTAGAATTCAATATAGTAATTTGATTTTCAAAGAATCTAACCAGAGTTACTATTTTGCAAAAAAGTTTCTTAAATTCATACAACTCAAGTTTAAAAAAAAAAAAAAGGTTTTTTTTTTAGAAGTCTACTATTATGCTGGTATTCAGGTTACAGCTTACTGAACACAATTAATAACAAAATAATATCACTGAAAAATTATCTTTTTAAGAATGTAAATTTTATTAACCAACTAAAATGAATTTCAAATAGTTTAAGGATTAAGCAATTATGTTTATACAGTGTACACAGCATCTTGTTAGAGATTAGAAGAGACAAATGAGATAGATAAGATCTGATTAATCCTTTAAGGAATCCTAGAGAGTCAACTAAAAAACTAATCAAAACAAATAACAACTTTGGCAAATCTGCAGAACATAAAATAAACCCCAAAAAATCATTAGCATTTCAGTATTACTACCAACAAAACTCAGCAGGAAGAGACAGAAAGTTTTCTAAAACCCTCTCTTCCTAAAAAAAGTAACTACAAACAACAATCTAGAATACTTAAGGCTCACCTCAAACCCAGGAAATAGCCAAATGTGACAAAAGATAGATAGATAATGTTGGGAAGGCAATCGGCATACTAGAACAATCAATCAATAAATAAGCATTTATTACCTTCTATATGCCAGGCACTAAGCTAAGCACTGAGGGATACAAAAAAAGAAGCAAAAGACAGTTCTTGCCCTCAAAGAGCTTAGAATCTAATGGAGGAGACAAAATGCAAATAGATACAAAGCAAGCTATGGACAGGATCAGTAGGCAATAACTAATAGAAGAACATTCTGGAATGAAGAGGGCTTCGGGAAGGCTTCGTACAGAATGTGGGGTTTGGGATGGAACTTAAGGCGGGGAGGTCAGTAGTCAAAGCAGTGCAGCTAGATGGTTTGGTTTGGGGAAAGATAAGGAGTTCTGTTGTGGACCTGTTGCTGGACTTTCAACTTAAAAAGCATGAAAGGCAGATGGAGAAGAGAAGTTGGACATCATCAGAGTTTAGGACAGGAGGGGCAGGTTTGGGAATCATCAGCACAGAGATAGTCACTGAATCCCTGAAGGCTGATGAGAACACCAAGTGAAGTGGTACAGAGGGAGAACAGGACGCAGGACAGAAAAACTCTGAGGGACATCTAGTCTTAAGAAGGTGTGATCTATAAGAGGATTCAACAAAGGAGCCAGAGGAGCAGTCAGATAGGGAGGAGGAGAGCCAGGAGAGAGTGGTGTCCTGAAAACTCAGATAGAAACAAATTGCTTTAGAGAACAATTTGGGGGGGGGGGAAGGATTAAAATTTCCATATTCTTTGTTCCACAGATCGATGGGGAGACAGTAAAGTGCAATGGAAAGGGGGCTACATGTTTGGGTAATAAACTTGTCACCAGACTTGAGTTTGGATGCTGGCTCTGCAATTATTGTCTGTGTGACCTTTAGCAAAACACTTAAAAGTCCTTTCCGGTCCAAAATGTACAGACCCCACAATTGCACAAGGTAAGGGCTATTTAAAAAAGTGGGGAGCCTAAATGTATCTCTCTACTTGGATTCATTGTTCTTCTATCTGCCCTCTATAACGCTTCTAACCTGTCTTCCCTACAATAGTCCTTCATGACAGGAACCATGTTACCACCCCCAAATATTTTCTTCTCTACATTAAACATTTGCAGCCAATTCTTTTTTTTTTTTTTTAAACCCTTACCTTCTGTCTTAGAATCAATACTGTGTATTGGTTCCAAGGCAGAAGAGCAGTGACTTGCCCAGGGTCACACAGCTAAGAAGTGTCAGGTCACATTTGAATTCAGGACCTCCCATCTCTAGACCTGGCTCTCAATCCACTGAATTCACTCAATCCAACTGCTTCCATGCTCCATTTTAAAATACTTTTTCTAAAGCATGGCACCCAGAACTGTATTCATAAAAGTAGGCTGACAAGGACAGAGAACAGTGAGACTCATTTCCTTCATTCTATGTATTATATTTTCTCTCTTCATTCAGTCTGAGACTGGGTTGGGTTTTTTTTTTTTGTTTTAGTTTTTGTTTGCTACTATATCCCATTGTAGAATCTGAGTTTTCAGCTCATTAAAGTGAACTTTTGCATAAAAAAATTGCTCTCTAGCTACTTTATCTTCTATTTCTGAAATTGATTTTGCAATATTCAAATGCAGAACATTATATTCTTCTCTATTAAATTTCATCATATTTATTCTGGCTTGTCAAGATTTCTTTGGAACCTGATTCTACTGTCTCGTATAATTTTTAAAAATTTTCCCCCAATTAGATGTAAAACAACTTTTAACATTAGGTTGCTTTTTTTTACTAGAAATTCTCTCTTCTTCCCTCCTTGAAAATGCTAGTGATTTGATATAGATTATGGAGTCATGCAAAGCATATTTCCATATTAGTCATGTTGCAAAAGAAAAGAGCCGCCCCTCCCCCAAAAAACAAGAAAAATAAAGTTTTTTTTAAAAAGCATGCTTCGATCTGCATTCAGACTCCATCCGTTCCTTCTCTGGAGGTAGATAGCACTCTTCATCATAAGTCCTTTGGAATTCTCTTGGATCCCAATATGATTTTTGAAACACAATTTGAAGCCAGGTACTCTGAATGTTAATTCAGAGCTTAGTCTATTACACCTGATTTTCAGCTGCTCTGCTTTTAAAAGAAAGACTTCCAGCAAATATCTAGGAAGCTGAAGTCAACCATTTAAGTTGTCCCCTGTTGCAGAGCTGGTTTTAACCAATTAGGAACTTTCATTCAATTCACATTTCTAAAGTATGTTCCCGAATATTATACAGATATTTAAAGCTAGACTTTATGACTCCTCTGACCTAACTTTCCTTGTCCAATTTTAAAGAGGAGTAAATTAAAAGTCAAAAGGGTTAACCCACAATCATACTAATAATTAGAAGCAGAGCCAAGATAGAAAACCAGATCCTCACTTGTACTTGTTCTTTTTACAGACCTATATGCCTCATTAGATTCTCCCCCCTTGCACTAAGATTTTTTTTATCACAATAGCTCTTTTCTTTCCTTTAATCATTCATTAAATTTCCATCATATTTCCTCTCCCAGTTTGTACATGGGTAATACCATTCGCTATTCTATCCCTTTTATTTCATCTGTTCCTTTTGAACATTATAAAGTCTTCCACTGTTTACAAATCAATCCACTCACAAGCTGTTTTATCCTATCAGCTTTTTGGCAATGCAATGAGATATTTGCTTTCTTCCTAACTCACTACTTATTCATTCTAAGTACGCTCAATATTCTTTCACCAGACAGCTTCATCAGCTCCCATGACTTCAATTGTTATCTTTCTGCAAATGGCTTCCAGGTCTATATATCCAGCCCTAATCTTTCTCCTGAGCTACTAACATGTTACCAATTACCTTTTGGACATCTCAAATTAGATGCCCCATAGCCATCTCGAGCTTAACTTAAACAAATAGAACTTATAATCTTTTCCCCAAAATCTTTTCCGCTTCCTAACTTACCTATAAGAAGGGAAAACTTCATCATCCTCCCAGTCATCTAAGCTCAAAACCCTGTCATCATCCTCAACTCCTCTGTGATGCTCCACCCCGCATGCCTAATCTACTGCCAAGTCTTACCATTTCTATCTTCACAATATAGCTCACATGCATACTTTTCTCTCCCCTCACACAGTCAGAACTTACTTCAGATACTCATCACCTCTCGCCTCACCTGGTTTCCGGGCTTCAAACGTCTCCACACTATCTCTTTTCCACTTAGTTTCCAAAGTGTGTTCTTCTCAAATTTTAAGTCTTGACTCTATCACACTCCCTTGCTCAATGCACTCCAGTGGCTCTCTATTACCTCTAAATTCTTCTGTTTGACACCAAAAACTCTTCCTCCTTGGCCCCTTCCTGCCTTCTGAGTCTTGTTCTACTTTACACCTCTCCATAATCTGGCTAAATAGACCTAAATGCCCACAGTTCCCTACCTCTCCTCTCCGTCCCTTTGCCTCGTTTCCCTGGCTTCCTTCTAAGATCAGCTCAAGTCCAAACTTCTACCACAGACCTTTCCCCATCCCACCAGCTGCTACTGCTTTCTCCATGTCCAATTACCTTCCATCTATTCCCTATGTATTTTACATGCAGCCAGGCCCAGGTATCTACACCTTCTCTCCCTCCTTGAGGGCAGGGACTGTCTTTTAACTTTCTAAAGAGCTTAATAAATGCATGTCCACAGCCTACAGACATTGCTCAAAGCCTGACATCTGAAATCCACTGAACTCTTATTTTTCCATTGTATGGGCATTTTCTCCTGCAAATTACTATTGTTCTTTTTGATTATCTGCTTTGGCAAATCTCTCAACCTCCCTTTTCAATTTAAAGCCTACAGAGATCAGACCAGCAAATCTTTAGCCAAGTAAATTCCTCCCATCCTTATTAGGTGTACTGTATCCCTAGACAAAAAAACATTTATTCTTGTACTTTAAATAAGCTATGGTCCATAAAAATCAAACACTATTCTTTAACTTTTTTTAATTTAAAAAAATTTTAATTAACTTTTTTTTTCAATTTAAAATGTTTAAACCCTTACCTTCCATCTTTAAGTCAATACTATGTATTGGTTCCAAGGCAGAAGTCTGGTAAGGACTAGACAAAAGGGATTAAGTGACTTGCCAGGGTCATAGAGGTAGGAAATCTCTAAGGCTACATTTGAACCCAGGACCTCCTGTGTCTAGACCCAGCTCTCTTCTCTATCCAACGTGCCACCTAGAGGCCCCCCTTAACTCCTTTTAGCCAATAGTTTGAATCCCATTTCCCCCTCCTTGGTTTTCTAATATCACTACTTTTAAATGGCAGCAGTGAGTAAAATTAACGTTATCATATTATTTTTATTATTAAATCTCAAATTTTATTATTAAATTTTGTATTATTAAATTAATTTATGCTCACCAAGTTCTTAATTTTCCAACCTAAGACTTCAAAATAAGATTTCCATGTTCCTCTGGGAGCTATCATTTGTTCCCACAAGTATCACCAGAAGTACATATTGATGATCAGGTCTGCTTTTACAAGCTTCCCATCTTGCTCTCAGGCTGTCTTCTCCTTGTCAATTAACAACCTCCTGCTAATGCTTCAATACACAAGAAAAAGCAAAATCTAGGTGTGATATGGACTGGCTCCAAGCATTCCCCAAACTCCAAATTCTTAGCTGAGTCCCAGGAAGATAACAAACTTCCTGCTTGCCCATGGCAACAATGAATACCTATGTTACCTTTGTACCCTGGAGAAGGAGCTCACTGGTTACCATCCTACATTTCTTCTTTCTGAGACCAGCTAACAGATGTTGTTTCCTACTGCTGGCACCACTAGATCCTCATTAAAAATCTGGAGCTTCCTTTCTCCCTTAATAAGTGGGAGCTTCCTCCCAACATGAAAACCTCAGAGCTATTACAGTATCTCCACACTTCGGGTCTTTCTTCTCCCCTTTGACATAAGCTCTATTTTTACACCATCTATTCTCTTAACACTGGTTTGGATTCCTCTCCGCCTGTCTTCACAGGGCCCTTCACACAGAAGGGATTTAATCGATGCTGGTTTGTTGTACTGTATTATTTCCTGATAAACCAGGCAGGCTGGCTTAAACTAACTCTGCTTCTACTAAGGAGATCAATTTATTTCTTTTTATGATAGTCCTGGAAGAAAAACAAACAGAGCTGGATCCTTGCAGAAACCAGATGCTACTCTTTACTCTCAATATCTGTAGAGAATGACATAGTGAGACCTTGGGTACCTGCTCTATCTACTCCCACTGCTAACCTCCCAGGAAAGCAGAGTCTGCTCCATCACTCGTAGGTCCACTCTTGCCCTGTGCCTTTAGGATCTCCTGAACAACTGCTTTTAGGTGCTGCCCATCTTGCACCAAGGTATCTTCTCTGGAGCAAGTGGTCTTCCACAAGCACTCCTCAGCTAATGCTTTGATGCAAGCACTGGCCAAAAAAAGACCAGGAAATGGTCTTGCTATAGATATTCAGAATTCTAAATTCAGCTTTAAATCTTTTTCTCTCTTCTTGGCTTATGGGATCAGAAATGATTCCATCCTGTGTCATCACTCTCATGTAGGCATCCAAATAATCCAAAATAGGAATGAATATAGAAGTAATCTCTATCTAGATTTGGCGTCTATTAAAAGAAATTATGCAGCTGATAATTACATTTGACTTAGCCAACGAATATTATCTTGAAGTATTCTCTAAGTATATAAACACAGCTTTTGTCAGTTATGGTTTTAAAGTGTAAAGTTGCTTTTATTATATATAATGAGAATGTAGAGTCCTGAAGGTAGCAGTAAGAAGCTATCCTGAAATTGAAATATTATATAAACCATGTGAATATAAGCAATACCAATTTTTCACTTTCAGTGGCATGTTATTTCTCACTGCTTTAACCACTTCTTAAGATTCTGCCAATGATTAAGAGAAATGCCTTAAAGCCTTCCAAATTCCTACTGTGAGGCAGAATTTCTAGGAAGGCATCACATCTAAAAGTCAGAAAAAAAGGTATAATGGTACTGAATAACCTTTTTTTTAAGTATTTGGGCCAAGCTTTATACATAAAGAAAATACAAACTGACCTAATTTGTTGCCCTAATTTTTCAATTAAATCACAAGGCAAGCAACACCATTACTGGGTTTACATCCCAGAGATTTTAAAAAAAAAATCTGGGCAAGGATCTGTTTGTATAAAAATATTTATAGCTGCACTTTTTGTGGTAGCAAAAAAAAATCAGAAAATGGAGGTGTCCCTCTTTTGGGAAATGGCTAAACAAATTGTGGTATATGATGGTGATAGAATATTACTGTGCTATAAGGAATGATGAATCTCTTGATTTCTATAAGAACTGAAAGGACCTCCATGAACTGATGCAGAGTGAAATAAGCAGAACCAGGAGAACACTGTACATAGGAACTGTAACATTGTAGGACGTTCAAGTGTGATAGACTTTGCTACTAATAGCAATGCAATGATTCGGGACAATTCTGCGGGACTCATGAGAAAGAACACTAACCACACCCAGAGAAAGGACTGTGGGAATAGAAAATGCAGAAGAAAAACATGGAATATTATCAGGCCAGTTTTAGAGAAAACTGAGAACAAAAGATTTATCACTTGTTCATAAGGTATATGATTTGGGATTTTGGTTTTAAAGGATTACTCTTTTACAAAAATGAATAATATGGAAATGGGTTCAAGTGATAATGTATGTATGTATAACACAGTGGGAATTGTATGTATGTATGTATGTATGTACATATATATGTATGTATGTATAACACAGTGGGAATTGCTTGTCAACTCTGGGAGGGGAAGAGGGAGAAAACAGGAATCATGAACAAAAATTTTAAATAAAAAAATTCAGTAGAAAAATTCAAAATAAATAAATCACAAGGCATATAAGATTATTTGACCTAAAAGGTAAATAATTCTATAGTTTTTTCACTATCTTGTATTTTTTTAAACTATTGTTATCTTAAACAAAATGCTTTATCCTAAACTACAGAGTGTTACAGGCATAGAAATGATGACATAACATGATGAGTGTCAAACCACAAAGGAAATACAAACTCTCCTTTCCATAAAGGGAATTTTAAAATACTTCAAAAATAGGATTGTTCTGGATTGCTTGCTGTTTATTAGATTATTTTGCTCAAAAGCCAGGTAGATGATTGAAAAAATAAAAATATTTCTCTGAAATGAGATTTTCCCCTAAAACACCATAAAGGAGTTAAGTAATACTATCTGAATTAGTATCGCCTAACCAAAAATACATTCAGTGAATATAAGGTTTTTGAAAGTGCTTAATTCTAATTATCTACGATCAGCACCAGGAGATATCAAAAAGTCTTGATTAGAAAGCTGTCTACTACAAATAATTATCCATTTCTTCAATTTATTAGCACATTTCAAGTATAATTGCCCATGCCTCGCCTATCAAAATGCCAGACACATATAGCAATTAATGCTCCTTGAACTGAAGGGAAAAAAAAGAGAAAGTTGTCCACCAGATCTCTCCTGTACTAATCTAAAAGATTATGTTCTAATACTGTACTTATAATGTACTGATCTGAAAGAATTATGTTCCGATGAAGCTACAAGAGATTCTCAACAATTTTAAAGCAAAAATGGGCATTTTCAAAAACAGATTCATTCCCTCAAAGATCCATCCCATTACTTTATTTTTCAAAGAAGAAAAATCAGTGATGAATTAGAAATGGTCCAATAAATACAAAAATATTTATAACAGCTTTTTTAATAGAAGCCAAAAATTGGAGGCTGAAGAGGGTGCCCTCCTATTAAAAGAATGGCTTTACAAACTATGACATGCAAATAAAATGTAATATTATCAGGCCAGTTTTAGAGAAAACTGAAAACACAGCCACCAGCAGAGGCAGAATGAAGAGCACTAGGAGAAAAATTCATACAGTGACAATTGTATGGGGGAAAATAACTTTGAAAGATTTTAGAATTTTGATTAAGACAATAATAAACCAGGAGTCCCCAGGACTTAAGTTGAAACACCACAACTCCTGCCAGAATGTAGATGGAATCAAGAAGTAGAATAAAGATGGCAAATTGGCCCATTGACGATGGCATTATAGACATGATCAATTTGGTCATTTATCTTGCTGGACTATGCATATTTATCAACAGTTTTCTTTTTTTATAGCCTCACTGTGCAATAGGGGAGTAGGGAGTCAGCAAGAGGGAGAAAATAAAAGTTCCAGATTTTTTTTTTTTTTTAAAAGAAAAATTTTTCCTGTGGTTACATGATTCATGTTCTGGCTCTCTCTTCCCCCACCCCCACCCCCATTTCCACTGGTTTCTTCATGTGTCACTGATCAAGACCTATTTCCATATTATTGATAATTGCTCTAGGGTGGTCATTAAGAGTCTACATCCCAAATCGTATCCACATCAATGCATGTGTTCAAGCAGTTGTTTTACTTCTGTTTCCACTCCTGTAGTTCTTCCTCTTAATGTTGGGTAGCATTCTTTTCCACAAGTCCCTCAGAATTGTCCTGTGTCATTGCATTGCTGCTAGTACAGAAGTCCATTACATTGGATTTTACCACAGTGTATCAGTCTCTTGTGTACAATGCTCTCCTGGTTCTGCTCCTTTCACTGTGCATCAATTCCTGGAGGTTGTTCCAGGTCACATGGAATTCCTTTAGTTCATTATTCCTTTTAGCACAATAGTATTCCATCACTAAATTTTTTAAAGAAATCTAGTGGGGGGTGGGGGGATGGGACAGGACAGCTGGGTGGCTCAGTGGGTTGAGAGCCAGGCCCAGAGACAGGAAGTCCTGGGTTCAAATCTGAGCTCAGACAGTTCCTAGCTGTGTAAGCCTGGGCAAATCACTTAATCCCCATTGCCCAACCCTTACCACTCTTCCACCTTAGAACCAATACAAAGGATTGATTCTAAGACAGAAGGTAAGAGTTTTAAAAAGAAAAAGAAATCTAGTAGGCAAAAAAAAAACATGTTAAAAAGTATATTTTCCTCCAGAAATTAAAAGATATCAATGCATTTTTTGAAAAACCTGACATTATATATAAATGTTTCATATTCACCAGGCCACCCCAACTCCAACTATACAAGTGAGAGGGTGACTTCTTCAGAGTCAAGCTTCTTCATAATTTCTACAAAATTTAGCTTTTCTTTGTCATTATTGTTCCTTTAAGCTGATATAGTCATTGTGTATGTTGATTTCCTAGTACTCCTTTGCATCTGTTCCTGTCTCTCCATCCTTCTCTGGATTCAGCATGTGTGTCATCATTCAGGACAGAGATATTTCATTACAATCATGTACCACAATTTGGACACTCCCCAGTAGATGGGTATCTTTCTTTACTTTGCTACCACAAGAAGTAATGCTATAAATATTTTGGTGTATATGGATTTTCTTTTTGTCAATGACCTCCTTGGGATATATGGGTTCTGGGTGAAAGCATTATGGACAACAGTCACTTTATTTACTTACTTTCCAGATTGATTTCCAGAATGGCAGTGCTAAGTTGTTGCTCTGCCAACAATACATTAGTTTGCCAGTAAAAAATAGATTATTCTCAATTGAACTACTTAGGCCTCAATTAGAATGACAAAAATCAAAAGTGGACATTGTTTTTCAGAAATCAACAAATCAAAACTCTCCTAACCTCCAAGCATGACTACATGCTTTAATAGTCCTTAAATATCCAAAGATTGGTACAACTTGCCTCAATAGTATGCTTTAGTGTTTTACCACCTCCTGCCAAATTTTTCCTGACTAAGTAAAATCTCTCAATAATTTAAGTACACTTCTTATTCAATCCGTGGAGGAGAAAAGAATTGACTCATATATATTCTTTTATAACAACTCTTCAAGAACTTAACCTCCTCTTTTCCAGCTAAATACACTGAAACCATACAGGGCTTTCTTGGACCCTCAAACATTCTAACCACTTAGTTTCTCAAACTATTCTCTTTCCATTCCACTCTACCATAGCCACACATAAAGATGGTCATACTCCTGATCTTGCCCTCACCCACAAATGGTCCACCTCCAAGTTCAAGAATTCCAAAATCTCCTTATCTAACCACAATCTACAGCCTCTCTATTTATCTTACCAAACTCTACTTTTCCTCCACACCATAATTGCCAATGTCCTCAATTCTACTACATTAGCTACTTTTTCATCTTTTCCACATCTTGGTGAACCAACTCTAGGTGAATCAATTCAGCTATCCTGTCCTCTTGAATTTCTACCCCAAACCTTAGTTTTTAATCACTCCCACCTCTATAGCCTTCACCCTTACAGACAGGCAGCTGAACAAAATCTAAATCCCCTACAAGTTTTGTTACACATCTCCTAAGAGGAACCTCACCGCTGCTAGGCAATCCTACTATGCCTCCAACGAGGCTCTTTCTAGCCATCTCATCCCACCTCAAGCCTCCCATGGCTTCCCTTCCCCATACTCTCAGCGGAGAATCATGGCTGATATTTTGCAGACAACATTGAGGCCATTCACTATGAGACCCCTTCTCCCCCCTGCTTTTCCTCATCTCTCATCACTCAGGTGTCTTCTACCACCCCTGTCTCACATGATGAAGTGGCCTTCCTCCTTACCAAGGCTACCCATCATATCTCCTCCAGCAGACTGCCCCTTCTTTCCCTTCTCTTCTTTCTGTGTGGGGCTCCTGCTACAAAAATCCCTACTGATCCATTATCTCTTCTGCCCTTGGGGGCTAAAGTCCTTGAGAAAGCTATCTACTTTCTCTATTCTCCCTCTCTTCTTAACCTCTTACAATCTGACTTATCACTGCATGGAAAGTGTTCTCTCTGCAATCTCTCTGCAAAATCATGATCTCTGGGTTGCCCAATCCAAGGGCCCCTTCTCAATCCCTATTCTCTTTGACCTTTTTGCAGCCTCTGACACAATAAAAACGATCATCTCTGACCTGTTCCTCTTTTTTCTCTAGGTTTTTGGGCACTGCTCTCTCCTGGTTCTCCCCCTCTCTACCTGACCAATCTTTCTCTATCTCCATTGCTCTATCCTCATCTAGATCACACTCGGGAATTGTAGGTGTCCCACAAGATTCTTTCTGTCCTAGGGCCATTTCTCTCATCAGATCCTACAGATTTAATGAACATTTCTAAACTAATGAGTCTCAGTTCTACCTGTCCTTGCCCCAAAACTCTATTGATCTTGCAACCCTAGCTGCTTTCAGACATCTCGAGCTGGATACCCAGGAGACAGCTTGAAACTTCAGCCTGTCCAAAACAGAACTCACTGCCTTCCTGGAGATATTGGGCCCTTTACTACAAAAGGCAACACCATTCTCCCAGTCTCTCAGGGCCACCCTAATGACTTCTCACCCGCTACCCCATATCCAAGCTGTTAACAAAGACTGCTGACTTCTCCTTTGGTGAGATACATCCACATGCCCCCCTTCTCTCCCTCTGACACTGCCATGGCTATAGAGGGGCCCTCATCACCTCACTCTTGGATTATCCCAATCTCTCCCACACCAGTCCTTTCACTATCGAGATTTTTCTGAAATACAGGCACCAGTCACCTCCCAACTCAAAAAACTCCAATAGCAACCTGTCTCCCCCAGGGGAAAAAAAAAACAACACAAAATCCTGTTTGGGATTCAAAGCCCTTCAGAACCGGTCTTCTTTCTATTTTTCCAATCTTTCTTACCTTACTACTCCCCCCCTCCACATAGTCTTCACTCAAGTGACTCAGGCTTCCTACACATTCCTCAAATAAGACACTCCAAGCCTCAGCTCCAGGCATTTTGTCTGACTGTCCTCCATGCATGGAATGTACTCTCTCATTTCTGTTTCCTGGTTTCTCTGGCTTCCTTGGAATCCCACCTAAAGCCCAATCTTCTATAAGAAGCCTTTCCCTCACTGTCCTTAAGAGCCTTCCTTCCCTCTCTTACTTTCCATTCATCCTGCAAACGGTTTGTTTGTACATATTTGTTAACTTGTTCTCTCCATTAGACTGAATTCCTTGAGGGCAGGAACTGTTTTCTGCCTTTTTTTTTAAATAACCCAGAACTTAGCCCAGGGCCTGGTGCACAGGAGCTCTTAATAAATAGTTAATTATGATACAAAGTAAGACTGAACAGAGGTTCTCATCCTTCCTGGACCCTGTGCAATATTTTAGTAAAATAGCCAAAGAATCCCAACATAATAGCAGTACCACTGGAAAAGTAACCTTTATAGCATGTAAAGAGCATTTGATTCTAGTATAAATCCTCAACTTCATTATTTATCCTCCCAATGTTTTCCGTACCCGTTTTAAAAAAAAGTGTGGCTGCTCTTCTATACTATAAATTTTACTTTAAATATTTAAGCCTGGAACCATAACATAACATTCTAATATGGACCTGACCAAGACTAAGTATAGAAGGAAACTAATTCCAGCCTAATGTCAACTTCCTATTTAAAACATCCTAATGTCAACTTGGCTTTTTTTTCCCTTTTCTTTTTCCCTTTTTTTTTAAAAAGAGTGTAGTATCGCTGACTCACATCCAGCCTGGGGCCAACCGTGCTACATATTCAAGTCTTATTATTTCATTTGGATTTAGCCAGTCCTCTCATCTTTCTTTTTTAAACAGGCTATAAGGACTGGGCCTGTAATATCGCTACCTTAGAGGTTGGGTCTCTACCAAGTTTGCCACAGACATACTTTACCCTAATGCCGCCATCTTTTTTTATTCTCGTGGAATACTTTGTATTCATCCCTACTGAAGTTCATTAAGCCTTTCAAAAGAGGATTTCATTTCCCAAGTCACTGGTTCTATTTCTTTCTTAGGAGGTACTTACAACATCACCCAAAGGAACAGCGTCAAGGAAATTTCTATCATCCTAGCCTGAAAAAGGACTCCTAGATGACAGTTAGAGGGATGGCAAGTGAAGTAAACATTTAGGCCTTCAAGCACACGCCTATCTTATAAATATACTTAACACTACTGCCTCTAACTTGAGGACACTAGCACAAGTAGGAGGGTAGTCAGTGCTTTCTCAAACTGAGAAGGACTGGATCAAATTTCCCAGGGACTCAAGAATCAACAGAAGACATAGATTTTCTAATGCAGCTACTGTGAGAATATTTGGCTTGATTTTGCATATTTGTTAAAGAGGATTTTGGTTTTTGGTTTTTTTTCAGTGAGAAAGAGCCAAGATGGCCCATTCCCCATCCCACCCCCCAAAAAAGTAAAAGAAAACAATTTTTAGGGTTGTCCTCTATCCCTCCTCACCCATTTTCAAAGACAGGCATCCAATATCTGACCCTTTCTAATAGATTAATTCTCAAAAACAAAAGCTAATGATTCCACGCTAACATTCAACAATTCTCTAAGCGTACTAGGCTACATTCTAGTTGGTCTGTTGCTTTGAATGTATCCAGCTTTTTAAAAGTAGTCTTTCCCCCATTTCCTTCCCTATTTTAGTTCAAGTTTCAACACCACTGGTGTTAAATGTTACGAGAATCCACGGGTATGTAACAGATTTAATGTCATGTAATAATCATTTTTTAAATATGCTTAAAAGTCCAAATACAACTTTAATATGAGGAATATTTTAAAGTAAGAAATTACTATTACAAACTTTACAAAAACTCCAATAATATCAGTACTGTGTCACATCATCATTCCCCTCCCTGCTCTGCTCCTAACTTTCTGGTCTTCAAAAACATACCTGGGCTACTCCCATTCTCTAACTTCCCCCCAATGCCTGGGGCCTCCTTCACCCTGGAACATTCTACCACCTCTAAGGCTTTCTCACTCTGGAATAGCCCTCCATTAGGGTGAGACCTCCTTCTCCCATTGGAAAGTTCTGCCAGAGGCCCCCATTTTGGTTAAAGCCTCAGGCTGGCCAGCCTTCATTCTCTACCCAACTCCTACAACTACACTTCAACTTTCTGAACTTCCAAAACTTTGCCAGAGCTGCAGTTTCACCCTAGAACTTCCCTCAATGCCTGGAGAAACCTTTGGCTCATCGCTCCAAAGGCTCAGGGCTCAGCACTAGGTGTGACATATAGAAAATTCCCAATATTCCTTCCTAAAACATGGATCTTCAACTAGTTATAATTCCTCTGTCTTATTATAAAAGTTAATAAACCAAATGTTAAAATGGTTACAAGTTATGTTCAACACTAACATTAAAAATTCAGAATATTACTTGACTAGAAACAAAGTAGGTACCCAATGACTGCAGAGTGATTAAATGAATTGTGGTCTGTGAATATAATGGAATAATACTGTGCTCTAATAAACTGCAAACGTGATGAATAATTTTAAATAAGCATGAAAAGATAAAATGAGTTTCAGGAAGATTAGAAACTATATATAAAATGACTACAACAATATAAATGAAAAGAATAGCCCTGACAAAACAATCCAAACTGAATGTTGCAAAATTATAATGACTTATGGTGGCTCCAAAAAATATATTAGGAAACACCTCCTTCCTCCCTTCCCCTACAGAGACAGGGGTACAATATCAGACTTTTTTGTTATGTCGATGAACTTTCCCAATTTTTTAAATTTCTATTCTTTGATTAAGGAGGAAAATGTTAAGATATGAAGAAAAAATATATCGATAAAGATTATTTTTAAGAAATTCAGCATCCTGAAGTTAAGACCCAAGTTACAGTATAGAGTTGTGAAAAACTTTATCTAGTCCCTTATTCAGCAAATTTGACAAACATTTACAAACATAGGAGACACAGAAAAGATAAGGTAACACAGCTCCTGCCTGACCTCAAGGAGTTTATATTCTACTGAAAGAGAGAGGCATACACAGATAAATTAAGTGAAAAGTTGAGAATGACACTGTCCAGAGACACATCCAGACAAAACACTGGTGTATCAGGGGAGCAAAGCTGGTCACGGGCATCAAGCCTTAACCCAGGAATGTGCTTTTCTTAAAATTCTAAACTTTACCTTCCGCCAAAAAAACAAATATTCATACTGGTGTATGACAGAAGCCCCAAGATTCTCTGAGATTTCTTTTTGTTGTTTCAAACTTGATACAATAATAGACATTTCTAGAGTACATGCTGCCAACCACATTCCCCAACTGATGGGAACCCCTTTAAAATTGAGTCTCTTTTTTTCTTTTCTCCTTTAAATCCCCCTTTTGGTATCAGGAATCTCTCCCTTATGAACCTCCTCCATATTCTCACTTGTTTCCCCCAATAAATGGGCTGTAGCATTTCTGCATCAAACTCTGTACTCTGCCCTCTGTCGGGTTCCAGGAAGAAGTGAGGTTCCTGCAGTGTCCCCTCCTCCCATCCCTTCCTCCTCCTTTTGTGAGAAATACCAGGTTCTCTCTCAAACCCTACAGAACAGAGCGCTCCACCCAGCAGCGCCCGTTTTGGCCTTCTGAAGAGTGAGGTTCTGAAGGGATACTGTTGGCATGACCTTTCTAGGTTGCCCTGGAATCAGCGAATGGCTCAGGGATCAGAGCACTGGAGTCAGGCAAACCTGGGTTCAAATGTGTCCTCAGACACATACCAGCTTTACAACCTGGATGGGTCACTTAAGCAGTCTGCCTTGGAAGTGGCTCCATATCTCAGAAGACAGAGCACTGAAGGGACTGGAAACAGGAAGACCTAAATTCATATCCAGCTTCAGAGAAGGACTGGCTGTGTGACTCTAGGCGAGTCATTTAGCTTTCTTCTGTGTTAATCCACAGGAAAAGAAGAAAAGGGCCAGCCGCTCCAGGACCTCAGCCAAGAAAGCCCCACAGGCAGTCCAGGCCTGCTCCGGTTCACCTGGTCACGACGCACGCAATGGATACCAATGAATGACTAAGCAAAAGGCTTCATTGGACTTAGGTCTGTATCTCAAAGCACTGCGGGTAAGCTCTAGGTTGCAAGTCTGTTTTTTGCCTGACTTTATCCCAAGATCTCTTCACATTTAAGGTAGAGGCTGGGGGTTCATGAGAGATCCCGGTCAGGGTGCTCTGGTCCCTAAACACCTTCTTTCTGAAGGTCTGGAGTATTTTTTCTATGACTGAAGTTCTGGATTTTAGCTATGATAGTACTAGGACCTTCCTTTTTAGGGTTTCTTCTCAGGGGGTGTCCAGTGGATTCTTTCTACCTTCACTTTGCCCTCTGGTCCTAAGAATTCTGGACAATTTTATACAGTGTCCTAGATTTTGAGTTTTCACCATAGTTTTCATAGTCCATTTTTTTTTTTAAACCCTTACCTTCCATCTTAGAATCAATACTGTGTATTGGTTCCAAGAGAGAAGACCAATAAGGGCTAGGCAATGAGGGCTAAGTGACTTGCCCAGGGTCACCCAGCTAGGAAATATCTAAGATCACATTTGAACCCAGGACAGAGGTCCTGTCTCTAGTATTGACTCTCTATCCACTGAGCCACCCAGCTGCCTCTTCCACTAATTCTAAAATTATCTCTCCCTGATTATTCTTATCTTTTCAGACCAGTTCTTTTTTACAGCAATCTTTTGATTTTGTTCTAATATTTCTCACCATCTCATGGAGTCATCTGTTTCTCTTTGATCTATTCTAGATTCAGTCTCTTTTATCTGTGTAAGGTTTATCACTTTCTACATTATTCTCCTTCCAGTTCTTTTCCCTAGAGCTTTTATTTCCTATCTCTTGCTTCATTTCTTCTAGGGACTGGTGGTATACTTTTGGAAAATCTATTTTTAGCTTTTGAGTCTCTTGCTTACAACAATTACAATTATTCTATTGTCTCCTTCTGGGGACAATTCATGAGAACTAAAATAATTTTTTAGCTGTTCTTTGTCTTTTTTTCTTTTGGCTTTCTCATCTCCCCAGGTTTAGTTGCTAAACTGAGACTTTGTGTCAGAACCAGGTTCTGATCCCTGCTCAGCTTCTGGATAAGGTTGCGTGGGCTAACCTTTACCTTCTGAGTTATCTCCCTGGATTTCTGAGGTCCAGCATGTTAGATCTTTTTTTTTCACCCAAACCCTTAACTTCGGTTTTAGAATCAATACTAAGTATCCGTTCCACCACAAAAAAAGTGGTTAAGAGCGAAGCAAATGGAGTTAAGTGTCCCACAGCTAGGAACATGCCGGAAACCAAATTTGAACCAAATACCTCCTGGCTGTAGACCTGGCACTAAGACACCTAGCAGCCTGATCCCATGCTAGATCTTCAAGACCTTTCTGGCAGGGTTTCTTAACCTTTTGGGGGGTTATGGACCCTTTCTTAAAATAATGTTTTTAAATGCATAAAGACAGGATTCCAAAGGAAACTAATTACACACTGAAATGAGTTATCGAATTTCTTTCTTAAGTTCAATGACCCCAGATTAAGAAATTCTGCTCTAAGGGATCTCAGGATAGAGTGCTAGAGACCTTGGAGCCCATGAACAACCTGAGCTATCCAAGTCTCAGCAATGTCAACACACCAGTCCCCTGGTGGTTCCTAAAATCCCCAACCATCCTGGGGCTTTCTAGGGAAGGGCTTCTGTGATACAGAACCTTGCAGACAACACCTGTCTCTGGGGGGCTCTCTGGTAAATGGTGGGAGGCTATCGATTGTCTTCACAGGAGCTAACTTTGCTCAAAGCTCTGTTTCATTAAGTCACCTAGTTTCTCCTTATTTCTTAGTCATTATTCAACCCAGGGTGAACTTCAGGCTTTTGTTGGAGCAAGTATGTGGAAGCTGAGCAGCATGTCTCTGTTCAGTCAGCTATCCTAGCTGGAAGAAGAGCCATGCTTCTACATCCCAATCATTTCCCACTCTGCTTCTGCTTTGCCTCCAGAGGTCATGCCCAGGAGGAGCTCAGGCTCAGTCTCCAACCCCCACCCCCCATCTTTTTACTGAAAAGTACCCTACCTACTCTTCCCACCTCCGATTCAGAGAAATACAATCAGGTCAACGTGATCCCTTCCTTGCCTCTGGAAAGGGACATAATCAACTTGGCTTACACTAAACCATCCTGACAATTTCCCTATCCACCCCCTTCCAGCCATGTGTGGTCAAACCCTACTAGAATGTAAGCTCCTTGAGGGTAGGGACTGTGTCCTTTTTGTATTTTCTCTCAACAATCTGAAAAAAATGCTCCCCAATAACTAATAAAAATGTCAATGAAAGTAACTAGGTACTAAAACTACTAAATTAGCAAAGAGGAGAAAAGGTGGAAATAGTTAAGGTTCTAGAACTCTAGTAAGAGACACACATTAATGCATTATGTATTCTAAGAATAAGCCTAACCAGTCTAGAAAAGTGCATGGAATTATGCCCCCCAAAAAAAAGGCCCTGCTTATAAATTTTCAACAAAGTTCAAACCAGGAAGAAAGATCCTATATGTGCAAAAAATATCTGTAGCAACATTTTTCATGGTAGCAGAAAAGTAGACATAAAGAACATGCCTATTGACAGAGAATAGTTGAACAAATGGTAGTGTGGAAATGTAATGCAAAACTACTGCACCACAAGAAACAACAAATATGAGGAATTTGTGGAAATGCTAAAGATGAAAGAACTAATGCAGTGAATAAAGCAGAACCACAATAATACATGCAACAACTACAATAATATAAAGGAAAACCACAAAAAAGCAAATAGATGTGTGTATTTTTTTTAAAACCCTTACCTACTGTCTTAGAATCAATAGTGTCAGTTCCAAGGTAGAAGAGCAAATGAGGTTAAGTGACTTTCCCATGGTCACACAGCAAGGAAGCACCCGAGGTTAGACTTGAACCCAGGACCTTCTGTCTCTAGCCCTGGCTCTCTATCCACCAAGCCACTTTTCTGCCCTATAGCCAAATCTTTATTAATGGGCCATGACAATGACCAGTTCAAGAGTCATAAACTTCCCTACAAGTGAGGAGTTATGGGAGAAGAGTGTTGTAAATTCTATGAGCAGTTGCTTTTTTTTAGTCATTTTCCTTAGTTTTTTCTGTATTATAAGGGAGAATCAAAGGGCTGTGGTATAAAAAGCAAAAGGTATCAATAAAACAAATTGAAAAAAATAAGCCTGGAAAAGAAGACTGGAGTCAAACTGCAGAAGATTACACAAGGAAGGCTACAGACATAAGAAATGAGGAGCTTTTGAAAAGCTTTTGAGCAGGTTTGTGAAGTGATCATAATAGACTGGCACATATAACAGCTAGGAAGAAAATGCAAAAGGGAATATAGACAGAAAGCTATTAAGGCAAGGGCACTGGAATGCAGCAAGGAGGTATACCAAAAAAAGACCTTGGGGAGGTAGAAGGAAAATAACTTTGCAATAGACTGGGTGTAGAGAATGAGAAAAGAAAGATAATGTTTCAAAGTCTTGGTGGTTGCGAGCTAAGTAACAAAAAAGTGAGGGGGGGTGGTACTCTGTAAGACAGAGATAAATAGATTAGACAAACAAGAGTTCTCTTCACAGAGATAACTAAATTCATTCAGATAAAATCACCAAGAGAGAAATTTACATCCTCAGTCACTTTTTTTTTTGGGGGGGGGGGATAATAGAAATGATTCCTTCCCTATTTTTTGGTCATCTTTCCCACTTGGCAATATCACAAAAATAAATCTGAGTTCCTTTAAAATGGTCTTCTTCAATATGAACTACTTCTTTATCTAGTCTATGAGTAGAAATGTCTCTTTCCACTAGCTCCAGCAACCTTAACTCTGGAAGATCTCTCTGCTTGAATGGCTTCTTTCTCTGATTAATCAAGCCTCCAAGAGCCACCATTTTAAGGAAGTAACCAATGCTAGCCTTGTTCACTCCTTCAGTCCTCTCTGACAGCCAACACTTCTTTTTCCATCATGCCCTCAGAGGGGATCCCTTCTTCCAATCCCCAGCCCTCACCACCCCAGCTTTTCCACTTCCTTTTATGTGTTGTCTTCCACCTGAACATAAGCTCCTGGAGGGCAAGGACTCCATCTGTAGTCCCATCTCTCAGTATTATTCATGGCACAAAATAAGCCTTTATTGACTAATGATCTGCCTGCACAGGGTGCTGAAAGTAGACTCTACCCGGGGCTGATGATGGCTGAGCACCATAGAAAGAGACTGGTGCCACTTCCCTTTGGATGGTTCAGCTGAATCTCCAAGCAAGCTCTCTGAAGGGTCATTTGTTCTTAACTGCTTTTTCTGGAGTTATATTGCTTTGTCGTCATCTTTCTCTCATTAATTTTTTTTTCTTTTGACACATGGCCTAGTACCCAACTGATACTGTCCTTGTCTGCTGTGTCTCTCTGGCAAGAAGATAAAGAATTTGCTAACTGCAATGACTCTTTCACATAGGTT
The DNA here is from genome assembly GCF_016433145.1 of Gracilinanus agilis. Classification (NCBI taxonomy): domain Eukaryota; kingdom Metazoa; phylum Chordata; class Mammalia; order Didelphimorphia; family Didelphidae; genus Gracilinanus; species Gracilinanus agilis. The sequence goes on from NC_058132.1 coordinate 504,618,899, forward strand.
AGATCGCCCAAAGAAAGGATGGATCCAGTCCACATTCTTAACTTTTTATCTAGTTCTCATTTTTAAGTAAGCAAGAAATTACTTAAAAGCTAACCAAGCTGTAGCTGTAGCAAGAGAGTTCAGTCTTGTCATTACCCTCTCTTCTTTATTTTGATCTTATGAATCTCTGAGCAAGAAACCACTTAGAACCATTAAAAAACACTGCCCAATTTTCCTATTTGATCCACACAATTCTAGTCTTCAACTCTATACCAAATCCATTGTCCATCCGCAGTGCCTGTCATAAATATATGCATTCATATTGTCCCTAAATGGCCTGGCTACTCAATTGTACACCATTATCTGACAACAGGCATTTTGACCAATTGGGTTTGGGTTTTTTTCTTTTTAAATTTAATAAAAGTATCATAGTGTCATTTATAGAAAGGAGTATCTCAAGGATTTATCTTATAGTAGTGATTCCCAAAGTGGGCACCACCGCCCCCTGGTGGGCGCTGCAGCGATCCAGTGAGGTGGTGATGGCCACAGGTGCATTTATCTTTCCTATTAATTGCTATTAAAATTTTTTAAAAATTAATTTCCAGGGGTGCTAAGTAATATTTTTTCTGGAAAGGGGGCGGGTAGGCCAAAAAAGTTTGGAATCCACTGTCTTGTAGGAATCTCTCCTTCAGGTGGACCCTGGTGGAGAAAAACTTCTATTAAAAGGTCACCTTTGGCCATATTTTTTGGTGATATTCTTTGGGTTAGAATACCAATGAGAGCGAAAGGAGCAGAGCCAGAAGAACATTGTACACAAAAGACCAATACACTGTGGTAAAATTGAATATAATGGACTTCTGTACTAGCAGCAATGCAATGACCCAGGACAGTTCTGAGGAACTTATAGTAAAGAATGCTACCTACATTCAGAGGAAGGACTGAAGGAGTGGAAACACAGAAGAAAAGCAACTATATGACTTTTTTTTTTTTTGTATGAAAAGCAATAGTATGATTTTTAAGGAATGGGTTACCATAGAGGATTTTCTGCAAAAGAGTATTTTCTTATCATATCTTTATATAAGGGATCCTCAATAAGTAAACCACTCTCAAAAAGATTTTACAGAAGTTTCCGGGTTAAGATGGCGGCAGAGTAAGAAGCAGCTCTTAACCTCTCCTGACCGAAAGACACAAAACTCCTCAAGGGGACATAAAAACAAGTCCAGACGAAGGGAAGAACCCCCACAACAGGGCACAGCGTGGAAGGTACGTGGAATCGAGGCATTTCCATGCTATAAAGGGGTGAAACAGCCCTCACTAAATCGCGGGCTGAGCAACTACCCCACCCCCAACCCCTCCACACACATCTATAGCTCCGAAGCCAGCTAAAAAGAAATAGAGCAAGTTTGGGGCACCCATCGAGTCATTGGCAGCTCCGGGGCCTGTTCCTGAGAGCAGCAAGACTTAGGACCCCATTAAACCAAAAAACGCACACGAAATCTGAGCTCGGGAGCAGGGCGCAGAGCGCAGGCTGAGCAGAGC
>NC_058132.1:504623396-504632320 GCF_016433145.1 Gracilinanus agilis
GGGGGGGGGTTGAAGGGGAAAGGTGGAGCATGAATCATGTAACCATGTTAAAAATGAATATTAATAAATGTTAAAAAAAAAAAAGATTTTACAAAGGTGAAAAAAGGTATTTTTGTTCTTAGTAGCCCCTCTGAAATATTTATAGTGGGATTGTTTTCCCCCTTATTCTTTTGGAATCAGAGAAATCTTGTAAAGCAATCTGCCAATGTTCTCAACATTGTGAACCCTCCAGCACTTAAATTTCCTTAGAGGACACTGGTTTTGGTATCATCAGTTTTCCTGACTTTATTTTAGAATTACAGGATTATAAATTTAAAGTTGGAAGGAAACTTGGACCTAATCCAAATCCTTCACTTTAAAGATGAGGAAAATGAGGCAGAGAGAAATAAAATGAATTGTCCACAATCACAGTGGCAGTAAGGGTTTGAATCTAGTTTCTCAGACTATAGATCCACTATACCTTTTTAAAAAAATCTTTACCTTCCATCTTAGCCTCAATACTAAGTAATGATTCCAAGCTGGAAGAGCTTTAAGGGCTTAGGTAATGGGAGTTAAGTAACTTGCTCAGGGTCACCTATGAAAGGTCTGAGATTTGAACCCAGGATCTCCCATCTCTGGATCTGGCTTTCTATCCACTGAGCCACTTAGCTGCCTCTGTACTTTGTCACTTTGTACATGAAGGCCTATGACATAAAAGTCCAAAAAGCAGTGGTCCTTTGTCATCTATTAATAATGTAAAATAGTAAAATCACTTTTTAAAGCTATTTTGTTCTACATTTATTTGTCCTCTCAATTTCAGAAGTTTTGAAAAGTATTGTTTTTATACCCAGGATAAGTAGGAATTTTGTAAATACAGAGGAAAAGAATGTGAGAGAATGAGAAAAAGTAAAGAAGCAACAAATAATCTGCTAGAGAAACTTAGAAAAGTTTTTAAAGTTTTTTTAAGTTAGCACTGAGAGTCTATCAGGCACTAAATTTTGCTACAGAAGTATTAGATTTGTTAACGAGCATAAAATGCTGGCAAGTCGTTTTTTACCTTATTCAGATATGTATTTAAAATATATGAGTACATAAGACTAATTTTAAATGAGAAGAGATAAAAATGACTATTATTTTGAAGTAAACTGTATTCAAGGTAAATTACTGACAGAAACTATTTAAATTATCTCCTTCCTTATAGCTACTATCTTTAATCTTATTCTACAAATGAAAGAGGAAATATATTAAAAGATCAGTGTTCCCCTTTTTTGAATTTCAATTGCCACAGGAATCAGACTAAAAAACTTACTTGACTGAATTCAATTATTTGCCAAATTTTAAAAATTATATACAGATCTAGCTGTTATTATACAAGTAATCAAAGGGAATCAGATAAGGAATAAAAAGAGAAAATGAGAACTATCAACATTCAAAACACATAAAGTAAGATTTAGAAGCAGAAAAATTTTAGGGTTATGAAATTAACAGATTATATTAAAAGTAAGAAAATTATAGGCCTAGACAACAGGAAAGTGCAATAACTTACAAAACTATCAGCCTTCATTGCAAAAAATTACAAGCTAATGGGGATTCAGAAAACTGAATAAGAAGATCAAAGTTTAAAAAAAATTCATAAGGAAAGCTACCTGTTAAAAACTGTTTAGGAGAAGAAAAATTTCTGAAAAGTCAATTCCCCTCCAAGGGGTTAAAGAGATTTTATTATTGTTTTCAAGTTGCCTTTCCCAGATGTTGGCATCCCTTATAAAAGCTAGAACCATGGAATAAACCTGTAATTGGGAATTTATATTAGGCAACATGGTAGAATGGAAAAAAACCACTGCCTCTAGAGCTGGAGAGGATGAGGCTCCAGTCCCACCAGACATCTACTGCCTGTGGGACTTGGCTTTCTCCTCTCTGGGTATCAATTTCCCCCCTCTTTATAATGAGGCACTTGGATTAGATGTCCTCCAAGATTCCTCTCAGCTCTAAATATATGATCGTATTATCCTAAATTCAAATTTATAGTGTTAGATAGTTTAGTTGGGGGCAATTACTATCCGTGACAGAGTTGTTCTAGGCTGCTGATGGTTACTGATGGACAATCATTTAAGTATTTATGAAGCAACTACAGTGTGTCAGATGCTAGAGCTCCCCTGTATTATGCATGGGATTTTTAAAGAATCCCATCCCTGCTAGCATTGGTAAATATACTGCAAAGAGCCCTTTGTTTTAATTAAAGTCCATGAAAACTCGGTTTTTAAAGTGGAATCTCTTGAGACAGCAAACTGGACTTATTGTTTTGATTGGAGAAGGAACATTTCTGAAGCCCCTGCTAAGAGTTGGGCATTGTAGCAAATGCTGAAGATGCAAATATAAAAGTTTCTGCTCTCAAGATGCTTGCATTCCCCGACAAGGAAAATAACCTTTATGGGACAGCAGTCACCAGTGTCTGAAAAGTGACAATGAAACCAACCAGGCAGTTGACTGACACATGAAGCAACATGATTTCACAATCGCTCTGTCCCTGAATCTGGGGACATACACATCGTGGAATAAAACAGATTTATATAAAACATCTGAAATGGAAGTTCCAGGTAGGTACGGAATGCGCCCTTCCTGCTCCAGGAGTCACCCTTCCCTCCCCAAGGACCAGCCTCCTGCCAAGCACCTCCACCACGTTGCAGCTCTTCATCATGATGCCTCACTCCATCTTGGAACTGGCATTCAATGAATTCTCCTTCTTCTGTCCCTGCTGCTTTGTAACCTATCTAGAACCTCCCCGTTAGGTACCCAAGCCAGCCTGTCCTCCTGGCTCTCCAGGATGCCCCTACCCCAACTCCTCAACTTCCTTTGACATGCTGTCTTACCCCATGCTGTCTTACCCTACTACAAGGTTAATCCCCTTGAAGACAGTGACTGTCTATCTGTTCCTGTATACTCAGAGCTTAGCCCAGTGCCTGGCACAGAGTAAGTCCTTAGTCAATGATTGTTGCAGGACTTTTCCCATACATCTTGCTTTCTGGCACCAAAGCTTGGAGTATGGAAAAATGGAGGAAGAAGTCTGTAATGTGTGTGTCTGTGGGGGGGGGGGGGGGAATGAGTTTTCCATGTGTTTTACAATAATATTGTAAAAATATAAAAATACTATAAAATAATACTTTTAAAAAATAATAATACTGTAAAAAATACTCTATAAGAAAATCTGTATTATCTTCTGAGACCAAAATATAGGAAAAGCATGTCAAGAGTAATTTCTGCAGGGAATCTTTTTCACTATGTGGACTTATTTTATTCAAATACCTAAGTGTTGTTCTAGGGAGTTGTTTTCTGTTTCCATCCAAGAACTATGGAAGTCCATTCTGACACGATGCCAGATTCGGCTAAATTTTCTAAAATTCTTAAAAATAAATCATCCTTCAATCTGGCATCCTTCTACCTATCAATAGTGACAGATACTCACTGAACAGGAAAATGTAAAGAAAATCTGCAAGGTACTACAGATCCATTATTTTTATTGCCCCTATTTTATTATTCCCTGAGCATATAAGGGCAGTCAAATTGTAAATAAGATGGCTAAATTTTGTGCTAAAATGAAACTTAAATTTAAATGACCCAATATGTTTTACTCTCAGACCAAAATTAAAAAGATCTACAACTATCAGGAAAATTAATTTCTCCCCCTTAAGAAACCAATATTCTGAGGGCAGCTGGGTAGCTTGGTGTATTAAGAACCAGGCCTAGAAACAGGAGGTCCTAGGTTCAAATTTGGCCTCTGACACTTCCCAGCCATGTGACCCTGGGCAAGTCCCTTAACCCCCATTGCCTACCCTTACCAAGCTTCCACCTTGGAGCCAATACACAGTATTGACTCCAAGACGGAAGGTAAGGGTTTAAAAAAAAAAAAAAAAAGAAGCAGCAGCCAATATTCTGACCTCTCATGGGTCCCTGATTTTCAAAATGAAAGCCTTATGCTCTAGAATCACAAAAGGGCTTATAGGAGGTTCTAAAGCCTGTCATTAAAAGACTAGGGCTGGGTTGAATCTTACAGCTGCCTCTTACTGCCTCGTGAGTCACAACCTCTGGAGGCTTGAGCTCCCTCCCCTGTAAACTAAGGTCAAACTTGCCCCATCCTCTGTGGACCCTTAGGGTCTATACTGACCATCCTAGAAGCCTGCCCTTACCTGTCAAGTCTACAAGTGTTCAGGAAGCACCTACTGTGTCCTAAGAAAGTGCAGCCCAACTTGCTGTGATCAACTCACTCCTAATCATTTACCTTCACAGCATAGTCCAGAAAACCCACTAGGTGCCTTGGGCTCCCAGCCCTCATGGAATCTTCCAGTATTATTTAGATTAATACCTTTTACCTCATTCTAGCTCATTCGGAACCACTCTTGCTGGATTTAATTTTTCCAAGATTACAAAAATGTTCTGTCTTGCTCAGCCATGCAGAAGCATTCTTCATGACACTAATCACATACATTTTTGTTTGAATGCTCTTTCTCCCCTCCAGAGCAAGAAATAAAGAAGAGAATCCAAGACAAAGCACCAAGTCAGTTCTTCAATAGATGACTTTTTTTTTAACCCTTCCTTTCTAGCTTACAATGGATATACTAAGTATCTTTTCCAAGGCAGAAGAGCAATAAAGATTGGGCAACTGGCATTGCGTGACTTGCCCAGCATCATACAAAGTGTCTGAGGACAGTTTTGAACCCAGGACCTCCCATCTCCAGACTTAGAGCTCTATCCACTGAGCCTAGCCACTTCTTCATTTGAAAACTGCCTATTCTTCCCTTCTGGTCATTAATCTTTTGGGGAATGGCTATTGTTGTTATATATTTGTATCAGATTTCCTATTTATATCTTGGAGATTGATACCTTAACAGAGATATTTGGTGCTAAGTTTTTAGCAACTACTAAGTCCCACGCAATGTTAAAAGTCAGGGATAAAGAGGTAAAAGATGGCCCCTGGCCTCAAGGAGCTCACAATCTGAAGCTGAAGTCTTTCTTCCAATTCTTACTTTACTGGTTACTTGTGAAAAAGCTTTTCAAGATAAAATAATCCAAAGTTTTGTTCTCTACAATCGCTCCTATCCCATATCCAGTTGAAAGATTATCCCCTTAGCTAAAGTCATAAAAAATTAATCCTTCCATTCTCCTCTAATATGTTTATGACCTCACCTTTCAATTTCAGGTCCTATATCAAAGGAGCTTATTCTTAAGATGTTGATCTACAATATGCTTTCTGCCAGAACATTTCCCAGGTTTTGTTTTCTATTTTTTCAATAAGACAATCTTTATAACAGTAATTGGTGTCTCGATTACCTAATCCGATCCACTGATCAAATAAAGTATACTTCCATCAAATCGGCAATGGCTGAATTGTGGTATATGAATGCAATGGCATTTTTCTGTCCTGCAAAAAATGATGATTATAAAGTATTCCGAAAAATGTGAGAAGACCTCTATGAAGAGATGCAGAAAAGAATAGGAAAATGATTAACATGATCACTTCAACAAAAATAAACAACTCTGAATGACATCAGAACTCTGGATCATCACCATGGCCAGTCCTGGTTTCAGAAGGCTGATGATGAAGGGCACCCATTGCCTTGTGGCAGAGATAGTGGACTTCAGTTACAGAATAATACCAGCATTTTCAGATATAGCCAACATGTTGATGTTTTGCTTGACTATCTTCATCTGCTCTACTTGCAAAAGGAATTGTGAATAAGCGGGCAGTGACAGACATACAAAAATAAAAAGCAGGAGAGAGTGACAATAAAACATTTTTTTAAAAAAGAAAAAGACTTCAGAAAAGGACACAAAGCCAATTAATGTTACATACTTTTGAATTAATGTACATACTTTTGAAATAAACCTAACTTAACAAGATCATGGTTTCATAGGCAATCCCAATTTTTTGCTCTCTCTTGAATGATGGATAAGTTCATTTTAAAGAAAAATTTAACCTGAAAAGAGGCAATGAAAGAGAAGAAATGCAGAATGATAGCTTAAAATATTATGGTCAAGTAGAGGATTGGTTTGTTTGTTTGTTTTTGTCGTTTTATTATTGAATAATGTATTCTCTGCAAAGTCAATTATATGACTTTTTAAAGAAGCTGTCAGGCTATAGAGCCAACACCTCCCTTTTTACGGGGACCCTTGGCTATGATCAGTCTTACTTTCGTTAGGAGATGAAAGGATCAATGACCCAAGGACCCTTTGAGAAGATTAAGAAAGGTCCCCTCTTGTCCCTTTCCCTTCAGGTCTGGTGCAGCAGCCTAAAATGCTGGTCTGAACAAAGTACCTTCCACATCCATCTTGCTGGAGGAGGATGGAGGGGCCAATGATCCCAGCCTTGAAAGTCCCTGAGTAAGGTCTTTTTCTCCTTGCTTTGGTTTCCCACAGCTGTTGGTCCACATTTGGCTGCTTGTGTAGGGAGGTGCCAGGAGAATAATCTCAGTAAATGCTAATCATCCTTTTTTTTTTTTTTAAGTACCAGATTATAGGTCTCATAAGAACAGAAACTATCTTTAAAAAAAATCTACACTCAGCACAGTGTTGTAAACATAGTCAATGTTTAAAAAATAACCACAGAACGAGAAGTATTCAATTATTTTTCTTTTCTGTTATATACCAAGCCTCAAAATTAAGTGACTCAGCAATGACTTTTCCTTAAGTATATATCATACCCAGATGTTCTCTAGATACTCTTGGTATCCAGAACCAGCCACTTCTTATCTAGCTTTGGACTCCTTCAACTGTTTACATCTGAATTTTTCCTCTAAAGGCAAACTGAAGGCATTCAAACTTCCTGTTTTCCCCTACACACTCCTGTGGTGAATTTTAGTGTATGTTAAAATGTGCTAGGTCACCTAAAGAATATCTAAATAGGAAAGAGGATGAGATACAATTAAAAGTTAATACTAAATACTACTGATACATAATACACTAAGAATTAATAATAGCCTACATTTATAAGCACAGTGAGGTAAATCAGAAAGTGTATGTAATGTGGAATCAGAGGACCTGGTTCCAAATCCTGATTCTGATGCTTATCTCTGTAACTTTGAGTGATTTGCTAGGTCTCCATGGACCTCATTTTCCCCATCAATAAAATGAGAATGGTTGGACAGGCTAAGATTTGTGGAATTCTCTTTCTACCAATTTCAATGCCTTTATAATATTCTATATGTTGTTCTCAATGCATTTCAAGAAAGACATAGACACACTCAAAGTATCCATGAAAATCATGATATATGAATATAATGGAATACTGTGCTAGAAGAAATAGTAGTAAAGAAATAGCAGTAATAATATCTATATGGTACTTTCAAGTTGTAACATGCTTTAGAAATATTATCTCATTTTATACTCATAACCCTGAGAGATAGAAGCTATTATGATCCCCATTTTACAGATGAGAAAACTAAAGCAGACAGGTTAAGTGGCTTGCCCAGGGTCGCACAGCTAGGAATTATCAGAAAAAAAAAATATTTAAAAGAAAAAAAGAAAAAACATATTTGAACTTCTTGGCTCCGGATTTGGTGATCTACTCACTGCACCCTTTTGCTGCCATGAGCTCATCATGTGCTTGTTACTGCACAATATAAAACTGTAAGTTCAATTTAACAAGATAGTGACAGAATTGGCTGTGTCCCTTTCTTTAGACTTTTCCTTCTATTTTTAAAATGTTTTATTGGTGCTCTCTTCTTTTTGTTTTTGTATGTCTGTCATTGCCCATTAACTCAAGTTGCCTCTGCAAATAGAAGACTTCCCTTGTAACAAATGAAGACAGTCAAGCAAAACATTTACACATTGGCCACATCTCAAAATGTATGTATCATTCGGCACCTGCATTCCACTGCCTCTGCTGAGGGGCAGCAGGAATGCTTCATACATCAGCCTTTCTGAAGTCATGATGGGCTGTGGTGTTTATCACAGTTCTACTATGAGTCTGACATCTAAAATTTCTCTTTAAAATAAAATCTTTATTAAAAAAATCTCTAAGAAGGAACAAAAGTCAACCCAACTAAGAGAGCAATTCCCCAGCAGGAAGCCATTAAAGAATATGAAGAGTTTTCTAAGAAGAAATATAAAATTATCACTGACCATATTATTCAAAATGACTAGTGATCAAATAATCACAGAAATGTACATTTAAGCTACATCTCACTCTCATTCATTGCTTGATAAGACTGTAAAACTGATCTAATCATTCTGCAAAGTAATTCAGAACTATATGAGAAAAGTTAACACATTGTTCATAGCCTTCCTTACAGCCAAGAATCCTTCTTCTGGATATATATAACCCAAGAACAGTGTGATATTCAGCAAAATATCCATGGCAGCAGCACAATTTATAGTATAGAGAACGGCTAAAAAAAAAAAAAAGTGGAACATTAATGTAATCAAATATTATTGCATCACAAAGAATGATAGAAAAACTTCCAAGAAATCTAGTCCTGGATGTGTATGAAATGACACAAAAAAAGTAGATCTGGCAGAACAATAAACACAATGCTACAACAATGTAAACCAATCAATCTACAGGTATTTATTAAATACTTATTACTAGAAGAGTCAGGTAGTACACCAGTCCTTTGGGATTCAAATACAAAGAATAAAATGGCCCCTACTCTCAAGGACCTTCCATTCTATGGTTAGAGATAACTTCTATGTATTTAAGCACGAGCACATACACGCATACACGTACACACAAACATAAATACAAAGGAGTGAAGGGGTAGACAATCAATAGGTGGGAGATCAGGTAAGTTATTATGTGGAAGGTGGTATGTGGATCTGTTAAAAATTTTTTTCCTTTCCCCCCTCAATTTGAAGATAAGTAGGAAAAAAGAGAGGAAAGAAAAAAAGAAGGAAGGAAGGAAGGAAAGGAAGGAAGGAAGGAAGGAAGGAAAGGAAGGAAGGAAGGAAGGAAGGAA
>NC_058132.1:504635289-504667629 GCF_016433145.1 Gracilinanus agilis
AAGGAAGGAAGGAAGGAAGGAAGGAAGGAAGGAAGGAAGGAAGGAAGGAAGGAAGGAAGGAAGGAAGGAAGGAAAGAAAAAAGAATCAAAAAGAAAATTTCATCATATAAAATGCATAAATAGACAGTTTTTTGAAAGTGAGAAGTCAAATTTATTATATAATTTAAAGGAAAATTAAGCAATAGAAATAAAGAATTATAGTTTCATGTACAATCTTTTTTCTTTTCTACTATGTTTATGGAATTACTCATTTAATTGGTTTGGTTCAGAACTTTTTAAATCTTAAAAAAAGATGGTATATGAGCTGTCCTAAAGAGGGATCCTATGGGATGAAAGTAAGTAGGAAATACATTCCAGGGGAGGGGGGAACAGCCAAAGCAAAGACACAGAGATCAGAGATGGAGTACCATATTTAAGGAACAGAGAGGAAGACCAGTTTGGCAGGATTGTTGGGAGTAATGCATAATGAAGTCTGGGAAGATAGGTTAGGATGAGGGTATAAAGGGCTTTCAATGTCAAACAAAGGAATTTTTATTTTTTCCTGGGGCAAAGGGGAGCCACTGGCATTTCCTGGACTGTAGAATGACATGGTCAGATCTGTACCTAAGAAAAATCTGGCATCTGTGTGCAAGGTGGACCACAGACTTGGAGCTAAAAGGGACTTCGGGGGCCAATGAATCCAGCCCCTTTATTGAAGATCTGAGAGACAAAGATGTGCCCAGGATCAGACTGCTAGTATCTGAGGTAGCATAGGAACCAAGCCCAGGGTTTTCCTGACTAGTCTCGGTGCTTGTTTCTACAAGTGGAAAAAAACGTTAGGTAGGGAGAATAATTTAGAAAACTAAGATGGCAGTTGTATGAGTAAAGAAGAGTCCATGGCAAGTGATGGAGATGGAAATAGCAATATCTGGTGAATAGTTATTTTACCTCGGGAGCAAAGAAGAGTGACGCTAGAGGAAAATACTCAGGTTATGATGGTGCCTTCCACAGAAATAGAGAAAGGTAGGGGATGGCAGGTTTGTGGAGAGAATCGGTTTTAATCCAGTGAGTAAGAGATGTCTCCAAGACATCCAACTGGAAATGTTCAAGACAGCTAGTGATGATGGGTTTGAGGCTCTGAAGAAAGATAAGGATTAGATATATAGGTCTCTGAAATCATCTGTAGAGAAAGACATCACTAAGCCCGTGGGATCTGAGGAGGCCACACTGAAAGAAAGGATGTAGAGACAGAAAGGGATGAGGGCTCCCAGGACAGAGCCTTTGGCCAGGCCTACGATTAGGGACCAAGATACAGAGGAGGAGCTAGCAAATGAGACTGAGAAGGCATATTCAGAAAGGCAGAAAGAAGACCAGGAGAAAAGAGTGTCTGAAAACAGGAGGAGACGGCTCATGGTCAGAGGCTGCATGGGCCAAGAAGGCTTAGGAGGGAAAAAAAAGACCACTACACTTGGCAACTATTAGTTTTGGTTGAGCGATGAGTCGTAGAACCAAACTACAAGAAAACAACATCAAAAATCAGCAAAGCTTAGCTCAAAGGAACAATGTTAATTCTTTATTATTAAATTTTAAAACAAATTAAACTATAAAAACGGAAAGAAATCTCTATTTCCAGGCCCAACTATCAGTGAGTGATTTGCATCAATCTGGAGGGCCGTAGCATGGGCAGCTCTGTACAGTAGACAAGAGTGCTAGGCCTGATGTCAGCAAGATTCCATTTTGCCTAGATTAAAATTTGGACTGAGATACTTACTATCTATGTGACCCTGGGCAATCCACTTAACCCTGTTTGCCTCAGTTTTCTTAGCTATGAAATGAAACCACTACAGTATCTTTGCCAAGAAAATCCCAAGTGGGGTCCCAAAGAGTCAGACACAACTGAGTAACAAGAAGACTGCTATGGGAGTTGTTCACTGGGAATTCACTGATAGACCCAAAGAAAAGTGTATCAATTAAAAATAATAATAATTAACCAAATGTTCCCACCTCATCAAACCCAAAATATTACTACAGTGGAATAATATCATAATTACACATACATAACCCATATCAAAATGTAGTCTGTTGTACTGAACATATGATCTTTTCCCTCATTCTGAATTTAATATGGTTTTACTTGACTGAACCTAACAGGCCTTCTACCATCACTTCTCAACTCTTGAGCTTCGTTAAAAATCAGCAAAAGCAAAATCAACTTTCTCTTAGATTCAATCCACATTACTTTAAATTGTTCTTATTAATATCAACAATGGAAAAAAATCAAGTATGTTTTTGTATTCTGAAGCTGTCAAGCACGACTGTTAAACACCAAGGTCTGGCAGCAATCAAGCAATGAGCTTGGCAAATTTTTCAGGTATGGCTTTCTATTATTACCTTTTATGCTGAGGTTTTTTTCCCCCTTAGGAAAGCAAGCAGGATTTGCTGCCGCTTTTGTTACCTAATGAGGGGCAGAGAACTAACAAATACAGTAGAAAATCTTTAGTCAGTTAACGAACTCATAAAAATTCAGGGACAGTGGAGCTTTCTTTTCAAAGAAAAGTTAAATTTCTAAATCAGAACACTTACCAACACTCCATGTCTGAGGGATTATCCCGACTATCGTTAATATTTTTTTCTAGGAAATCCATCCTTCATGGAGGACTCCCACAAACGACACTAAGTACCAGCGACGCCTGCAGACATCTACTGTGGGCTGTGGGCCTCCCGTGCTTTCTCTATAGTCTGTAAATCTGACAAGTATAAGCAAGCAGTTGCTGCGTGGTAAAATATCAGATATTATTTCTATCACTAAGTATCTTAAGAAGCAACAACTGAGTGGTGCTCTACAGAACTGTGCACCGTCCTCTAAAAAAGTTCTCAATATGTACAAGATAGCCGCTTCTTACTCAAGGCACAATTCCTAATATATGTAGGTTTGTCTTAATTTGACTAAAATGGAGTCGGGGAGACACGAGGGAGACACCAAGGATCCACGATTTCACAGGTATAAGTACTCCATCCACTAAAGCAGACCACAAACCCTCAACGGCTTAGTGGGTATTTGATTTTTTTTGGTAACAAAACCTCCTGGTGATGGGGTTCTAGGAACTTAGTTGAAGGCGCACACGCAGGCACACACGCACAAACGCACGCACATACGTACGCACGCACGAATGCCAGCACGAACCACCGCGCACGCGCAGGCACACAGTGAGAAACTTCACCAACACCTCGAGGCGCTTTCTTCTTAAATCCAAGTCATTTATGCGGTCAGTTGAATAGAATACCACAAACCCCAAAATTAGAATACACGCTTACAATGCAATTTGAAGGATTTGACAATGGATCCATGCTACACTGATGTTCATTCACCTCCCAGCAAAAATGCTGGCTTGACCATCACATAACCGTTTGTTTAAATGTTAGGCCCGATATATGATTTGGGTTAAGATTATTCTCTTATAAAAAATGAATAGCCTGTCATCTCCGGGAGGGGGGGTGAAAGAGGGGAGGAAGAGAACGTGAAGCATGTAACCATGAAAAAATATTCTAAATAAATAATTTTTTAAATGAATAATATGGAAATATGTTTTGAATGATAATACAAGTATAGCCCAGTGGAATTGCTTGCCAACTCCAGGAGGAGGGAAGAAAAGAGGGAGACAACATGAATCATGTAACTTTGGAAAACCTATGTGTTAATTTGTTATTAAAATAAAATAAAGAAAAAAAACAAAGAAAATAAATAAATGTTAGAGTCGGAAGCGGAGTATTGCTGTAAGAATAAGGAAAACTGCCCTGCCTTGGACTAATCGGCTGAGCAGGATGAGGAGAATCCCTCTGATAAACTTCTAAGTGCTTTACCACAGAGGCCAAACGCATCCAAAGACCTTGGGTTAGAGGAAAACAACATTTCCTGACTATAAGTATTCTTGAGACGCTGGAACAGATCATGAGGAGCTATGTATAATCTCCTGCTTCTGTCACTATCAGCATGCCTTTGAGCAAGTCACTCTCCTCTGGGCCTCACGTCTACGAAACTAGGGAGTTGGACTGGGAGATATCTGAGGTCCCCTTCTGGCTCAAAAATTCTAAGGCTCTTTGATTGGGGATCTCTTTTCCAAGATGACACTCTAGCTCAGAGAAATTAAAGATGGCGGTGGGAGAGACACAACCCAGAGCCAGCAAATGTGGCCTCAGAGAGATGCCACCAACTTATAAACCAAAGCCTGCCACCCAAGCCTGGGCATTACCACCTCTCTGCTGAATCTCACCTATGATTCCGAGTTGCTCTTTACTATCCCCCCCAATCTCATTGTATATCAGAGATTGCAAATAGCCCGTTAGAGGAGGGTCAATAAACACTGTGATGTAGCTTTGTTTCTCAGGGGTAAATATTTTCAGAGAGGCTTCTAAATGTTAATGGCTGAGGAGGTCAAAGCCCCACAAAAATGAGGAAGATCATATGGCTTTCTCCTCTTCCTGCCTATTAATATATCCTATTGCCAATAGGCAAATACATAGGCAAGTACTGTCAAGCCTCTTTGTAGTTACAGTAATCATGGTTGGGTTTCATGGCATCTCTTCCTCAAGTGTTACTTAGAATCTATTTTTAAATTAAGATTAATTTTGCTTTCAGATTTTGTTTCTAATTCCACAACATCTTGAGAAAGGTGTTATAAAACTAAGATTAAAAATACTACCTCTGACAGGTACCCCAATACAATAATGGTAGAACTATAAATGGGTAAGCAATTTGGAATTTCACTCATGAAATGACTAAATACTCATACCCTTTTGCTGGATATAACCCTGAAGGAAGTCAAAGAAGGAAAAAAATGATCCAATAAATAGGAGAATGTTTGCAACAGCACTTTTTCTTAGTAACAAAAAACTGGAAAAGAGAAATCCGTATTTTGGGAATGTCTCAACAAACTGGGAATTTATGAATATGCTGGAATATTACTGTACCCAAAACAACTATCAACACAGAGAGGACACAGGCAGACTTTAGCAGAACCAGGGAAATAGCAGATACAATGACAATGACAACAAAATAAATGGAAAGAACAAGCCTGTGTTATACTAGCCAAACTTGGCTCCAAAGAAGAGTGTGCTTTCCTTCTTTGCAAAGGCGGGAGAAGGATGAGATACACACCAGAGACAGGCAAACCTTGGCTGATTTGAACATTGATTTTCCTCAACTGCTTCCCCCCAATCCCCTCCCCTTTTTTTTTAATTTTTTGCTAGAAGGGATGGTTCCCTGAATGGGGGAGGGAGGAAGGCCATATACTGAGAATGAAAGTGACATAAAAAACAAAGACAGCAATTGTGTTTTATAAAAGGAACATAGACTCTAGTCTGTACCCACCAGAGAATCTGCAGTCAAAGAGATCTCAAAGGTGCATCAGGATTCTTCTCTGATTTGCTCTATGACCCTTCCATTTCTCTTGGCCATTAATAAAATGAGGAATTTGGGATAGATTTTTTTTTTAAACCCTTACACCTTCCATCTTAGAACCAATACTAAGCACTGATTCCAACTGACCTTAGGGGCCAGGCAATTGGGGGGGGGGGGGTCAAGTGACTTGCTTGGGGTCACACGGTCTGAGGCCAATCTGAACCCAAGATCTCCTGTCTCCAGGCCTCCACCGAGCCACCTAGTTCCCATGTGAAGATCATTTTGGCAGTTTAATATGCAAGTAAATAAATTTGCCTTTAAAATTGAACTTTTTAAGAAAATTAGATTTACAAATTCATAAGTATCAAACTACTGAGAATTTATGATTGTTTTAAATCTAGACTAATAAATAAAGAAGTCTATAGGATCAGTCTTCAGCTCCTCCTCTTCCTCCTTCTAGGAATAGGGAAGACTAAATCTGATATAAGCTTTCCTGAGTTTTAAGAGGAGAAGCCTATAGGAAAGAAAGGATTCAGTAACTTGAAGGAAGTTTTTTCCAGATGTGAAGAGTAGTAATAATACTCTTAAGTGTAAAGATTATTGCTTTCTACAACAATTAAAAATATCACACAAGTTGCTCCTTATACACCAAGCTGGAGTCACCTTACAAAATCAGAACTGGGGCCAAAAATCTTCAAATTCAACCAACTCATTTTTATAGAAAAGAAAACTGAGAGACCCAAGTGACAGATCAAACCTTGGTCTTTCTAATTCTCAATCCAATACTTTTTTTCACTAACAAGGTAGATTTATCACTTCAAACTTTCTACTTGAGGCCTCAGGATTTCCAGACACAACAAAGATGGGCACAAGTTTTCATCACCCTTATATAATAATTGAACCTAAAAGCAATTATAGGGTCAACTTTTGTCAAGAGTGGGTTAAAAAAAGTTTGATCATTGAAACAGATACAGTACACAACATACAATCATAAAAACAGTAGTATGGGAAAAGGATTCACAGCTGACAAAAACTGCTAGAAAAATTGGACAGCAGATTGGGAGAAAATGGGTTTAGACTAACATCTCCAACCATACACCAAAATAAGCTCCAAATGGATACATGTTTTCAATATTAAAAAAAATCACATCATAAACAAATTAGAGCAAAGAAGAAATTATTTTTCAGACCTAGGGGAAGAATTAACAAATAAGTGAAAGGGAAGATCATAAAAAATAAAAATGGACAATTTGCTTATATATCATTTAGAAATTTCTGCACAAACAAATCTAATGCAGTAAAAACTAGACAGGAAACATATAACTAGAAAATATCTTTTCAATAAGTCCCTCTGTTAAAGGTTTCACTTCCAACAAATATAACAAACTGATTCTAACCTTTACATTTAAGAGCCATTTCTCAATATATTCATGGTCAAAGGAAAAGAAGAGGCAATTTTCAAAGGAAGAAATCTAAGTTATCAACAACCATATGAAAAAATACTCTAAATTACTAATTAGAGAAATATAAATTAAAGCAAATTACAGATTCTCTCTCATACCTAACAAAATGACAAAAGAGGAATATAACAAATGTGAGAGGAAAAGAAGTGTGCTAGTACACTGGTGGTAGAGTTGTGAATCATTCTAGCTATTCCCAAAAGCAATTTGGGCTAAAGGTCAGAAAGTTACCAAATTGAACATATCCTTTGACTGAGCTATACTACTAGGTCTCTACCCAAAAAAAAAAAAAAATTCAAAGAAAGAGGAGGGGAAATCTACATGTAAAAAAATATTGAGAGTAACTCTTTTTGCAGGAGTCCAAAACTAGAAACTAAGAATTTGTCCTTCTATTGGATAATGACTAAACAAATTGTGGTATAAGAATATAATGGAATATTTTTGTGCTTTAAGATAGAATGAAATAGGCATTTTCAGAGAAAGCTGGACCCGATAAATTAACACGGAACAAGGTGAACAGAACTAGAAGAACAACTCATGTGATAACAGTATCATCAAGGAAAACAACTATGAAAGCCTTTTAACTCTGCTAAATCATGAGTCTAAAAGGAATGAAGATGAAACATGACACTCATCTCTTGACTTAAATGCAAAAAGAGATACACATTTTCAGACAGAGCTAATGTGGGAGTCTTTTTTGCTGGAATATATAAATACAAATTGAGGGTAGCACAGCGGATAGTTCTGGACTTAAGAGTCAGGAAGATCTGAATTCAAATCCAGTCTTGGTCACTCACTAGTTATATGATCCTAAGCCAGTGACTTAACCTGTCTGACTCAGTTTCCTCAACTATAAAATAGGGATAATAATAGCACCTATTTCCCAGGATTGTCACTAAGATTGAGATCAAATTTGTAAATCACTTAGTACAGGGCATGGTACATCATAAGCATGATATAAATACTAAATTATTATTTACTTAATGGAAGAGAAGGTTACTGGATGGGAAATTGATTTCCCATCAAATGATTTCAAAAACATTTGTAGCTTGAAAAATAATAAAGAAAATTAAAGAATAAAATGGAGTCTGCATTTTTTAAAAATTGTCAGCAATGGATTAATATTTCTTTGGAATTTTTTCCATTTTACCTTCTAATTTTGCCTAGCTTAAATTCTTACTAAAATGAATCTGCATTCTACCTGAACACAGTAGCCTATGTTAAGTTAAGAGAGGATGAGTCAGGACTATGCCAAAGACAAAAAGAAGACAACTTTCCATTCAACAAACACTCATTAAGAATCTACTGTGTATGGAAAAATACTTTTTTAAAAAATAAAATTAAAATTATATTTAAAATATATATATAGCCCAGTGGAACTGCTTATTAGCTCCAGGAACAGGGAGGGAAAAGGGGAGGGAGAGAACATGAATCATATAACCATGAAAAATATTTAAAAAAAAATAAAATATAATATAAAGAATCTACTTTGTACAATGTGCCACACTAGACAGGCGCTTAAGATATAAGGGTGAAAGAAAACAACACATTCCTTGCTCCTCTCAAGAAAGTTACACTCAATTTCGGGAATAGAAAGAAGGGATAATTCTTTGGTCAGGGGGTTCGCCCATTGGTGTTGCTGATTCTTCCTTTTAAGTTGTGGAAATCTGAGAAGAAAGTAAACCAGGCTAAAATCAAGCAAAAACAAGTTAGTCAAATCACACTTTGAACCAAGATGGCTGATACCACACACGAATAAAAATACAAGTTCCAATGAGATGAGTAGAAAAGATCCCTGGCTCTGAAGGTCCGGAACTAGGAGCTGAGAGATCCTTCAGTGTCCACTTTCATCTGGCAGATGACAAAACTGAGGCTGGGGGGAAAGGAATGATTTTGCCACAGTCCTACAGGCAAGTCGCCGCCAGAGATGGGATCGGAACCAGTTCTTCTGACTCCAGAGAAAGTCCTGTGGGGAGGCCAAATCAAGAGTCCTGAGAGAGGAGGAAGAAAGCGTTCACCTAAGCGGGAACTCAGGAGCTTTCATGGAGAAAGTGACACCTGAGCTGAGCCTGGCAGGAAAGAAAAGATTTCATCAAGCTGAAAAGTGAAAGAATCCCTTCCAGCCTCAGGGAGTGGCATGCACAAATAGACAGAGGTCAAGATGAGATCAGGAAACAGCTGGACTTATGATTCAGATGAATATAAAATATGTGGAGGAGTCGAGTATGAAATAAGGCCATAAAGGTAAAATAGAGCCCAGATCTCTGGGAGGGCTCTGAATGTCAAAGGAAGGAGTTTATTTACATTCAGACAAAAGACAATGTGATCCATGGAAGGCTTTTTGAACAAAAGGAGTTCCTTGACAAAAACTTGTCAGGAAGATCATTTTGTATTAAATTTAGGTTGTGCCTAATTAGTCATGAGTGGATCATAGAGGAAAATCCCATTTTCACAAAACAGGTCAGGGTAACTAACCAGGGCATTCTGAAAAAAAGCTTATCAATTTACAATAAGAACACAGTTAAAAAAGACAGGAAGAAGCCAGAAGATGCATACAATTTTTTTTCTGAAAGAAATCTGATCACCTAGAAAGAGGGGGGAAAAACACCTGTCACAACAGGCAAGGAAAGGAAAGCCATGGAACCACACCCAAAGGGGAAACTGGTAGGTAAAGATCAGAGTCTTTGGGAAGGTCAGCTTGACAAAAGTCCAAGTGTTCTGACTTTTAGTAACTGACCAGTCGCATTCTTTCAACCTGAAAATATCATTATCTGTCTTACTCTTTTTTATTTTTCCTGTTTTTTTTACTCTTTTCATCAGTGATCTTCCTCATGAGGAACATCCTCACCAATGCATCTCTGCTACCTGGGTGATAATCCCACTTATAACTCAAAGAGTCCCCTATCAGCAGCTCCCTTAGTTACCTACCTCTAGGACACCCCGCCAGATGCTCTGATTTCATCCTCCTGGTACCACTAAAACCATCTGAGCATCCTTTACATTCTCACTGTCTCTTGTGCCGAGACCAGGAGCTTTTCCTACAAGATCTACTTAATTCTTCTCTTCAATATATGCAAACCAGAAACTAATTTTAGAAAGACTTATAATAGCTATGAGAAAAAATTTAAATATATTTCCACACACACACCTCCCCATTACAAAATTTTATGGAATAGTCTTATTAATGGTAATGATTATCAAAAATTGAGCAGAGGGGACTCCTTTCTCATGTGGGCACAAATGTCCAGTTTACAAGGTTAAAAATCTACCCATCCCCAGAAAAAGTCATATATTGTATTGGTCACCTTTGTTCAAAAGAAATTATTTGACCCAACTGTTTTGTCTGATCTAATCTGGTTTCTTTTCTCCTCAGTACTCCACAGCTTACAAGAAGAGCCACCAACACCAATGGGTGAACAAGCCCAAAAAAGAATTTTCCAGGATGCTAACAAATTTCATTGAGTCTACATTCATATCATTTCCTCTGAAGAACACAGAAAGGATCTCTCTCTGTCTCTCAATATCTGTCAGATCATTAGATACAATCACGTATTCCCCTTATATAGTATGGATTTGACTGGACTCAGATCCTCCTCAGAAGGTCTACTCCTTCCAACACTTCACGATCATCTCTCCCTACAGGTTCTTACTATATCGGTGTAGAGTTCTCCAATACTCTGTCCTCACTGCTCAAACCCCACTACTGCCAACCATTTATAAATAACCTCCTCAGGATGGCAAGGAGACAACTTCCAGACACCATTTCTAGCCACATCCTTTGCTGAAGAACCTCCAAGTCCATCCGTTCCCCACCTCCCCCATTGAACTTGATCAAAGCACTGCTGCCAACAAATGCAGAGGAAAGAAAGCAGTGCTACCTCCCTACAGGGTCCGAGGACCTGGCCCCTATCAAGATAGCCCAAATCTCCTCTGGCAGCTCTCCTGCTTCCTCTGGGTCAGACACTATGATCTCCAGCCAATCTACACAGCCATTGCCAAAATGTCTGAGGTGTGGCTTTCCATCTCCATGATCCCAATTCCTCTCATTGCTACCAGGATTTTTGCTCTTAGGCTCACCATTCTCCCTTGGCTATAGGAAATGACAATATCTTGAGAGGTCAAAAGCCTCCTCCCCTTCTTCCTCCTCCTCCTCCATTCATCTGTTACCAGCTGCTGCTGCCTGGTTTCAACTCCCATGTCATCTTCATCATGGCCTGCCCAGGAGAAACTCATACCAGGTAAACCCATCACCAGGAAAACTTCACTGAAAGCTACTCACACCTCACCAATACCCTCTGTTGCTTCTGCCTCTCTAATTGCAGGGTTGAGATGCAGAGCAAAAACTCCTGTAGACTTTATTCATAGAAGGCTCAAATCCCCAGTCTTTTCTCTTCCTGTGCCACCAGCTACTGGGCTTGGTTTCGGCTCCATTATCATTTTTGTCACACCCCTGTGCCAGGTACCCTTTGGCATTCCTCAACCCCCCATTCAGCTTCCTTTTGTATACTGTCTTCCTCCATTAGTTGTAAACTCCTTGAGGGGAGGGATTGTTTATCTTTTCTTCTTTGCATCCCTAGCAGGTACTTTAATAAGTGTTTATCTGCCAGTACCTAGTAAGTGCTTAGTAAATGTTTATCCTAATCCTCTCTCTTCCTTTGGCTTCTATGACAGTTTCCTGGTTTTCATCTCTCCAGCTCCTCCCACCCATTAAATGGAGGTAACTCCCAAGGTTCTTCTTAAGTTTTCTCCTGTTCTCATTCTCTGCCATTCCCTGGATGAATTCTTCAGCTCTCCAGGCTTGGATTCAGCCTCTTGAACGACGAGGCATCAGTGCCAACTGCCAAACAGGCATCTTGACCTGGAGGTCCTATAGGTATCGAACACGCAGCCTTTTCTAAAAGGTAACTTGTTTTCTTAACCCTCATCCCTTGTCCAAAATCCCCTATTTTTATCGAGGGCCCCATCATCCTTCCAGGTTCTATCCTCAGTCATCCTGACTGTTAACTCTTCCTTGCCAAGTCTTGTCTAGCCTATGGAGATAGCTCTCCATTCATGCAGCCGCAACTCTCATCCACAGTAAGGATGTATCACTGTATCCAGCCTCTTCCCCTTTCACGTTCATCCTCTGCACAGCTGCCAAATTAAAATTTCTAGGACACGGGTGGGACTCAGAAATCTTGCATGGCTTCTTGGACCTAGTATAAACTCCTCAGATTGATATTTAAAACCTTCAGCACTCTAGCCCCCTCCATCCATCCGGATTTATTTCCTATTACTCTTCTTTACACATTCTAGGTTCTAGTTAAACTAGACAATTAGTTATTCCTCCAATTCAACAATCTCATAATCCAGTTTCTATGTTCCTAACCCACAGCTTCATCTGTGTGTCTTGGAAGTCCTTGGCTTCCTTTGGGGATCAGCACAGGTTCTTCTTCTGACAGGGATGCCTTTCCTTGTTGGTGCTCTCTTCCTTGGGAAGTTTACTGTCTATATTCATGTATCCTCCTTCTTCCAAGTAGAACACAAGCCCCTTAGGGGCAGAGACTACATCAATTTTTATCTCTGTCTTCAGTGCACAAATTAAAAAGATTTAGGCTTATCACTCATCTTAATGATTCTCAAGTGTCTTTTAGTCACTTGAACTGTAGCTATCTATATGGGACAAGGTGGGAGGAAGGGGGGGAGAGGGGGTAGCAAGTCCCCTAAATAGTAAATCCAGTATTCCAGAGGTAACCTGACCATAGGATTTCCAAAATATAAACTATTTTCAGTTAAGAAATCCAAGATATAGTAGCAGATAACTCAATAGTGTTTCCAAATAAAATCAAAATCTCAGTTAAACTGATGAGCAGCAAAAATATAATTTGGCTCTAAAAACTAAAACTACTAAAACCCAAAAATTATCTATCGAGTTCTTTATGACTATGATGTTAATGAGAAAATGTAGTCCTTTAAAAAAAAAGTATCAAAATTGTCTTTGCCACATATCACAGATGATTTTATTCAACTATGAAAACTGTATGTCACATCATCAGAATCTCATATTTAAAAGCCACAATCAAAAATACTTCTACATCAATGTCCCCAAGCAAATCTGAGATCACAACAGAATTTCAAGAATTAGTAACATTTTAAGAGCTATTACCAAAATTAGACCTCTTTGGGTTGAAAGAGACTTTATGGGTCATTTTACTACACCCTCCCAACCAATGATGGAATATCTTCTAACAAATAAACATCCAGCTTCTTCTTGACCACTTTCAGTAATGGAGAACTCATTACTACTTTGCAAGGAAATCCAATCTGTTTGGCTAGCTCTAAAATTTAGAAAAGTCTTCCTTATACTGAATCAAAATCCAGTTCCCGATTCAGCCCTTTGAAGAAAAAGCAAATAATTCTCCTTCATTATATAAGTCATTAACTACTCCATAAGCAGTGGGGAAAAAAGCATAATTTCAAACAAGTTTTAAAGTATTAAGTGACAACAAAATATAAATGAAAATAAATTCCAAAAGTGAATGGTAAATTTAGGGAAGGTGGTGCTACAAAACACATACCTCATGTTTTCAGTAACCACTAATTCTCAGCTTTTTAATGTTTTGAGAAACCTTCAAGTTTCAAATTTCACTGGGTGGCTTCAAACACATTCGAATTTAATTCCAAATCGGTCTGTGATGAAGTCAAATAATATATGAAAAGTGCTATATAAATGTTAGCCATTATTATTACAACCAAAACAAATAAACTTCATGAATCCGTAAAGTTACTGAGTAAAAAGATTTCTTCAATATTTAAACCTGGAAGGCCTAAAGTTACTCTGCTTTTAATCTTATGTTTAAAGGCACTTAGGAGAAGAAATATTTGAAAAGGAATTACTGCCCAAGTATTTATTCATGAATTCATTTCAGGAAAAGAATGAAAGGCAATATCAAGGTGACTGCTTATTTCTTTAGCAACACATCTTAGTACCTAGGCCAGGAGGATGATACTCGATACACTCTTTGTGGCTGTCTACACAGAGACATTTAAAAAAAAAAAAACACATTTGTTAGTCCTCTCTTTGTCCTGCCCCTGGGTGGTTGTCATATCATCCTCTAAAAATTTCAGCTTGATACTAGGGTGACTGTGCTGCCATGCCACTCTCAAATAATGCCTTAAATTCCACTGGAGGTTTTCTTATAGTCACACAGGATACCAAACTGTCCTCACAGCAACAGCTTTCACAATTTGGGGGTAGGAAGAGAGAACCCAGAATGGCAGCACCTGACACAGGCCGCGGCCATTGCCTAACTTCCTTACCTCCCAGACAGAAGCGTCACGGAGGGAAGGGAGGATAGAACATGCTTTCGTGCCAGATTGCTGGGCACAATCACAAACGCCACAAGGCATGCAGGGAGCGCTTCCTTGCCCTCGTATTTAAGCTCCTTTGCATTCACCATTTCAAAAGTTCAAGAGCGCAATCCTCCGGACACTCTGGAATCCATTAGTAGAAGGGAGGAAATAGATGCCTGGGCGCTAAAAGGCCGGCAGATTCTAATCGGCTTCCAACTGTAGTTACAATAGCATTTCTCCATCTGCCCTGGGCAGGATGAGACTTACTTCTTTTTTTTTTTTTTTTTTTTAACCGTACCTTCCATCTTAGAGTCAACACTAAGCGGTAAGGGTCAGGCAATGGGGGTTAGGGGACGTGCCCAGGGTTAGGGGACGTGCTAGGAAGTGTCTGAGGCCAGATTTGAAACCAGGACCTCCTGTCTCTGGACCCAGAGCTGCCCAGTCTCCCTGGAGGCTTTTCTTTTTTGAAATCTCCTTGGCACCTAGACATCTTTCTTCATGGCAAATGCCTATAGGGTTTTCTGAACATGTTAAATGGTTAACTCTAACGGGATTCTTTATTATCTAAAAAAAAAAAATGTTTTAAAAGTCATTTCAGTCCTTAAGAGTGATCCACTGCATCTGACGTCACAGTAAACAGCATAAATGAAATTAAGACATGTATAGTTCAGATACGTAAGTTTTCTATAGAGAAGTCTAATTTAACTGATTTATAAAATGCTAGTGAGCTTACAGACAAGAGACCTGAATTCAGATACTGACTTGGATTCTCACCAGCCTGGACTAACCACCAACCCTGTGCCTGCCTCAGTATATCCTCTTCTGTAAAGTGAGGGGTTGGGACTGGATGGCCGCTGAGGTCCCTTTTGGTTCTAAATCTCCTTCTGGGATCCTTCTGACTGCTAAATGCAGGTGCTTCAAGGTTCTGTCCTTGGGACTCCCCTCTTAGTGCCTATATACTTTTTTCACTTGGAGAGCTCGTGCTATCTCAAGCAACAGTTACCATTTCTACCCCTAGAATGCCCAAATATATCTTTAATATTATCTCCCATTCTCCTGAGCTCTAGACTTTCCCCCCCTTTTTTTATTTACATTAAGATTTCTAGGTAGCTCCCTCTCCTTCCCCTCCCCACAACTAGAAAAAGCTTCATTTGACAAAGATATATTTATAAATAAAACTCTGCCATGTTTATTTCTACTTATCAGCTCTTTCTCCGGAGGCGAATAAACACAAGTCATTCTTCAAACACTATTTCTGTTGTTACATATAATGTTCTCTTGGTTCTGCTCACTTCACTCTGGAATTTCATGCAGGTCTTTCCATGTTTTGTTCTGTTTTTCCATTAACCCGTATGTCATTCCCAGTAGCCTGCTGGGCATCTTTACCTGGCTGTCCCATTAGCATCTCCAAGTCATTTTTCTGAGAACTGAACTTGTCATCCTCCTCCTCCCAAATCCTGTTCTTACCTCCTTCCCCATTTCTATTATTCATGGATGAACTATTTATGGAAAATTAACTCTTACTTCTCCCTGGAGCTGGAATACTACATCGAATCCTATTGCCTGCATCCTTCCCTTCTTCTGAATTCAAACTCCCATGACCTTTATTTCTCCTCAGCTATTCTAAATAGCCTCTTTCTAGACCTTCCTGCCTCCAATCTCTCTCCTCCACTCAGCCATCCCACCCATGGCAGCTAGATGAAGCTTTCTAAAGCACTGCTTTGGTGTTGCTCCCTGATGCCCACTGAAAAAAACTAAATTCCTTAGGGTGGCATTCAAGCAATCTGATGCTCTGATCTCAACTCCTCCTTCCCAGCCTTCTCTCTCTGCTATACTCCAGGCAACAGAACTGTTTGCTCTTCTCTAGATCCATCTCATGCTATCTCTGTCTGCCATGATTTTCTTTGCACTCTCTCCTACCCCTGAAATGTCCTTCCCCATCGACATCCACCTACCTCCAATAATAAAAAATAAGAATGATATTAAGCAATAATTATTTGTATATATATTATCTCCCTTACTAGAATGTAAACTTCTTGAGGACAGGACCATATCATATTTGTCACTCTATCCCTTGCAGGGCTTCCTCTCTAGTACCTTACCTATACCAGGTAGATAAGGTGCTCCATCTTTATTATGTCAATGCACCAGTAAAAACTTCCTCTAGTACAATTATTTTTTTCTTAAATTTTTAAAGCATTTGATGGTGGCAAAATGGATCTAAGCAAAAGGGAGAAGAATGTGGCAAGTCTAGAACACGATCCTAAATTAATAAACTACTATTCATCATTCTGCTGTGGTACTAAATGAAATAAATTACACTGTATCTACAGCCTGAAAAAAAACTATTTTTTATTGATAGGACCCTGAAGATAGTTTTTTTATACTTATCTGGAAGACATGAATTATACAAAGAAAAACTGTTTTCCTTCTATGGAGGCAGCTTTAAAAATAAAGATGGCTGAAGAGGGCTAGTGTCATCACTTAAACTAAGATATTCACCTTCTCAACTGGATGAGATAAGTTAGAATTCCTTCATGGGAATGTCTACTTTGTTCACAGGAATCACAGGATTTAGAGTTGAAAGCCACTAAAGAGGTCAATTAGTCTGCCATGCTCATTTTCTAAGTGAGAGACGTCAAGACCCCAAAATATAAAAATGGCTCAAGGACACACAAGTAAGCAATGGACAGAGTTTTCTGACTCAGCATCCAAGGCTTTCTGATCCACAGTCGAGCCTCAGATATAAGAGAGCTGGGCCCTGCCAAAACTGATGCACCTCCTCGGGACCTAAGATAGCAACTGGATAAAGAGAAGCTTTAACATTTTACGGTTAAATATAATTTAAAAACAGAGATGATGAATTATAGGAAACGGGACAAGTGATAATGGGGCAGGGAGCTTTCAGGTAAAGATGGCTTTGACCAAGAGCCTTCTGCCAACCAAAATTCCCGATGACTTACAACATGAAGTTGTTGGTTCAGTCTGGTTTACAACTGGCATCCTTAAAGGACTGTATCAAGAATAAGAAGCATGTCTCCTCCAAGAGTAATAAATCAGCTAATATATATCTAGATCGTGTCGATCCCTTTTGTATCCAGTATATGTCTCATCCCATCTCGTGCGTAAGTTTCTCAAGGCCGGGGAGATGGGTATCTTTCAACATCCCACAATGCTCAAGTATAATTCTGTGTACCCTGGAGGTAATCAAATTTTCTTTATTAAAGTACTTTTAATAAATCAAAATGCTGGGGAGAATGAACAACTCTGCAAAAGACTATCACTATTTTCCATATTTTTTTACTCTTGTTAATTTGAAAAGAAAACTTATCTGACAATACTTCTAAAAATGCAGAGGCACACATCCATATTTTATATTTATATGTAGTAAATATATATGTATATATGTGCATATTTATTTATTTGTTTGTTTGTTTATTTTGGCTGTGTTCCCATGAATCATATAACCATGGGAAAATATTCTAAAAGAATTAATTTTTTTAAAAACTGTGTTCTAACTGTATAAAGTCTTTGCTGGATACCAAGTATAATGCCATGGACTAAATTACTATTTAATAAAAGTATTCATTTATGATGATATCAAGTAATCAATGAAATAGCCATGTTTAGGGTTGAAAATATAAAGCCTTCTTTTGTGTGGTACAGGGCAGGGTACCTATTCTGGAGTCAGAGGACATTAGTTGAAATGCTGCCTCTAATGTGTACTACCTGTGTGACCTTGGTCAAATCACTTAAGGTCTGTGGGCCTCAGTTACTTCATCTATAAAATGGGAAAGCTGAATTAGAATACCATTGAGATCCCTTCCCACTAGATCTCTACAGCCCTTTGATTTGATCCCAAGTAGTAGGAGGATAGAAAAACAATGAACAAAAAGATGATAAACAGGGAATCAAGATAAACATCTGGCATCTTTCCTTCCTAAAAACAAAATTCAATCAATGAAATGCCTTTTATTTGGTGGGGCTGATTAGGTGAAGAGAAGAGAATAGAAATAGAGGCTGGTTCTTTAATCAAGGGAACTCCTGAATAAGGAACCTCCCTTGTCCAATGCAGGTTGGAATATTCTTGGAAACTAAGTCATAAAGAGGTACTAGAAACCCTAAAAGGTGGCATGGCTTATCCAAGGCCACCCAGACTGTCCATATCAGTGGCAAGATTCAAACCTAAGTATTCATGGCTCCAAGGCCAGTTCTCTAACAGATTCACCCCTCAAGAGGGAAAAATAAGGTAACAAAAACAAGAATATAACACTTTATACTATAGAAAAATGAGGTATCTTGGTAAGGGGCTGTTGATGAAGTTGGAAGTCAGTAAAACTTGGCTACACCATTCCAAGTTCAGTTCCTACTAGCTGTGTGACCTTGTTAACCTCTCTGAGATTGTTTACATATTTGCAAAATAGGGATTATATCAGTAGGGCCTCTAAGGATTTCAATGAAGATCAAACCTTAAAAATTCTATCTTACTAGCATAATTATTATTGATAGAAACATTTAGTTTACTAGATTCTGTAACAAACTCATTAAACAGTCTTTTCCAAAAATTTTCAATGATTTTTACCCTTGATATAAATCTAAGTTGTCAGCCATCAAAGTTACCTGTCTCTTGCCACACAGAAAGAATCCCAATTAAAAGATTTAATATGACCTGAAAATCTTAAGTCATAAAGTCAAAATAATGATATTTAATAAGCACAAATGCAGAAACATGCCTCACAATACTCTATGAGCATTGTCAAGATCCCCATGACCATTTTTTACTTAATTATGTTTTAAAAGTCTTAAAAACATAAGCTAACGTAACTTACCTACTGTTGACCTAAAATAAGTTGACCAGACCACATAAAATTCCCCATTTTTTTAACTTAGACTAAAAAGCTAAGCAATAACAAAACATTTGTATTTAACAATAAGCAAATATACTTACATCTTTTGCCATGTTACCAGATCCTTGAAATCAATTCTTTAGATGTTCACTCTCCAGAGAAGAAACAATAATCTTCTAGTAAATAAAAGGACAAAAGAAGACATAAGTTTAGAGGAAGATAATGGTTGGTAAAATATTGTATCTTAAGTCTAAAACTGATACATTTCTCCCTCCAAAGTCAATGCACTTCCTTCCAAAGCAAAATGCACTTTGGGATATCCCGTATCTTCTCTTCCAAATGCATACTTGTATGCAATCCTGACAATCTACAAAAGTAACTTGGCTACTTATTTTAAAAATAATTTGGAGGAGTGACATGTAATAGACAAATGTTAGTATCTTATACAAACAAGATCTACAAACTCTCCTTCCCCCAAACCACTAACAGTACTTCAAGCTTATTCCACTCCAGACTTCTAACAAAAGCTAATAAACATTACCATCTCCCCAGATATCCAGAACATGACTATGATGCACATTCAACTCCTCATGAAGGGATATGATGAATCCATGCAAACTCCCACCCAAAGGCATGCATGCCAACCTAGAGCCCATACACATACATCCAGAATGGACCACCCCATGTTTATATTAGGAACACAAAAATGTACAGATAGATATGTAATTGCCCCTCCCCCTCCAAAAAAACAGAGGGAGAGTGAAGGGGGGGGGGACTTTGCCCTATCTAGTCATAGTTGCTAGCTCCACTGGCCCAGCCCTGAGCACGCTGATAACTCTGACAGGTGTGTTTCCAAGGAAGCTCTAGGGTTAAAGGAACTGTTCTCAGCTCACAAAGCAAGACCCAATCCAGGATCCACTCCACAAGCCCCAAGTCCATCTGGGATCTAGATCTTCCTGACCTGTCACTAGGCCTCGGAGCTGCAGCCCGGGGAGGGAGACCTTCCCCCCCCCCCCACCCCCTTCCAACACCGGAACTCAGCAGTGAGCTCTCCACCCTGCCGTGCTCTTTCAGCACCCAGGCTGTTGGAGGGGCTGCTCCCAGTCCCTCACCCTCCCGAGGTGTCCCGCAGGGGGCTGGCCGCAGCAGGCCTGAGCTGCTACAGGCCGTTGGGGCTCAGGAAGCTGGTGGCAAGTCCCAGGCCCCATGGACAGACACAAGCAGCAGCTGCAGCTGCAGCTCAGCCGCCTGCCCGGCCTCGCCGGCCTGTGCCCCCCCCCTCCCCTCTAGACCCGGGCACCACCCTGGCAACAGGCGCCATCCAGACCCTCCCTAGTCGGACCCCGCTCCCCAAAGAAGGGACAGAGATGCAGATGGGGTGATGGGGGGCTGGAAGGAAGCCTACTGCCCCCAACCAGCTAAGGCTTCCCCCCACCTCTTTACGTCCCATCTCGGAGACCCTTCCCCATCTGCAAAGGCAGAAAAGGGGTGAGCGCCCTAAAGCCTCTGTCCTCGCTGGCCTACCCTCGTCTTCCCCCTCCCCCCTGAACCCCACAAATTAAGCCGGGGGTCAGTTCACCTGAAGGCGTCTTCCTCCCCTCTGTGCCCTCCCCACCAAGCCAGGCCAGGAGCGCAGAGGAGCCCCGGAGCCCACCACCAACTGCAGCAGCTACAATGAAGAGGAGCAGCAGCGTGGAGTGGGGGGGGGGGGGGGTATAAGGATGGGAAGGGGGGAAGGCAAGGTTTACCCACTGCACATGTGCAACACACACACAGACTCACACACACACAGAGCACCAGGAAAAGAGACCCGAGGAGACACCAAGCCGTGTGCACGGCGCCCACACACAGGCGAGGCGAGGCGGGGGGCAGGGCAGAGGGGGGCCCGCCCAGGGGACCAGACCGGCCGCACGGGTTCCCCATCCCCCGCGGCTGGCCCTGCCGGCCAGCCTCAGCTCCCTGACCGTCCCCCCCACCATCCCAGGCCAATACTAACTCTGCAACTAACCCCCCACACATACTCAAGTCTCCAGCTGACCTGCACCATCCCCCAACTCCATCCTTCCCGGGCTCCAGGAGGAACCCCCCCCCCATCCTCACGCATGTGGCTCCAAACCCAGTTGCATCCTTGCACCCCCCCCTCCCCTATGCCAAGCTGCAAGGCACCCCCCTCCAGGGCCCCGCGTGGACGCGCACACGCGCCCCCAGCCCGCGAGGCCGGCTCCGTGCCCCACACCTGGTTTGCCCGGGTCCTGGCGCCCGCACCGCGGGGGGAAGACGGGTTGGAGGTGGAGGGGGGGAGCTAGAGATGGGGAGCGGGGCAGCTCGCGGCCCCGCCGCTGCAGCCCCCGCGCTCCCAAGAAGGAGGGGAGAGATCACGGGGGAGGGGAGTAGATTCCGGCAGCTTGGGGGCCGGACTCGCTTTCCCCCGACCCCCCTCCCCCCCGACTTCGCTCCCACTTCTCCCCACAATATTGGGAGAGTTGGCCGAGGGGGGGATAAAAAAAATTGAAACTTACACTTTGTACTGGGAGCGTCAAGCCGGCGTGACGTGCCGGCAACGCGGTGACGTGCGGCCACGAGCGGCCCCATAGAGACTGGCCCAAAGTGTCAGTTTCACCCCCGCGCGCTCCGCCTCGGGGAGCCGGGCGCGCCTGCGCGGCTTTTTCGCGCCTTTGGCTCGCTCCCTCCCTCGCTCCCGCCAGTTCTGCTCCGCCCCCGCGCTGGGGCTCCCGCGGAGGGCTCGGTGTGTGTGCGTGCATGTGTTGGTGTGTCTGGGTCTGGCTGGGAGAGAGCGGAGAGCGCGGGAAGCGCGCGGCGCGAAAACGTCAAAGTGGGAAAATTAAGGCCGCCCGGATACCGCACCCGGGAATGTGCTTTGGAGGAAAGAAAAAAACACACCGGGAGTGTTCAGGCTCAGCGGGGCGCACCGTCGGACGTCCCCAACACCTGCGTGCGGCCAGTCGCAGAGCGTGCCCCGCGTCCTGCTCCCACGCCTCTGCCCCCACGGCCTGCTTGCGCGCCACCTCCATTACAAACAATTCCATGCATCCCCTAGTGCCCGCCTTTAGTGGCCGCAATGAGGTCATCCGGAAGGGAAGCGCGAGGAGAGCTGCAGGCCGTGCCACTGTATCTGCCGGCCGCTTAGAGCTCACTGGCTACTAGGGCGAGCCCGCCCTGTTGTACCCTCATCTCACGGTGCCACCGGATTGAGTCACAGCCATGTGCTCACCTCTCAAAAAGGACCAGGGAGAGGATTGGCTCGTGGGGGAGGGGTGGACCGAGAAATCGGGCTGGATTGCAGAATCCAGTTCCAGATGGGGCAGCAGTTGTCAGAAAGGGGTGATCTAACCTTCCTCCCTTGCTTCAATAAAATGGAGATAAAAAAAAAAATAACCTGCCCCTCACAGGTATTGTGATGCATAATTAACGTTTGCAAAATACTTTGAGGTTCCTAGACCAAAGGCGCTGGGTATATGCAACATATCATTACTACATTACACTCCCACTTAACCAGTATGATTTCACAATTTGACCATTTTATGCTGATTACACCCACCCTAGTTTCTCTCTTAGTAATGCTAGGACCCCTCCCTCAAATTTCTGAACACTTATCTTAGGCAAATTAACCCACTTAATATACTCTTAGAAGACAAGGGCTTAGCCGAATGTTTTTCTCTGGGTTTTATATTATTATCATTATTATATGGGTTATCTGGTTGCCTAACAGGATAAAGTAATACTTTTTGCCAATGCTAATCTGTGTCCATGATCCCTTCCCCTCCCATCTATCTCCTCCTGTACCTTATCAATCTATTATTCCCTCTTTCCCATTCAACTTTCAACTTTTCTTTTCCAAATTTTCCCTTCCTTATTTACAACTATGCTCCCTCCTCCCAAGAACACCTGCGTCTCTTACCCTATTGTCTCTTCAAAATAACTATTTCTTTTCTCCTTTTAGAAAGAATATCTGCATTGTCTCTTTCCCTTCATCATCCTCTATAGTTTGGTTTCCCTCCCCAGCACCCTACTGAAACCTCTCTCCAAGATCACTAATGACCAACTAACTGCGAAATCCAATAACCTTTTCTCATTCTTCAGCTTCCTTACCCCCTCTTACTGATACTGTTGACTTGTTGACCACTGTCTTCTCTGGATTGACATCGGTCTCTCCTGGTTCTCCTGCCTCATCTGACTGTTCCTTTTTCTTTCACCTTTTCTGATTATAATAGCTCTTATTTACAGTATTTTCACACATAAGTGCCTTCCTCACAACAACCCTGTGAGATAGGTAGGCAAATATAACATCCTGAATTCCATCCCTAGCCATATACTCCAGAGAGGTCATTGACAAAAGAAAAGCTACATAAACACCGAAATATTTATAGCAGTACTTTTTGTGGCAACAAAGAACTGGAAACAAAGTAGATGCTTTCACTTAGAGAATGACTAGTCAAATTGTAGTATATGAATAGAATGGAATATTACTCTGGTGTAAGAAACAACCTATGTGAACCAGCTAGATAGTACAATGGGTAGAGTGCCAAGCCTGAAGTTGAGAGGACCTGGGTTCAAATTCTGTCTCTGATCCTTCCTAATTGTTTGACCCTGGACAACTCATTTAACCCCCCATTGCCTGGCCCATACTGCTCTTCCGCCTTTAGAATAGATACTTAGTTCTAACACACATGGTAAAAGAAGAAAGAAAGAAGGGAAGAGAAGAAAGAAGAAAGAAACAACTTACATGATGAAGGCAGAGAAGCAGGAAGAGACTTAAATGAACTAATGCAAAGTGAAGTATTCAGAGCCAAGAAAACACACACACACACACACACACACACACACACACACACACACACACATAATGACTACAATAATGTAAGTGAAAGAACAAATCAAAACTGAACAAGAATGATCCCAAAGAAGAGCCATTAAAAAAATGCCTCCCCGGGGCAGCTGGGTAGCTCAGTGGATTGAGAGCCAGGCCTAGAGAAAGGAAGTCCTAGGTTCAAATCTGGCCTCAGACACTTCCCAGCTGTGTGATCCTAGACAAGTCACTTGACCCCCATTGCCCACCCTTACCACTCTTCCACCTATGAGCCAATACACAGAAGTTAAGGGTTAAAAAAAAAAATGCTTCCTTCCCCACACATTCTATTGCAGAAGTTGAGACCCATAAATGCAGAACATTGAATATAACAGATTTTTTCCATTTTGTTGAACAGTTTTGCTGATTTTTTTTCCTTTTCCTCCTTTAAAAAAATTATTTGTTATAAGGGCTAGAACAGTGATGGGCAAACTGCAGCCCATGGGCCACATGCTGTCCCCTGAAATGTTCTATCCAGCTTGGAGACATTATTCCTAATCTGACGAATACAATGAGTAGGATACAATACAATGAATTTAGAAAGAGTTGCCTTAGAAACAGACTGACAGATGAGCATTTCCTCTCCTTTGGCCCCTTCTTTAAAAAGTTTGCCCATCACTGTTCTAAAATGTATAGAGAGATGTATGGATTTGAGGGGAAAGCCAAGCATCTAAAAACAAAATATATTAATAAAAATCTATTTTTCAATTGTTCTAAAGAATTACCAGAGGTTCAGAAATTACCCATAGTCACACGGCTAATAAATGCCAGAATCAGAACTTGAACCCAGATCCTTCTGATGGAAAGTCCAGCTCTGTACTATGCTATGTGTAGTAGCTATAATTATCATCATCATCATCATCATCATTTTACACATGGGCAGCCTGAAGTTGAAGAAAGCTAACTGCTTCACCCATGCCCCTATCCAGCTCTAAATCTCTACCTCTGTGTTCTTCAAAGCCATCTTCAATCTCCTTCCGTTCTCTCTATACCCTCTTCCTTGTCAAGCTCATTCATTCTCATGGCTTTTTCATTAATTCTATTGGGATGACCCACAAGCCTACATTGCCAGATTTAAGCAAGCTCTAGTCCCAAATTTCAGACCAACAGCAACATCTCTCCCTAAATGTTCAATCAATACCATGCCCTAAACCTCTTCCCCCCAAAAAGCCTGACCCTCATATTAACCCACCAGTTTCTTTGATGGCACCACTAGCAGAGTATCAATCATCCTGGTTTCCATTTCTTTGATTCTTCCTTCTCCCTCAGCCCATACAATTTATCATTTGATACTTCAGCATTCTTCCTTGAATCCCTGCTTTCCTTTCCACTCACACTGCCAGGACCCTCATTCAGGCTCTCATTACCTTTCCTCCGAAATACTGAAATAAACTTTTTTTAATTAAATCTATTTTTTCAATTAAAAAGCTTTTATTTTCTCTTTCTCTGCCTCCTGAGAAGAAAAAAAAATCCTCCATGACAGCGCCACCTAAATTCATTTACTTAGTACCATATCAATCAAACTACCATAGAATTACTTTGTAGAACAAGAAAAATAATGAAATTTATCAGGAGGAATGAAAGATCAAGAATCTCTAGGTAAAATAGACTTAACTAGTTTTCTTCTGGTTTTCCTCCGCTCATTTCCATCCTTCACTCCACTGC
Source organism: Gracilinanus agilis (assembly GCF_016433145.1). Lineage (NCBI taxonomy): Eukaryota > Metazoa > Chordata > Mammalia > Didelphimorphia > Didelphidae > Gracilinanus > Gracilinanus agilis. Next base: position 504,660,838 of record NC_058132.1, read on the forward strand.
CAAAGTCTCCTTCCCAATGGGTAGTTCTGATGACATCCTTCCCCTTCTTCACACCTTCAGGAGTGCCCCCATTGTTTACAGAATAATACAAACTCCTTAGCCTGATCCTTAAGGTCTTCCACAATCTGGCTCCATACCTTCCCAGACTTCTTTTGGGGTATTTCCCCTTTGCACATAATTCACCATCTCATTACCTTATATGGAGTAGGTACTTCCCATATCTCTATCTGTTGAAATCCTTCTTTTTCTTCTTTGCCACCTCCCTCATGACCATCATCCCACAAATTAAAATTACTTCCTCCAAACCAAAGTAGATGCCAAAAATGGGGGAATGGGTCTTGTGATATATGAATGTAATGGACTATTTAGTTGTTTAATTTCATTTGTTTCTGACTCTTTGTGGTCCCGTTTGGGCTTTTCTTGATAAAGGTACTGAGTAGTTTGCCATTTTCTTCTAAAGTTCATTTTACAGAGGAGGAAACTGAGGCAAAGAGGGTTAAGTAACTTGCCCAGGGTCATACAGTTAATATCAGGGACTGAATTTGAACTCAAGTCTTCCTGGCTCCAGGCTTAGAACTCTATTCACTGTGCCACCTAGCTGCCCCATAATGGGCTATGAGAAACAACAAATGTAATAGTTATAGAAAAGCATGATGGGAATTACATGAAATGAGGCAGAGAGAAGTAAGCCGAAGCAAGAAAACAATAAACCCATAGATAAATGTAAATGAAAGAACACCAGTCAATAAACATTTATTAAGACCTACTTAAGTTCTAGACCCCATGCTAAATCTAGAAATACAAAGAAAGGCAAAAAACACTCCTTGCCCTTGAGGATGTTCAGTCAATAAGCACTTATTTAGACTAGAGCTAAGCATTGTGCTAAGTGCAGAGAATGCAAGTAACAAAGACAGTCCCTGCCCTCAAGGATCTTTCCATCTAACAGGAGAAGACAACATAGAAAAGAAAGGTGAGAAGTAGAAGGGTGAGTAAAGCATAAGTCCAACCAAGTCATCCTCCTAACCTGCAATGTCTTCCTATTATCTCCAAGATTAAATGCAAAATTCTCTGATGTTCATTCAAAGCCCTCCATAATTTAATACTTTTCTCCATTAAATGTCCAAACTTATTACACCTTATGCCCCACTAGGTAGTCTTCTCTTTCATCCAGGACACTGGCTTCCTCCCTGTTTTCCAAAAAAGATACTCCAACTCTCAGCTACCAGGCATTTTCTCTAACTGATCCCATTCTTGGAAAACTCTTCTTCTTCATCTCCTTCTTTAGGCTTCCCTGGCTTCCTGCAAGTCCCAACGAAAATCCTAAATTCTACAGGAAAGTTTTTCCTAACGCCTCTTAATTCTATTGCCTTCTCTGTTAATGATTTCTTATTTATCTTGTGTATAGCTTGTTTATGTGTTTGGCCTTGGTATCTTCCCCATTAGATTGTGAAGATCCCAGGAAACCTCTTCACTAGTAAACTATCATTCTGAAAAATTACATGGACTTTGTTACTCACACCATTTCAGTAGCCTCAGTATTCTCTGCCTCTCTGATCTGATTGGAGAGCCAGTGAGAGGAGTAAGTAACTCTTTCATTTTAATCTTCGTTTTCCAGACATTGAAGATGCCAAGATCATCCACTGCATCCTGGGGGCAACCAGCAGTCTCCTGATTTTTGTCTTACCACTGGACTTTGATGACTCTGGACTATTTACTGTTCCACCTAGCTACTCTTCATTTATCAGGAAAACTTCAAACACTGCCACCATTTTGCCTCCATCATACTCTACACTGGTTAGAGTTGCCTAAATTGATACTATATTTTTCTCAGATGTTTTTATCTTGTGAATATCTTTTGGATATTCTGCTTTATATCATCGTTTCTACTCCTTTGACACAGGCATAGCTTATCACCCAAGAAGCCCTTTAAAGCCCTGGAAGCATAGATCCTGGAGAAACCCAAAGGACCAACACCAAAGGTAACTTATGAGGTTAGAAGTTTCAGCCCCTTAGATACTAATTCGTGACTCTATAAATTCCACAATATGGATCATTTTATCTGTAACTATACTTTATTAAGCACTACATTTATATACAATAATTGCTTCAATTAAATATTCCATTTGTAGTACATGCACATTTGCTTAAAAAGCCAAGTCAATTACTTAGCTTGCTGAGGTTTAATTACTAAAATAGGGACGATTTACTATTGGAAAGTGCAAAGTTTCTTCTTTGGTAGAAAAATGCCAGAGATAGCATCAAATTGTAGAGGAGCTAGAAATATCTTCATTATGCAAATAACAAAAGAAAAAGGGAACATTATTTTTTTTTTTTTGCTTTTTAGACACTGTCTTGCCTCCAAGTAACAGGTGATAATATTATCATGCATATTTTGAGATTTCATATCTCTTTACTAATTTTCATTATGATTTTAATTAATAACAATAAACAAATGCAAACTATTTCAATACAGAGAGGTCTGGTTTTGTTTTATTTTTTTTTTCTCTGTGGGGATTGGGGAGAGGTAAGAGGAGGAGAAAGCAGTGTAACAATTAAATTTAAGTTTTTACTCAATAGGAGAGTTATAAAAGTAGACATTGTTTACAAAATATTAGCCCCTAAGTCAAAATGACTGTTAGCAGCTTTTATTTACAACAAGGTAGAGATAGTGAAAGTGGGAAATATAGGAAAGAGACAAAGCCTAGTCTAGCCCACCAGCCCTAAGGGCTGCTCCTTTGAAGCCAGCTCAGCCCCCTGCAGAGGCTTTCCCCAGTCCAGATCTCCACATTTCCCAGTAATCCTCAGCCAGAAGTCCCTGTAGTATCTTCAGCCAGAGTTCCACCAACACAGAATGACTCCAAGGAAAAGCGTGTCTCTTCAGCTCTTCTCACCAATGCAGAATCCAAGGGAAGAGCCTCTCCAAAAGTCAAGGCAGGAATGGTCTTCAAGGAACCAGTCTTCCAAAACCAGACCATGTTGGTCTCTTCTTTTATACCCCTTTATTTCATGTCATTTCCTGTCTCTCCAGGTCTTCACAGGAACCAATTGCAATCTTTCAATTTGCCTAGCACTGCCCAAGGGGGGCAGTGCTTGTAGTCTTTGGGGATGTAACCTCTTAAGTGGCTCCTGAGCTCTCTTTGTCTAATGGTTAGCTAGCTAGAAGTAGGGGTACTTTAAGTTCTGGATTAACTAAAAATAGACAAAGGGAGAGTTAATCTATCTTCAAAGTAGATCTTCATGAAAATGGAATGTGACCTTTCCCCCAAAGCCCATTGGTATGGGACTCTCTCCTTATAAATGGAGATGAAGGCCCTGCCCATCATGAAGAGCAGAGAAGAGTTGACTAGAGACAGTGTTTCAGTTTTCAGCAGTCTCCCCTTTGAGACCAATCAAGCTTTAAGTTTTCTAAGAGAGTCCTTTCAGCTTCCAGATTCAAGAGAAAAGATGGAAGATGCCAACTCTTCTTCAGGACTCTGAAAAGACATAGATGGAGAGGGCAATTGCAACAACGTTCCTATCCCTACCTTTCTACTCTAGAAACTTAAGGGAGTTTCCATTTGTGTGAGATCCAGGACATCTCTTGGTTGAGCTGAGTTACTTTGCTTGCAAAGGGAGAACTCTTTCATTCTCTCTTGTCTGGTATATATTGTCCTATGATTTCAGTTTTGCTACAGATTTGAATAAATGGGTTTCTTTGGTATTCACTATGCATGTTTATTGTGCAACTGATATTTATTTGGTGGTTTGTATGGATTTATTATTAATTAAAATCATAATGAAAATTACTAAAGAAAGATGAAACCTCAAGAAATGCATTATAATATACCATCACCTGGTACATGGTACCTGGTACTTGGAGGCAAGACAGTGTCTAAAAAAACAAAAAGCAAAAAAATTAATGTTTCCTTTTCCTTTTGGATAAAGAGCTTAGAGTTCGCCTTCCCAAAAATGACAGAACAATCAAAAGTTAGCATGAACCCAATCATATCCGCTAGACAAATAATATTTAAGGAAATACATATATATGTGTATATATATATATATGTATATATATATATATACACACACACATACATACATACTATATTGGATTAAAATGTATATATAATATATATTCTAATCTAATACACCCACTCCCTCTGGAGAGTAGAATGGGCTTTTGATCCAACTTCCTGCTTCTGCGAACCCACTTGTCAGTAATAAAAACTTTCTTTGGAAAAGGGTAGAGGAAGATGCCTTTCTTTAAGTCACACAAGGACAGCATCCACACTGGTGAACCTTACTACACATGTGGGTTCCTCTCTTTTTTTACAAAAATAAAATTAAGGGAGCAGCTAGGTGGCTCAGTGGATTAAGAGCCAGGCCTGGAGATGGGAGGTCCTGGGTTCAAATCTGACCTCAGATACTGCCTAGCTATGTGACCCTGGGCAAGTCACTTAACCCCCATTGCCTAGTCCAGAGGTTCCCAAACTTTTCTGGCCTACTGCCCCTTTGCAGAAAAAATATTACTTAGCTCCCTGGAAATTAGATTTTTTTAAATTTTAATAGCAATTAATAGGAAAGATAAATGTATCTGTGGCCATCACCATCTCTCTGGATTGCTGCAGCACCCACTAGGGGGTGGTAGCACCCACTTTGGGAATCACTGGCCTAGCCCTTACCACTCTTCTGTCTTAGAACCAGTACATAGTATTGATTCTAAGATGGAAGGTAAGGTTTTAAAAAATAAAATGAAATTTAATTTTAAAAATATTTCAATATGGTTCCGGGTTAAGATGGCAGCAGAGTAAGAAGCAGCTCTTAACCTCTCCTGACCGAAACACACAAAACTCCTCAAGGGGACATAAAAACAAGTCCAGATGAACGGAGGAACCCCCACAACAGGGCACAGCGTGGAAGGTACGTGAAATTGAGGCATTTCCATGCTATAAAGGGGTGAAACAGCCCTCACTAAATCGCGGGCTGAGTAACCACCCCATCCCCACCCCCTCCACACACAACACCTGTAGCTCCGAAGCCAGCTAAAAAGAAATAGAGCAAGTTTGGGGCACCCATCGAGTCATTGGCAGCTCCGGGGACTGTTCCTGAGAGCAGCAAGACTTAGGACCCCATTAAGCCAAAAAACACACACGAAATCTGAGCTCGGGAGCAGGACGCAGGACGCACAGCGCAGGCTGAGCAGAGCGCGGGCTGAGCAGAGCGCAGGCTGAGCAGAGCTCAGGCACTGCGGAGGCGTGGGTGGAGGCAGACACAGCCAGGAACTAAAGCCTAAGTGGGGAACCAGTGTGGACGGGTATACGACTGTGGAAGCAGCGCCCTGAGACTTGTAAAGAAACCTCCGGCAGAGGATCAAGCAAGGGGGTCCACCAGGGGGCTTGACCTTGGAAAAAACCAGAACTCAGACCTCAGGAGCCAATAGATCGCGGACAGACACTGAGCGCGAGGATAAATCTGAGAAGCTGCTGGGGTAATGATGGCTACCCAGTCTCAGGAAGTTCAGAAGAGAAAGAATAACAACAAGAAAAAGAAGTCTTTAACACTCGACAGCTTTTACACAGAGAAAATCCAGACAACCCAGCAAACAGAGGAGGAGAACAAACAAGCATCCGGACCCTCCCCAAATAAGGAAAACTCCTCACAAGCTATGGAAGAGTTCAAAACTGAGATTTTGAGGAAAATGGAAGAGATCTGGCAAGAAAATAACTGTTTAAAAGGTAGAATCATGCAATTGGAAAGTGAGGCTCAGAAACCAAATGAACTGATAAGCAAATTGAACTCCAGAAATGACCAGATTGAAAAGGAATACCAGAAGATGATTATGGCCGAAAACCGAAAGATTATAGCCGAAAATCAATCCCTAAAGGCTAGAATTGAGCAAGTAGAAACTAATGATCTCTCAAGACAACAAGAACAAATAAAACAAAGCCAAAAGACTGAAAAAATAGAAGGAAACATGAAATATCTCAATGAGAGAGTGACAGACCAAGAAAACCCGTCTAGAAGAGACAATTTGAGAATAATTGGTCTTCCAGAAAAACCAGAAATTAATAGAAACCTGGACTCCATACTAACAGAAATAATTCAGCAAAATTGCCCTGAAGTCCTACAACAAGAGGGCAACATAGACATTGAAAGGATCCATAGAACACCTGCGACATTCGATCAAGAAAGGAAAACACCAAGAAATATCATTGCAAAATTCAAGAGTTTCCAAGCAAAAGAAAAAATCTTACAAGAAGCCAGAAAGAAACAATTCAAATATCAAGGAGCACCAATCAGGATCACACAGGATCAGGCAGCCTCCACACTAAAAGACCGCAAGGCGTGGAATACAATATTCAGAAAGGCAAGAGAGCTGGGCCTGCAACCACGGATCAACTACCCATCAAAATTGACTATATATTTCCAGGGGAAAGTATGGGCATTCAACAAAATTGAAGAATTCCAGGTATTTGCACAGAAAAGACCAGGGCTAAATGGAAAGTTTGATATCCAACCACAAAAATCAAGAGAAACCTGAAAAGGTAAATAAGATACAGAGGGGAAAGAAAGAAAACTTATAATTTTTAAATTTGCCTTTTTAAGGGCCTAAGTGAGATCTAATTATCTGTATTCCTATGTAGAGAAATGTTATGTTTAATTCTATGTAGTGAACTCTATTCACTATTATAATATTCACTATTATAGTAATCAGAAGAATAATTAGCAGGGTGAGGGTGGAACACTAAATAATCTAAGATGGCATGGGGGATGGGAAAGAGGGGGTGAATAGCAGGGGACACCAAGAGAAAC